>NW_028143054.1:0-383317 GCF_977018435.1 Lepisma saccharinum
TTGACATCCAATGTATCCATGCAAAGTTTGGTGAAGATCTGAGTATGTAGTTTTTGACCTTATATTGAACCTCCCATCTGAAAATTTGAAAATTCTTAAAAAATTCGTCCAAAATCTTGATGACCCCAATCTCTTGTTTTGTACGTTTTTTCCACGTGTCTTGACATCCAAAGTATCCCTGCAAAGTTTGGTGAAGATCTGAGTATGTAGTTTTTGACCTTATATGGAACCTCCTTTCTGAAAATTTGAGAATTCTTAAAAAATTCGTCCAAAATCTTGATGTCTCCAATCTCTTGTTTTGTACGTTTTTTCCACGTGTCTTGACATCCAATGTATCCATGCAAAGTTTGGTGAAGATCTGAGTATGTCGTTTTTGACCTTATCTGGAACCTCCCATCTGAAAATTTGAAAATTCTTAAAAAATTCGTCGAAAATCTTGATGTCTCCAATCTTTTGTTTTGTACGTTTTTTCCACGTGTCTTGACATGCAAAGTATCCCTGCAACGTTTGGTGAAGATTTGAGTATGTAGTTTTTGACCTTATCTGGAACCTCCTATCTGAAAATTTGAAAATTCTTCAAAAATTCGTCGAAAATCTTGATGTCTCCAATCTCTTGTTTTGTACGTTTTTTCCACGTGTCTTGACATCCAATGTATTCCTGCAATGTTTGGTGGAGATCTGAGTATGTAGTTTTAGACCTTATCTGGAACCTCCTATCTGAAAATTTGAAAATTCTTCAAAAATTCGTCCAAAATCTTGATGTCTCCAATCTCTTGTTTTGTACGTTTTTTCCACGTGTCTCGACCTCCAATGGATCCCTGCAAAGTTTGGTGAAGATCTGAGTATGTCGTTTTTGACCTTATCTGGAACATCCTTTCTGAAAATTTGAAAATTCTTCAAAAATTCGTCGAAAATCTTGATGTCTCCAATCTCTTGTTTTATACGTTTTTTCCACGTGTCTTGACATCCAATGTATTCCTGCAATGTTTGGTGGAGATCTGAGTATGTAGTTTTAGACCTTATCTGGAACCTCCTATCTGAAAATTTGAAAATTCTTCAAAAATTCGTCGAAAATCTTGATGTCTCCGATCTCTTGTTTTGTACGTTTTTTCCACGTGTCTTGACATCCAAAGTATCCCTGCAAAGTTTGGTGAAGATCTGAGTATGTAGTTTTTGACCTCATCTGGAACATCCTTTCTGAAAATTTGAAAATTCTTCAAAAATTCGTCGAAAATATAGATGTCTCCAATCTCTTGTTTTGTACGTTTTTTCCACGTGTCTTGACATCCAATGTATTCCTGCAATGTTTGGTGGAGATCTGAGTATGCAGTTTTAGACCTTATCTGGAACCTCCTATCTGAAAATTTGAAAATTCTTCAAAAATTCGTCCAAAATCTTGATGTCTCCAATCTCTTGTTTTGTACGTTTTTTCCACGTGTCTCGACCTCCAATGGATCCCTGCAAAGTTTGGTGAAGATCTGAGTATGTAGTTTTTGACCTTATCTGGAACCTCCTATCTGAAAATTTGAAAATTCTTCAAAAATTCGTCGAAAATCTTGATGTCTCCAATCTCTTGTTTTGTACGTTCTTTCCACGTGTCTTGACATCCAATGTATTCCTGCAATGTTTGGTGGAGATCTGAGTATGTAGTTTTAGACCTTATCTGGAACCTCCTATCTGAAAATTTGAAAATTCTTCAAAAATTCGTCGAAAATCTTGATGTCTCCGATCTCTTGTTTTGTACGTTTTTTCCACGTGTCTTGACATGCAAAGTATTCCTGCAAAGTTTGGTGAAGATCAGAGTATGTAGTTTTTGACCTCATCTGGAACCTCCTATCTGAAAATTTGAAAATTCTTAAAAAATTCGTCGAAAATCCTGATGTCTCCAATCTCTTGTTTTGTACGTTTTTTCCACGTGTCTTGACATCCAATGTATCCCTGCAAAGTTTGGTGGAGATCTGAGTATGTAGTTTTTGACCTTATCTGGGACCTCCTATCAGAAAATTTGAAAATTCTTCAAAAATTCGACCAAAATCTTGATGTCTCCAATCTTTTGTTTTGTACGTTTTTTCCACGTGTCTTGACACATAATGTATCCATGCAAAGTTTGGTGAAGATCTGAGTATGTAGTTTTTGACCTTATATGGAACCTCCTATCTGAAAATTTGAAAATTCTTAAAAAATTCGTCCAAAATCTTGATGTCTCCAATCTCTTGTTTTGTACGTTTTTTCCACGTGTCTTGACATCCAATGTATCCCTGCAAAGTTTGGTGAAGATCTGAGTATGAAGTTTTTGACCTTATCTGGAACCTCCCATCTGAAAATTTGAAAATTCCTAAAAAATCCGTGCAAAATCTTGATGACCCCAATCTCTTGTTTTGTACGTTTTTTCCACGTGTCTTGACATGCAAAGTATTCCTGCAAAGTTTGGTGAAGATCTGAGTATGTAGTTTTTGACCTCATCTGGATCCTCCTATCTGAAAATTTGAAATTTTTAAAAAATTCGTCCAAAATCTTGATGTCTCCAATCTCTTGTTTTGTACGTTTTTTCCACGTGTCTTGACATCCAATGTATCCCTGCAATGTTTGGTGAAGATCTGAGTATGTAGTTTTTGACCTTATATTGAACCTCCCATCTGAAAATTTGAAAATTCTTAAAAAATTCGTCCAAAATCTTGATGACCCCAATCTCTTGTTTTGTACGTTTTTTCCACGTGTCTTGACATCCAAAGTATCCCTGCAAAGTTTGGTGAAGATCTGAGTATGTAGTTTTTGACCTCATCTGGAACCTCCTATCTGAAAATTTGAGAATTCTTAAAAAATTCGTCCAAAATCTTGATGTCTCCAATCTCTTGTTTTGTACGTTTTTTCCACGTGTCTTGACATCCAATGTATCCATGCAAAGTTTGGTGAAGATCTGAGTATGTCGTTTTTGACCTTATCTGGAACCTCCCATCTGAAAATTTGAAAATTCTTAAAAAATTCGTCGAAAATCTTGATGTCTCCAATCTTTTGTTTTGTACGTTTTTTCCACGTGTCTTGACATGCAAAGTATCCCTGCAACGTTTGGTGAAGATCTGAGTATGTAGTTTTTGACCTTATCTGGAACCTCCTATCTGAAAAATTGAAAATTCTTCAAAAATTCGTCGAAAATCTTGATGTCTCCAATCTCTTGTTTTGTACGTTTTTTCCACGTGTCTTGACATCCAATGTATTCCTGCAATGTTTGGTGGAGATCTGAGTATGTCGTTTTTGACCTTATCTGGAACCTCCCATCTGAAAATTTGAAAATTCTTAAAAAATTCGTCGAAAATCTTGATGTCTCCAATCTTTTGTTTTGTACGTTTTTTCCACGTGTCTTGACATGCAAAGTATCCCTGCAACGTTTGGTGAAGATCTGAGTATGTAGTTTTTGACCTTATCTGGAACCTCCTATCTGAAAATTTGAAAATTCTTCAAAAATTCGTCGAAAATCTTGATGTCTCCAATCTCTTGTTTTGTACGTTTTTCCACGTGTCTTGACATCCAATGTATTCCTGCAATGTTTGGTGGAGATCTGAGTATGTCGTTTTTGACCTTATCTGGAACCTCCCATCTGAAAATTTGAAAATTCTTAAAAAATTCGTCGAAAATCTTGATGTCTCCGATCTCTTGTTTTGTACGTTTTTTCCACGTGTCTTGACATGCAAAGTATTCCTGCAAAGTTTGGTGAAGATCTGAGTATGTAGTTTTTGACCTCATCTGGAACCTCCTATCTGAAAATTTGAAAATTCTTAAAAAATTCGTCCAAAATCTTGATGTCACCAATCCTATGTTTTGTATGTTTTTTCCACGTGTCTTGACATCCAATGTATTCCTGCAAAGTTTGGTGAAGATTTGAGTATGTCGTTTTTGACCTTATCTGGAACCTCCCATCTGAAAATTTGAAAATTCTTAAAAAATTCGTCGAAAATCTTGATGTCTCCGATCTCTTGTTTTGTACGTTTTTTCCACGTGTCTTGACATGCAAAGTATTCCTGCAAAGTTTGGTGAAGATCTGAGTATGTAGTTTTTGACCTCATCTGGAACCTCCTATCTGAAAATTTGAAAATTCTTAAAAAATTCGTCCAAAATCTTGATGTCTCCAATCTCTTGTTTTGTACGTTTTTTCCACGTGTCTTGACATCCAATGTATCCCTGCAATGTTTGGTGAAGATCTGAGTATGTAGTTTTTGACCTTATCTGGAACCTCCCATCTGAAAATTTGAAAATTCCTAAAAAATCCGTGCAAAATCTTGATGACCCCAATCTCTTGTTTTGTACGTTTTTTCCACGTGTCTTGACATGCAAAGTATTCCTGCAAAGTTTGGTGAAGATCTGAGTATGTAGTTTTTGACCTCATCTGGAACCTCCTATCTGAAAATTTGAAAATTCTTCAAAAATTCGTCCAAAATCTTGATGTCTCCAATCTCTTGTTTTGTACGTTTTTTCCACGTGTCTCGACCTCCAATGGATCCCTGCAAAGTTTGGTGAAGATCTGAATATGTAGTTTTTGACCTTATCTGGAACCTCCTATCTGAAAATTTGAAAATTCTTCAAAAATTCGTCGAAAATCTTGATGTCTCCAATCTCTTGTTTTGTACTTTTTTTCCACGTGTCTTGACATCCAATGTATTCCTGCAATGTTTGGTGGAGATCTGAGTATGTAGTTTTAGACCTTATCTGGAACCTCCTATCTGAAAATTTGAAAATTCTTCAAAAATTCGTCGAAAATCTTGATGTCTCCGATCTCTTGTTTTGTACGTTTTTTCCACGTGTCTTGACATGCAAAGTATCCCTGCAACGTTTGGTGAAGATCTGAGTACGTAGTTTTTGACCTTATCTGGAACCTCCTATCTGAAAATTTGAAAATTCTTCAAAAATTCGTCGAAAATCTTGATGTCTCCAATCTCTTGTTTTGTACGTTTTTTCCACGTGTCTTGACATCCAATGTATCCCTGCAAAGTTTGGTGGAGATCTGAGTATGTAGTTTTTGACCTTATCTGGGACCTCCTATCAGAAAATTTGAAAATTCTTCAAAAATTCGACCAAAATCTTGATGTCTCCAATCTTTTGTTTTGTACGTTTTTTCCACGTGTCTTGACACATAATGTATCCATGCAAAGTTTGGTGAAGATCTGAGTATGTAGTTTTTGACCTTATATGGAACCTCCTATCTGAAAATTTGAAAATTCTTAAAAAATTCGTCGAAAATCTTGATGTCTCCGATCTCTTGTTTTGTACGTTTTTTCCACGTGTCTTGACATGCAAAGTATTCCTGCAAAGTTTGGTGAAGATCTGAGTATGTAGTTTTTGACCTTATCTGGAACCTCCCATCTGAAAATTTGAAAATTCCTAAAAAATCCGTCCAAAATCTTGATGACCCCAATCTCTTGTTTTGTACTTTTTTTCCACGTGTCTCGACCTCCAATGTATCCCTGCAAAGTTTGGTGAAGATCTGAGTATGTAGTTTTTGACCTTATATGGAACCTCCTATCTGAAAATTTGAAAATTCTTAAAAAATTCGTCGAAAATCTTGATGTCTCCAATCTCTTGTTTTGTACGTTTTTTCCACGTGTCTTGACATGCAAAGTATTCCTGCAAAGTTTGGTGAAGATCTGAGTATGTCGTTTTTGACCTCATCTGGAACCTCCCATCTGAAAATTTGAAAATTCTTAAAAAATTCGTCGAAAATCTTGATGTCTCCAATCTTTTGTTTTGTACGTTTTTTCCACGTGTCTTGACATCCAATGTATCCCTGCAAAGTTTGGTGAAGATCTGAGTATGTAGTTTTTGACCTCATCTGGAACCTCCTATCTGAAAATTTGAAAATTCTTAAAAAATTCGTCCAAAATCTTGATGTCTCCAATCTCTTGTTTTGTACGTTTTTTCCACGTGTCTTGACATCCAATGTATCCCTGCAATGTTTGGTGAAGATCTGAGTATGTAGTTTTTGACCTTATCTGGAACCTCCCATCTGAAAATTTGAAAATTCCTAAAAAATCCGTCCAAAATCTTGATGACCCCAATCTCTTGTTTTGTACTTTTTTTCCACGTGTCTCGACCTCCAATGTATCCCTGCAAAGTTTGGTGAAGATCTGAGTATGTAGTTTTTGACCTTATATGGAACCTCCTATCTGAAAATTTGAAAATTCTTAAAAAATTCGTCCAAAATCTTGATGTCACCAATCCTATGTTTTGTATGTTTTTTCCACGTGTCTTGACATCCAATGTATCCATGCAAAGTTTGGTGAAGATCTGAGTATGTCGTTTTTGACCTTATCTGGAACCTCCCATCTGAAAATTTGAAAATTCTTAAAAAATTCGTCGAAAATCTTGATGTCTCCGATCTCTTGTTTTGTACGTTTTTTCCACGTGTCTTGACATGCAAAGTATTCCTGCAAAGTTTGGTGAAGATCTGAGTATGTAGTTTTTGACCTCATCTGGAACCTCCTATCTGAAAATTTGAAAATTCTTAAAAAATTCGTCCAAAATTTTGATGTCTCCAATCTCTTGTTTTGTACGTTTTTTCCACGTGTCTTGACATCCAATGTATCCATGCAAAGTTTGGTGAAGATCTGAGTATGTAGTTTTTGACCTTATATTGAACCTCCCATCTGAAAATTTGAAAATTCTTAAAAAATTCGTCCAAAATCTTGATGACCCCAATCTCTTGTTTTGTACGTTTTTTCCACGTGTCTTGACATCCAAAGTATCCCTGCAAAGTTTGGTGAAGATCTGAGTATGTAGTTTTTGACCTTATATGGAACCTCCTTTCTGAAAATTTGAGAATTCTTAAAAAATTCGTCCAAAATCTTGATGTCTCCAATCTCTTGTTTTGTACGTTTTTTCCACGTGTCTTGACATCCAATGTATCCATGCAAAGTTTGGTGAAGATCTGAGTATGTCGTTTTTGACCTTATCTGGAACCTCCCATCTGAAAATTTGAAAATTCTTAAAAAATTCGTCGAAAATCTTGATGTCTCCAATCTTTTGTTTTGTACGTTTTTTCCACGTGTCTTGACATGCAAAGTATCCCTGCAACGTTTGGTGAAGATCTGAGTATGTAGTTTTTGACCTTATCTGGAACCTCCTATCTGAAAATTGGAAAATTCTTCAAAAATTCGTCGAAAATCTTGATGTCTCCAATCTCTTGTTTTGTACGTTTTTTCCACGTGTCTTGACATCCAATGTATTCCTGCAATGTTTGGTGGAGATCTGAGTATGTAGTTTTAGACCTTATCTGGAACCTCCTATCTGAAAATTTGAAAATTCTTCAAAAATTCGTCCAAAATCTTGATGTCTCCAATCTCTTGTTTTGTACGTTTTTTCCACGTGTCTCGACCTCCAATGGATCCCTGCAAAGTTTGGTGAAGATCTGAGTATGTCGTTTTTGACCTTATCTGGAACATCCTTTCTGAAAATTTGAAAATTCTTAAAAAATTCGTCGAAAATCTTGATGTCTCCAATCTCTAGTTTTGTACGTTTTTTCCACGTGTCTTGACATCCAATGTATCCCTGCAAAGTTTGGTGAAGATCTGAGTATGTAGTTTTTGACCTTATATGGAACCTCCTATCTGAAAATTTGAAAATTCTTAAAAAATTCGTCCAAAATCTTGATGTCTCCAATCTCTTGTTTTGTACGTTTTTTCCACGTGTCTTGACATCCAATGTATCCCTGCAAAGTTTGGTGAAGATCTGAGTATGTCGTTTTTGACCTTATCTGGAACCTCCCATCTGAAAATTTGAAAATTCTTAAAAAATTCGTCGAAAATCTTGATGTCTCCGATCTCTTGTTTTGTACGTTTTTTCCACGTGTCTTGACATGCAAAGTATTCCTGCAAAGTTTGGTGAAGATCTGAGTATGTAGTTTTTGACCTCATCTGGAACCTCCTATCTGAAAATTTGAAAATTCTTAAAAAATTCGTCCAAAATCTTGATGTCTCCAATCTCTTGTTTTGTACGTTTTTTCCACGTGTCTTGACATCCAATGTATCCCTGCAATGTTTGGTGAAGATCTGAGTATGTAGTTTTTGACCTTATCTGGAACCTCCCATCTGAAAATTTGAAAATTCCTAAAAAATCCGTCCAAAATCTTGATGACCCCAATCTCTTGTTTTGTACTTTTTTTCCACGTGTCTCGACCTCCAATGTATCCCTGCAAAGTTTGGTGAAGATCTGAGTATGTAGTTTTTGACCTTATATGGAACCTCCTATCTGAAAATTTGAAAATTCTTAAAAAATTCGTCCAAAATCTTGATGTCACCAATCCTATGTTTTGTATGTTTTTTCCACGTGTCTTGACATCCAATGGATCCCTGCAAAGTTTGGTGAAGATCTGAGTATGTAGTTTTTGACCTCATCTGGAACCTCCTATCTGAAAATTTGAAAATTCTTAAAAAATTCGTCCAAAATCTTGATGTCTCCAATCTCTTGTTTTGTACGTTTTTTCCACGTGTCTTGACATCCAATGTATCCCTGCAATGTTTGGTGAAGATCTGAGTATGTAGTTTTTGACCTTATCTGGAACCTCCCATCTGAAAATTTGAAAATTCCTAAAAAATCCGTCCAAAATCTTGATGACCCCAATCTCTTGTTTTGTACTTTTTTCCACGTGTCTTGACATCCAATGTATCCCTGCAAAGTTTGGTGAAGATCTGAGTATGTAGTTTTTGACCTCATCTGGAACCTCCTATCTGAAAATTTGAAAATTCTTAAAAAATTCGTCCAAAATCTTGATGTCTCCAATCTCTTGTTTTGTACGTTTTTTCCACGTGTCTTGACATCCAATGTATCCCTGCAATGTTTGGTGAAGATCTGAGTATGTAGTTTTTGACCTTATCTGGAACCTCCCATCTGAAAATTTGAAAATTCCTAAAAAATCCGTCCAAAATCTTGATGACCCCAATCTCTTGTTTTGTACTTTTTTTCCACGTGTCTCGACCTCCAATGTATCCCTGCAAAGTTTGGTGAAGATCTGAGTATGTAGTTTTTGACCTTATATGGAACCTCCTATCTAAAAATTTGAAAATTCTTAAAAAATTCGTCCAAAATCTTGATGTCACCAATCCTATGTTTTGTATGTTTTTTCCACGTGTCTTGACATCCAATGGATCCCTGCAAAGTTTGGTGAAGATCTGAGTATGTAGTTTTTGACCTCATCTGGAACCTCCTATCTGAAAATTTGAAAATTCTTAAAAAATTCGTCCAAAATCTTGATGTCTCCAATCTCTTGTTTTGTACGTTTTTTCCACGTGTCTTGACATCCAATGTATCCCTGCAATGTTTGGTGAAGATCTGAGTATGTAGTTTTTGACCTTATCTGGAACCTCCCATCTGAAAATTTGAAAATTCCTAAAAAATCCGTCCAAAATCTTGATGACCCCAATCTCTTGTTTTGTACTTTTTTTCCACGTGTCTTGACATCCAATGTATCCCTGCAAAGTTTGGTGAAGATCTGAGTATGTAGTTTTTGATCTTATCTGGAACCTCCTATCTGAAAATTTGAAAATTCTTAAAAAATTCGTCCAAAATCTTGATGTCTCCAATCTCTTGTTTTGTACGTTTTTTCCACGTGTCTTGACATCCAATGTATCCCTGCAAAGTTTGGTGAAGATCTGAGTATGTAGTTTTTGACCTTATCTGGAACCTCCCATCTGAAAATTTGAAAATTCCTAAAAAATCCGTGCAAAATCTTGATGACCCCAATCTCTTGTTTTGTACGTTTTTTCCACGTGTCTTGACATCCAATGTTATCCTGCAATGTTTGGTGAAGATCTGAGTATGTAGTTTTTGACCTTATATGGAACCTCCTATCTGAAAATTTGAAAATTCTTAAAAAATTCGACCAAAATCTTGATGTTCCGAATCCTATGTTTTGTATGTTTTTTCCACGTGTCTTGACATCCAATGTATCCATGCAAAGTTTGGTGAAGATCTGAGTATGTAGTTTTTGACCTTATATTGAACCTCCCATCTGAAAATTTGAAAATTCTTAAAAAATTCGTCCAAAATCTTGATGACCCCAATCTCTTGTTTTGTACGTTTTTTCCACGTGTCTTGACATCCAAAGTATCCCTGCAAAGTTTGGTGAAGATCTGAGTATGTAGTTTTTGACCTTATATGGAACCTCCTTTCTGAAAATTTGAGAATTCTTAAAAAATTCGTCCAAAATCTTGATGTCTCCAATCTCTTGTTTTGTACGTTTTTTCCACGTGTCTTGACATCCAATGTATCCATGCAAAGTTTGGTGAAGATCTGAGTATGTCGTTTTTGACCTTATCTGGAACCTCCCATCTGAAAATTTGAAAATTCTTAAAAAATTCGTCGAAAATCTTGATGTCTCCAATCTTTTGTTTTGTACGTTTTTTCCACGTGTCTTGACATGCAAAGTATCCCTGCAACGTTTGGTGAAGATCTGAGTATGTAGTTTTTGACCTTATCTGGAACCTCCTATCTGAAAATTTGAAAATTCTTCAAAAATTCGTCGAAAATCTTGATGTCTCCAATCTCTTGTTTTGTACGTTTTTTCCACGTGTCTTGACATCCAATGTATTCCTGCAATGTTTGGTGGAGATCTGAGTATGTAGTTTTAGACCTTATCTGGAACCTCCTATCTGAAAATTTGAAAATTCTTCAAAAATTCGTCCAAAATCTTGATGTCTCCAATCTCTTGTTTTGTACGTTTTTTCCACGTGTCTCGACCTCCAATGGATCCCTGCAAAGTTTGGTGAAGATCTGAGTATGTCGTTTTTGACCTTATCTGGAACATCCTTTCTGAAAATTTGAAAATTCTTCAAAAATTCGTCGAAAATCTTGATGTCTCCAATCTCTTGTTTTGTACGTTTTTTCCACGTGTCTTGACATCCAATGTATTCCTGCAATGTTTGGTGGAGATCTGAGTATGTAGTTTTAGACCTTATCTGGAACCTCCTATCTGAAAATTTGAAAATTCTTCAAAAATTCGTCGAAAATCTTGATGTCTCCGATCTCTTGTTTTGTACGTTTTTTCCACGTGTCTTGACATCCAAAGTATCCCTGCAAAGTTTGGTGAAGATCTGAGTATGTAGTTTTTGACCTCATCTGGAACATCCTTTCTGAAAATTTGAAAATTCTTCAAAAATTCGTCGAAAATCTTGATGTCTCCAATCTCTTGTTTTGTACGTTTTTTCCACGTGTCTTGACATCCAATGTATTCCTGCAATGTTTGGTGGAGATCTGAGTATGTAGTTTTAGACCTTATCTGGAACCTCCTATCTGAAAATTTGAAAATTCTTCAAAAATTCGTCCAAAATCTTGATGTCTCCAATCTCTTGTTTTGTACGTTTTTTCCACGTGTCTCGACCTCCAATGGATCCCTGCAAAGTTTGGTGAAGATCTGAGTATGTAGTTTTTGACCTTATCTGGAACCTCCTATCTGAAAATTTGAAAATTCTTCAAAAATTCGTCGAAAACCTTGATGTCTCCAATCTCTTGTTTTGTACGTTTTTTCCACGTGTCTTGACATCCAATGTATTCCTGCAATGTTTGGTGGAGATCTGAGTATGTAGTTTTAGACCTTATCTGGAACCTCCTATCTGAAAATTTGAAAATTCTTCAAAAATTCGTCGAAAATCTTGTAGTCTCCGATCTCTTGTTTTGTACGTTTTTTCCACGTGTCTTGACATGCAAAGTATTCCTGCAAAGTTTGGTGAAGATCTGAGTATGTAGTTTTTGACCTCATCTGGAACCTCCTATCTGAAAATTTGAAAATTCTTAAAAAATTCGTCGAAAATCTTGATGTCTCCAATCTCTTGTTTTGTACGTTTTTTCCACGTGTCTTGACATCCAATGTATCCCTGCAAAGTTTGGTGAAGATCTGAGTATGTAGTTTTTGACCTTATATGGAACCTCCTATCTGAAAATTTGAAAATTCTTAAAAAATTCTTCCAAAATCTTGATGTCTCCAATCTCTTGTTTTGTACGTTTTTTCCACGTGTCTTGACATCCAATGTATCCCTGCAAAGTTTGGTGAAGATCTGAGTATGTAGTTTTTGACCTTATCTGGAACCTCCCATCTGAAAATTTGAAAATTCCTAAAAAATCCGTGCAAAATCTTGATGACCCCAATCTCTTGTTTTGTACGTTTTTTCCACGTGTCTTGACATGCAAAGTATTCCTGCAAAGTTTGGTGAAGATCTGAGTATGTAGTTTTTGACCTCATCTGGAACCTCCTATCTGAAAATTTGAAAATTCTTAAAAAATTCGTCCAAAATCTTGATGTCTCCAATCTCTTGTTTTGTACGTTTTTTCCACGTGTCTTGACATCCAATGTATCCCTGCAATGTTTGGTGAAGATCTGAGTATGTAGTTTTTGACCTTATATTGAACCTCCCATCTGAAAATTTGAAAATTCTTAAAAAATTCGTCCAAAATCTTGATGACCCCAATCTCTTGTTTTGTACGTTTTTTCCACGTGTCTTGACATCCAAAGTATCCCTGCAAAGTTTGGTGAAGATCTGAGTATGTAGTTTTTGACCTCATCTGGAACCTCCTATCTGAAAATTTGAGAATTCTTAAAAAATTCGTCCAAAATCTTGATGTCTCCAATCTCTTGTTTTGTACGTTTTTTCCACGTGTCTTGACATCCAATGTATCCATGCAAAGTTTGGTGAAGATCTGAGTATGTCGTTTTTGACCTTATCTGGAACCTCCCATCTGAAAATTTGAAAATTCTTAAAAAATTCGTCGAAAATCTTGATGTCTCCAATCTTTTGTTTTGTACGTTTTTTCCACGTGTCTTGACATGCAAAGTATCCCTGCAACGTTTGGTGAAGATCTGAGTATGTAGTTTTTGACCTTATCTGGAACCTCCTATCTGAAAATTTGAAAATTCTTCAAAAATTCGTCGAAAATCTTGATGTCTCCAATCTCTTGTTTTGTACGTTTTTTCCACGTGTCTTGACATCCAATGTATTCCTGCAATGTTTGGTGGAGATCTGAGTATGTCGTTTTTGACCTTATCTGGAACCTCCCATCTGAAAATTTGAAAATTCTTAAAAAATTCGTCGAAAATCTTGATGTCTCCGATCTCTTGTTTTGTACGTTTTTTCCACGTGTCTTGACATGCAAAGTATTCCTGCAAAGTTTGGTGAAGACCTGAGTATGTAGTTTTTGACCTCATCTGGAACCTCCTATCTGAAAATTTGAAAATTCAAAAAAATTCGTCCAAAATCTTGATGTCTCCAATCTCTTGTTTTGTACGTTTTTTCCACGTGTCTTGACATCCAATGTATCCCTGCAATGTTTGGTGAAGATCTGAGTATGTAGTTTTTGACCTTATCTGGAACCTCCCATCTGAAAATTTGAAAATTCCTAAAAAATCCGTCCAAAATCTTGATGACCCCAATCTCTTGTTTTGTACTTTTTTTCCACGTGTCTCGACCTCCAATGTATCCCTGCAAAGTTTGGTGAAGATCTGAGTATGTAGTTTTTGACCTTATATGGAACCTCCTATCTGAAAATTTGAAAATTCTTAAAAAATTCGTCCAAAATCTTGATGTCACCATTCCTATGTTTTGTATGTTTTTTCCACGTGTCTTGACATCCAATGTATTCCTGCAAAGTTTGGTGAAGATCTGAGTATGTCGTTTTTGACCTTATCTGGAACCTCCCATCTGAAAATTTGAAAATTCTTAAAAAATTCGTCGAAAATCTTGATGTCTCCGATCTCTTGTTTTGTACGTTTTTTCCACGTGTCTTGACATGCAAAGTATTCCTGCAAAGTTTGGTGAAGATCTGAGTATGTAGTTTTTGACCTCATCTGGAACCTCCTATCTGAAAATTTGAAAATTCTTAAAAAATTCGTCCAAAATCTTGATGTCTCCAATCTCTTGTTTTGTACGTTTTTTCCACGTGTCTTGACATCCAATGTATCCCTGCAATGTTTGGTGAAGATCTGAGTATGTAGTTTTTGACCTTATCTGGAACCTCCCATCTGAAAATTTGAAAATTCCTAAAAAATCCGTGCAAAATCTTGATGACCCCAATCTCTTGTTTTGTACGTTTTTTCCACGTGTCTTGACATGCAAAGTATTCCTGCAAAGTTTGGTGAAGATCTGAGTATGTAGTTTTTGACCTCATCTGGAACCTCCTATCTGAAAATTTGAAAATTCTTCAAAAATTCGTCCAAAATCTTGATGTCTCCAATCTCTTGTTTTGTACGTTTTTTCCACGTGTCTCGACCTCCAATGGATCCCTGCAAAGTTTGGTGAAGATCTGAGTATGTAGTTTTTGACCTTATCTGGAACCTCCTATCTGAAAATTTGAAAATTCTTCAAAAATTCGTCGAAAATCTTGATGTCTCCAATCTCTTGTTTTGTACTTTTTTTCCACGTGTCTTGACATCCAATGTATTCCTGCAATGTTTGGTGGAGATCTGAGTATGTAGTTTTAGACCTTATCTGGAACCTCCTATCTGAAAATTTGAAAATTCTTCAAAAATTCGTCGAAAATCTTGATGTCTCCGATCTCTTGTTTTGTACGTTTTTTCCACGTGTCTTGACATGCAAAGTATCCCTGCAACGTTTGGTGAAGATCTGAGTATGTAGTTTTTGACCTTATCTGGAACCTCCTATCTGAAAATTTGAAAATTCTTAAAAAATTCGTCGAAAACCTTGATGTCTCCAATCTCTTGTTTTGTACGTTTTTTCCACGTGTCTTGACATCCAATGTATTCCTGCAATGTTTGGTGGAGATCTGAGTATGTAGTTTTAGACCTTATCTGGAACCTCCTATCTGAAAATTTGAAAATTCTTCAAAAATTCGTCGAAAATCTTGATGTCTCCGATCTCTTGTTTTGTACGTTTTTTCCACGTGTCTTGACATGCAAAGTATTCCTGCAAAGTTTGGTGAAGATCTGAGTATGTAGTTTTTGACCTCATCTGGAACCTCCTATCTGAAAATTTGAAAATTCTTAAAAAATTCGTCGAAAATCTTGATGTCTCCAATCTCTTGTTTTGTACGTTTTTTCCACGTGTCTTGACATCCAATGTATCCCTGCAAAGTTTGGTGAAGATCTGAGTATGTAGTTTTTGACCTTATATGGAACCTCCTATCTGAAAATTTGAAAATTCTTAAAAAATTCTTCCAAAATCTTGATGTCTCCAATCTCTTGTTTTGTACGTTTTTTCCACGTGTCTTGACATCCAATGTATCCCTGCAAAGTTTGGTGAAGATCTGAGTATGTAGTTTTTGACCTTATCTGGAACCTCCCATCTGAAAATTTGAAAATTCCTAAAAAATCCGTGCAAAATCTTGATGACCCCAATCTCTTGTTTTGTACGTTTTTTCCACGTGTCTTGACATGCAAAGTATTCCTGCAAAGTTTGGTGAAGATCTGAGTATGTAGTTTTTGACCTCATCTGGAACCTCCTATCTGAAAATTTGAAAATTCTTAAAAAATTCGTCCAAAATCTTGATGTCTCCAATCTCTTGTTTTGTACGTTTTTTCCACGTGTCTTGACATCCAATGTATCCCTGCAATGTTTGGTGAATATCTGAGTATGTAGTTTTTGACCTTATATTGAACCTCCCATCTGAAAATTTGAAAATTCTTAAAAAATTCGTCCAAAATCTTGATGACCCCAATCTCTTGTTTTGTACGTTTTTTCCACGTGTCTTGACATCCAAAGTATCCCTGCAAAGTTTGGTGAAGATCTGAGTATGTAGTTTTTGACCTCATCTGGAACCTCCTATCTGAAAATTTGAGAATTCTTAAAAAATTCGTCCAAAATCTTGATGTCTCCAATCTCTTGTTTTGTACGTTTTTTCCACGTGTCTTGACATCCAATGTATCCATGCAAAGTTTGGTGAAGATCTGAGTATGTCGTTTTTGACCTTATCTGGAACCTCCCATCTGAAAATTTGAAAATTCTTAAAAAATTCGTCGAAAATCTTGATGTCTCCAATCTTTTGTTTTGTACGTTTTTTCCACGTGTCTTGACATGCAAAGTATCCCTGCAACGTTTGGTGAAGATCTGAGTATGTAGTTTTTGACCTTATCTGGAACCTCCTATCTGAAAATTTGAAAATTCTTCAAAAATTCGTCGAAAATCTTGATGTCTCCAATCTCTTGTTTTGTACGTTTTTTCCACGTGTCTTGACATCCAATGTATTCCTGCAATGTTTGGTGGAGATCTGAGTATGTCGTTTTTGACCTTATCTGGAACCTCCCATCTGAAAATTTGAAAATTCTTAAAAAATTCGTCGAAAATCTTGATGTCTCCGATCTCTTGTTTTGTACGTTTTTTCCACGTGTCTTGACATGCAAAGTATTCCTGCAAAGTTTGGTGAAGACCTGAGTATGTAGTTTTTGACCTCATCTGGAACCTCCTATCTGAAAATTTGAAAATTCAAAAAAATTCGTCCAAAATCTTGATGTCTCCAATCTCTTGTTTTGTACGTTTTTTCCACGTGTCTTGACATCCAATGTATCCCTGCAATGTTTGGTGAAGATCTGAGTATGTAGTTTTTGACCTTATCTGGAACCTCCCATCTGAAAATTTGAAAATTCCTAAAAAATCCGTCCAAAATCTTGATGACCCCAATCTCTTGTTTTGTACTTTTTTTCCACGTGTCTCGACCTCCAATGTATCCCTGCAAAGTTTGGTGAAGATCTGAGTATGTAGTTTTTGACCTTATATGGAACCTCCTATCTGAAAATTTGAAAATTCTTAAAAAATTCGTCCAAAATCTTGATGTCACCAATCCTATGTTTTGTATGTTTTTTCCACGTGTCTTGACATCCAATGTATTCCTGCAAAGTTTGGTGAAGATCTGAGTATGTCGTTTTTGACCTTATCTGGAACCTCCCATCTGAAAATTTGAAAATTCCTAAAAAATCCGTGCAAAATCTTGATGACCCCAATCTCTTGTTTTGTACGTTTTTTCCACGTGTCTTGACATGCAAAGTATTCCTGCAAAGTTTGGTGAAGATCTGAGTATGTAGTTTTTGACCTCATCTGGAACCTCCTATCTGAAAATTTGAAAATTCTTCAAAAATTCGTCCAAAATCTTGATGTCTCCAATCTCTTGTTTTGTACGTTTTTTCCACGTGTCTCGACCTCCAATGGATCCCTGCAAAGTTTGGTGAAGATCTGAGTATGTAGTTTTTGACCTTATCTGGAACCTCCTATCTGAAAATTTGAAAATTCTTCAAAAATTCGTCGAAAATCTTGATGTCTCCAATCTCTTGTTTTGTACTTTTTTTCCACGTGTCTTGACATCCAATGTATTCCTGCAATGTTTGGTGGAGATCTGAGTATGTAGTTTTAGACCTTATCTGGAACCTCCTATCTGAAAATTTGAAAATTCTTCAAAAATTCGTCGAAAATCTTGATGTCTCCGATCTCTTGTTTTGTACGTTTTTTCCACGTGTCTTGACATGCAAAGTATCCCTGCAACGTTTGGTGAAGATCTGAGTATGTAGTTTTTGACCTTATCTGGAACCCCCTATCTGAAAATTTGAAAATTCTTCAAAAATTCGTCGAAAATCTTGATGTCTCCAATCTCTTGTTTTGTACGTTTTTTCCACGTGTCTTGACATCCAATGTATCCCTGCAAAGTTTGGTGGAGATCTGAGTATGTAGTTTTTGACCTTATCTGGGACCTCCTATCAGAAAATTTGAAAATTCTTCAAAAATTCGACCAAAATCTTGATGTCTCCAATCTTTTGTTTTGTACGTTTTTTCCACGTGTCTTGACACATAATGTATCCATGCAAAGTTTGGTGAAGATCTGAGTATGTAGTTTTTGACCTTATATGGAACCTCCTATCTGAAAATTTGAAAATTCTTAAAAAAATTCGTCCAAAATCTTGATGTCTCCAATCTCTTGTTTTGTACGTTTTTTCCACGTGTCTTGACATCCAATGTATCCCTGCAAAGTTTGGTGAAGATCTGAGTATGTAGTTTTTGACCTTATCTGGAACCTCCCATCTGAAAATTTGAAAATTCCTAAAAAATCCGTGCAAAATCTTGATGACCCCAATCTCTTGTTTTGTACGTTTTTTCCACGTGTCTTGACATGCAAAGTATTCCTGCAAAGTTTGGTGAAGATCTGAGTATGTAGTTTTTGACCTCATCTGGAACCTCCTATCTGAAAATTTGAAAATTCTTAAAAAATTCGTCCAAAATCTTGATGTCTCCAATCTCTTGTTTTGTACGTTTTTTCCACGTGTCTTGACATCCAATGTATCCCTGCAATGTTTGGTGAAGATCTGAGTATGTAGTTTTTGACCTTATATTGAACCTCCCATCTGAAAATTTGAAAATTCTTAAAAAATTCGTCCAAAATCTTGATGACCCCAATCTCTTGTTTTGTACGTTTTTTCCACGTGTCTTGACTACCAAAGTATCCCTGCAAAGTTTGGTGAAGATCTGAGTATGTAGTTTTTGACCTCATCTGGAACCTCCTATCTGAAAATTTGAGAATTCTTAAAAAATTCGTCCAAAATCTTGATGTCTCCAATCTCTTGTTTTGTACGTTTTTTCCACGTGTCTTGACATCCAATGTATCCATGCAAAGTTTGGTGAAGATCTGAGTATGTCGTTTTTGACCTTATCTGGAACCTCCCATCTGAAAATTTGAAAATTCTTAAAAAATTCGTCGAAAATCTTGATGTCTCCAATCTTTTGTTTTGTACGTTTTTTCCACGTGTCTTGACATGCAAAGTATCCCTGCAACGTTTGGTGAAGATCTGAGTATGTAGTTTTTGACCTTATCTGGAACCTCCTATCTGAAAATTTGAAAATTCTTCAAAAATTCGTCGAAAATCTTGATGTCTCCAATCTCTTGTTTTGTACGTTTTTTCCACGTGTCTTGACATCCAATGTATTCCTGCAATGTTTGGTGGAGATCTGAGTATGTCGTTTTTGACTTTATCTGGAACCTCCCATCTGAAAATTTGAAAATTCTTAAAAAATTCGTCGAAAATCTTGATGTCTCCGATCTCTTGTTTTGTACGTTTTTTCCACGTGTCTTGACATGCAAAGTATTCCTGCAAAGTTTGGTGAAGATCTGAGTATGTAGTTTTTGACCTCATCTGGAACCTCCTATCTGAAAATTTGAAAATTCTTAAAAAATTCGTCCAAAATCTTGATGTCTCCAATCTCTTGTTTTGTACGTTTTTTCCACGTGTCTTGACATCCAATGTATCCCTGCAATGTTTGGTGAAGATCTGAGTATGTAGTTTTTGACCTTATCTGGAACCTCCCATCTGAAAATTTGAAAATTCCTAAAAAATCCGTCCAAAATCTTGATGACCCCAATCTCTTGTTTTGTACTTTTTTTCCACGTGTCTCGACCTCCAATGTATCCCTGCAAAGTTTGGTGAAGATCTGAGTATGTAGTTTTTGACCTTATATGGAACCTCCTATCTGAAAATTTGAAAATTCTTAAAAAATTCGTCCAAAATCTTGATGTCACCAATCCTATGTTTTGTATGTTTTTTCCACGTGTCTTGACATCCGATGTATTCCTGCAAAGTTTGGTGAAGATCTGAGTATGTCGTTTTTGACCTTATCTGGAACCTCCCATCTGAAAATTTGAAAATTCTTAAAAAATTCGTCGAAAATCTTGATGTCTCCGATCTCTTGTTTTGTACGTTTTTTCCACGTGTCTTGACATGCAAAGTATTCCTGCAAAGTTTGGTGAAGATCTGAGTATGTAGTTTTTGACCTCATCTGGAACCTCCTATCTGAAAATTTGAAAATTCTTAAAAAATTCGTCGAAAATCTTGATGTCTCCAATCTCTTGTTTTGTACGTTTTTTCCACGTGTCTTGACATCCAATGTATCCCTGCAAAGTTTGGTGGAGATCTGAGTATGTAGTTTTTGACCTTATCTGGGACCTCCTATCAGAAAATTTGAAAATTCTTCAAAAATTCGACCAAAATCTTGATGTCTCCAATCTTTTGTTTTGTACGTTTTTTCCACGTGTCTTGACACATAATGTATCCATGCAAAGTTTGGTGGAGATCTGAGTATGTAGTTTTAGACCTTATCTGGAACCTCCTATCTGAAAATTTGAAAATTCTTCAAAAATTCGTCCAAAATCTTGATGTCTCCAATCTCTTGTTTTGTACGTTTTTTCCACGTGTCTTGACATCCAATGTATCCCTGCAATGTTTGGTGAAGATCTGAGTATGTAGTTTTTGACCTTATCTGGAACCTCCCATCTGAAAATTTGAAAATTCCTAAAAAATCCGTCCAAAATCTTGATGACCCCAATCTCTTGTTTTGTACTTTTTTTCCACGTGTCTCGACCTCCAATGTATCCCTGCAAAGTTTGGTGAAGATCTGAGTATGTAGTTTTTGACCTTATATGGAACCTCCTATCTGAAAATTTGAAAATTCTTAAAAAATTCGTCCAAAATCTTGATGTCACCAATCCTATGTTTTGTATGTTTTTTCCACGTGTCTTGACATCCAATGTATTCCTGCAAAGTTTGGTGAAGATCTGAGTATGTCGTTTTTGACCTTATCTGGAACCTCCCATCTGAAAATTTGAAAATTCTTAAAAAATTCGTCGAAAATCTTGATGTCTCCGATCTCTTGTTTTGTACGTTTTTTCCACGTGTCTTGACATGCAAAGTATTCCTACAAAGTTTGGTGAAGATCTGAGTATGTAGTTTTTGACCTCATCTGGAACCTCCTATCTGAAAATTTGAAAATTCTTAAAAAATTCGTTCAAAATCTTGATGTCTCCAATCTCTTGTTTTGTACGTTTTTTCCACGTGTCTTGACATCCAATGTATCCCTGCAATGTTTGGTGAAGATCTGAGTATGTAGTTTTTGACCTTATCTGGAACCTCCCATCTGAAAATTTGAAAATTCCTAAAAAATCCGTGCAAAATCTTGATGACCCCAATCTCTTGTTTTGTACGTTTTTTCCACGTGTCTTGACATGCAAAGTATTCCTGCAAAGTATGGTGAAGATCTGAGTATGTAGTTTTTGACCTCATCTGGAACCTCCTATCTGAAAATTTGAAAATTCTTCAAAAATTCGTCCAAAATCTTGATGTCTCCAATCTCTTGTTTTGTACGTTTTTTCCACGTGTCTCGACCTCCAATGGATCCCTGCAAAGTTTGGTGAAGATCTGAGTATGTAGTTTTTGACCTTATCTGGAACCTCCTATCATAAAATTTGAAAATTCTTCAAAAATTCGTCGAAATTCTTGATGTCTCCAATCTCTTGTTTTGTACGTTTTTTCCACGTGTCTTGACATCCAATGTATTCCTGCAATGTTTGGTGGAGATCTGAGTATGTAGTTTTAGACCTTATCTGGAACCTCCTATCTGAAAATTTGAAAATTCTTCAAAAATTCGTCGAAAATCTTGATGTCTCCGATCTCTTGTTTTCTACGTTTTTTCCACGTGTCTTGACATGCAAAGTATCCCTGCAACGTTTGGTGAAGATCTGAGTATGTAGTTTTTGACCTTATCTGGAACCTCCTATCTGAAAATTTGAAAATTCTTCAAAAATTCGTCGAAAATCTTGATGTCTCCAATCTCTTGTTTTGTACGTTTTTTCCACGTGTCTTGACATCCAATGTATCCCTGCAAAGTTTGGTGGAGATCTGAGTATGTAGTTTTTGACCTTATCTGGGACCTCCTATCAGAAAATTTGAAAATTCTTCAAAAATTCGACCAAAATCTTGATGTCTCCAATCTTTTGTTTTGTACGTTTTTTCCACGTGTCTTGACACATAATGTATCCATGCAAAGTTTGGTGAAGATCTGAGTATGTAGTTTTTGACCTTATATGGAACCTCCTATCTGAAAATTTGAAAATTCTTAAAAAATTCGTCCAAAATCTTGATGTCTCCAATCTCTTGTTTTGTACGTTTTTTCCACGTGTCTTGACATCCAATGTATCCCTGCAAAGTTTGGTGAAGATCTGACTATGTAGTTTTTGACTTTATCTGGAACCTCCAATCTGAAAATTTGAAAATTCCTAAAAAATCCGTGCAAAATCTTGATGACCCCAATCTCTTGTTTTGTACGTTTTTTCCATGTGTCTTGACATGCAAAGTATTCCTGCAAAGTTTGGTGAAGATCTGAGTATGTAGTTTTTGACCTTATATGGAACCTCCTATCTGAAAATTTGAAAATTCTTAAAAAATTCGTCCAAAATCTTGATGTCTCCAATCTCTTGTTTTGTACGTTTTTTCCACGTGTCTTGACATCCAATGTATCCCTGCAATGTTTGGTGAAGATCTGAGTATGTAGTTTTTGACCTTATATTGAACCTCCCATCTGAAAATTTGAAAATTCTTAAAAAATTCGTCCAAAATCTTGATGACCCCAATCTCTTGTTTTGTACGTTTTTTCCACGTGTCTTGACATCCAAAGTATCCCTGCAAAGTTTGGTGAAGATCTGAGTATGTAGTTTTTGACCTCATCTGGAACCTCCTATCTGAAAATTTGAGAATTCTTAAAATATTCGTCCAAAATCTTGATGTCTCCAATCTCTTGTTTTGTACGTTTTTTCCACGTGTCTTGACATCCAATGTATCCATGCAAAGTTTGGTGAAGATCTGAGTATGTCGTTTTTGACCTTATCTGGAACCTCCCATCTGAAAATTTGAAAATTCTTAAAAAATTCGTCGAAAATCTTGATGTCTCCAATCTTTTGTTTTGTACGTTTTTTCCACGTGTCTTGACATGCAAAGTATCCCTGCAACGTTTGGTGAAGATCTGAGTATGTAGTTTTTGACCTTATCTGGAACCTCCTATCTGAAAATTTGAAAATTCTTCAAAAATTCGTCGAAAATCTTGATGTCTCCAATCTCTTGTTTTGTACGTTTTTTCCACGTGTCTTGACATCCAATGTATTCCTGCAATGTTTGGTGGAGATCTGAGTATGTCGTTTTTGACCTTATCTGGAACCTCCCATCTGAAAATTTGAAAATTCTTAAAAAATTCGTCGAAAATCTTGATGTCTCCGATCTCTTGTTTTGTACGTTTTTTCCACGTGTCTTGACATGCAAAGTATTCCTGCAAAGTTTGGTGAAGATCTGAGTATGTAGTTTTTGACCTCATCTGGAACCTCCTATCTGAAAATTTGAAAATTCTTAAAAAATTCGTCCAAAATCTTGATGTCTCCAATCTCTTGTTTTGTACGTTTTTTCCACGTGTCTTGACATCCAATGTATCCCTGCAATGTTTGGTGAAGATCTGAGTATGTAGTTTTTGACCTTATCTGGAACCTCCCATCTGAAAATTTGAAAATTCTTAAAAAATTCGTCCAAAATCTTGATGTCTCCAATCTCTTGTTTTGTACGTTTTTTCCACGTGTCTCGACCTCCAATGGATCCCTGCAAAGTTTGGTGAAGATCTGAGTATGTAGTTTTTGCCCTTATCTGGAACCTCCTATCTGAAAATTTGAAAATTCTTCAAAAATTCGTCGAAAATCTTGATGTCTCCAATCTCTTGTTTTGTACGTTTTTTCCACGTGTCTTGACATCCAATGTATCCCTGCAATGTTTGGTGGAGATCTGAGTATGTAGTTTTAGACCTTATCTGGAACCTCCTATCTGAAAATTTGAAAATTCTTCAAAAATTCGTCGAAAATCTTGATGTCTCCGATCTCTTGTTTTGTACGTTTTTTCCACGTGTCTTGACATGCAAAGTATTCCTGCAAAGTTTGGTGAAGATCTGAGTATGTAGTTTTTGACCTCATCTGGAACCTCCTATCTGAAAATTTGAAAATTCTTAAAAAATTCGTCGAAAATCTTGATGTCTCCAATCTCTTGTTTTGTACGTTTTTTCCACGTGTCTTGACATCCAATGTATCCATGCAAAGTTTGGTGAAGATCTGAGTATGTCGTTTTTGATCTTATCTGGAACCTCCCATCTGAAAATTTGAAAATTCTTAAAAAATTCGTCGAAAATCTTGATGTCTCCAATCTCTTGTTTTGTACGTTTTTTCCACGTGTCTTGACATGCAAAGTATCCCTGCAACGTTTGGTGAAGATCTGAGTATGTAGTTTTTGACCTTATCTGGAACCTCCTATCTGAAAATTTGAAAATTCTTCAAAAATTCGTCGAAAATCTTGATGTCTCCAATCTCTTGTTTTGTACGTTTTTTCCACGTGTCTTGACATCCAATGTATTCCTGCAATGTTTGGTGGAGATCTGAGTATGTCGTTTTTGACCTTATCTGGAACCTCCCATCTGAAAATTTGAAAATTCTTAAAAAATTCGTCGAAAATCTTGATGTCTCCGATCTCTTGTTTTGTACGTTTTTTCCACGTGTCTTGACATGCAAAGTATTCCTGCAAAGTTTGGTGAAGATCTGAGTATGTAGTTTTTGACCTCATCTGGAACCTCCTATCTGAAAATTTGAAAATTCTTAAAAAATTCGTCCAAAATCTTGATGTCTCCAATCTCTTGTTTTGTACGTTTTTTCCACGTGTCTTGACATCCAATGTATCCCTGCAATGTTTGGTGAAGATCTGAGTATGTAGTTTTTGAACTTATCTGGAACCTCCCATCTGAAAATTTGAAAATTCCTAAAAAATCCGTCCAAAATCTTGATGACCCCAATCTCTTGTTTTGTACTTTTTTTCCACGTGTCTCGACCTCCAATGTATCCCTGCAAAGTTTGGTGAAGATCTGAGTATGTAGTTTTTGACCTTATATGGAACCTCCTATCTGAAAATTTGAAAATTCTTAAAAAATTCGTCCAAAATCTTGATGTCACCAATCCTATGTTTTGTATGTTTTTTCCACGTGTCTTGACATCCAATGTATTCCTGCAAAGTTTGGTGAAGATCTGAGTATGTCGTTTTTGACCTTATCTGGAACCTCCCATCTGAAAATTTGAAAATTCTTAAAAAATTCGTCGAAAATCTTGATGTCTCCGATCTCTTGTTTTGTACTTTTTTTCCACGTGTCTTGACATGCAAAGTATTCCTGCAAAGTTTGGTGAAGATCTGAGTATGTAGTTTTTGACCTCATCTGGAACCTCCTATCTGAAAATTTGAAAATTCTTAAAAAATTCGTCCAAAATCTTGATGTCTCCAATCTCTTGTTTTGTACGTTTTTTCCACGTGTCTTGACATGCAAAGTATCCCTGCAACGTTTGGTGAAGATCTGAGTATGTAGTTTTTGACCTTATCTGGAACCTCCTATCTGAAAATTTGAAAATTCTTCAAAAATTCGTCGAAAATCTTGATGTCTCCAATCTCTTGTTTTGTACGTTTTTTCCACGTGTCTTGACATCCAATGTATTCCTGCAATGTTTGGTGGAGATCTGAGTATGTAGTTTTTGACCTTATCTGGAACCTCCTATCTGAAAATTTGAAAATTCTTCAAAAATTCGTCCAAAATCTTGATGTCTCCAATCTCTTGTTTTGTACGTTTTTTCCACGTGTCTCGACCTCCAATGGATCCCTGCAAAGTTTGGTGAAGATCTGAGTATGTCGTTTTTGACCTTATCTGGAACATCCTTTCTGAAAATTTGAAAATTCTTCAAAAATTCGTCGAAAATCTTGATGTCTCCAATCTCTTGTTTTGTACGTTTTTTCCACGTGTCTTGACATCCAATGTATTCCTGCAATGTTTGGTGGAGATCTGAGTATGTAGTTTTAGACCTTATCTGGAACCTCCTATCTGAAAATTTGAAAATTCTTCAAAAATTCGTCGAAAATCTTGATGTCTCCGATCTCTTGTTTTGTACGTTTTTTCCACGTGTCTTGACATCCAAAGTATCCCTGCAAAGTTTGGTGAAGATCTGAGTATGTAGTTTTTGACCTCATCTGGAACATCCTTTCTGAAAATTTGAAAATTCTTCAAAAATTCGTCGAAAATCTTGATGTCTCCAATCTCTTGTTTTGTACGTTTTTTCCACGTGTCTTGACATCCAATGTATTCCTGCAATGTTTGGTGGAGATCTGAGTATGTAGTTTTAGACCTTATCTGGTCACTCCTATCTGAAAATTTGAAAATTCTTCAAAAATTCGTCCAAAATCTTGATGTCTCCAATCTCTTGTTTTGTACGTTTTTTCCACGTGTCTCGACCTCCAATGGATCCCTGCAAAGTTTGGTGAAGATCTGAGTATGTAGTTTTTGACCTTATCTGGAACCTCCTATCTGAAAATTTGAAAATTCTTAAAAAATTCGTCCAAAATCTTGATGTCTCCAATCTCTTGTTTTGTACGTTTTTTCCACGTGTCTTGACATCCAATGTATCCCTGCAATGTTTGGTGAAGATCTGAGTATGTAGTTTTTGACCTTATCTGGAACCTCCCATCTGAAAATTTGAAAATTCCTAAAAAATAAGTCCAAAATCTTGATGACCCCAATCTCTTGTTTAGTACTTTTTTTCCACGTGTCTCGACCTCCAATGTATCCCTGCAAAGTTTGGTGAAGATCTGAGTATGTAGTTTTTGACCTTATATGGAACCTCCTATCTGAAAATTTGAAAATTCTTAAAAAATTCGTCGAAAATCTTGATGTCTCCGATCTCTTGTTTTGTACGTTTTTTCCACGTGTCTTGACATGCAAAGTATTCCTGCAAAGTTTGGTGAAGATCTGAGTATGTAGTTTTTGACCTCATCTGGAACCTCCTATCTGAAAATTTGAAAATTCTTAAAAAATTCGTCCAAAATCTTGATGTCTCCAATCTCTTGTTTTGTACGTTTTTTCCACGTGTCTTGACATCCAATGTATCCATGCAAAGTTTGGTGAAGATCTGAGTATGTAGTTTTTGACCTTATCTGGAACCTCCCATCTGAAAATTTGAAAATTCCTAAAAAATCCGTCCAAAATCTTGATGACCCCAATCTCTTGTTTTGTACTTTTTTTCCACGTGTCTCGACCTCCAATGTATCCCTGCAAAGTTTGGTGAAGATCTGAGTATGTAGTTTTTGACCTTATATTGAACCTCCCATCTGAAAATTTGAAAATTCTTAAAAAATTCGTCCAAAATCTTGATGACCCCAATCTCTTGTTTTGTACGTTTTTTCCACGTGTCTTGACATCCAAAGTATCCCTGCAAAGTTTGGTGAAGATCTGAGTATGTAGTTTTTGACCTTATATGGAACCTCCTTTCTGAAAATTTGAGAATTCTTAAAAAATTCGTCCAAAATCTTGATGTCTCCAATCTCTTGTTTTGTACGTTTTTTCCACGTGTCTTGACATCCAATGTATCCATGCAAAGTTTGGTGAAGATCTGAGTATGTCGTTTTTGACCTTATCTGGAACCTCCCATCTGAAAATTTGAAAATTCTTAAAAAATTCGTCGAAAATCTTGATGTCTCCAATCTTTTGTTTTGTACGTTTTTTCCACGTGTCTTGACATGCAAAGTATCCCTGCAACGTTTGGTGAAGATCTGAGTATGTAGTTTTTGACCTTATCTGGAACCTCCTATCTGAAAATTTGAAAATTCTTAAAAAATTCGTCGAAAATCTTGATGTCTCCAATCTCTTGTTTTGTACGTTTTTTCCACGTGTCTTGACATCCAATGTATCCCTGCAAAGGTTGGTGGAGATCTGAGTATGTAGTTTTAGACCTTATCTGGAACCTCCTATCTGAAAATTTGAAAATTCTTCAAAAATTCGTCCAAAATCTTGATGTCTCCAATCTCTTGTTTTGTACGTTTTTTCCACGTGTCTCGACCTCCAATGGATCCCTGCAAAGTTTGGTGAAGATCTGAGTATGTCGTTTTTGACCTTATCTGGAACCTCCCATCTGAAAATTTGAAAATTCCTAAAAAATCCGTCCAAAATCTTGATGACCCCAATCTCTTGTTTTGTACTTTTTTTCCACGTGTCTCGACCTCCAATGTATCCCTGCAAAGTTTGGTGAAGATCTGAGTATGTAGTTTTTGACCTTATATGGAACCTCCTATCTGAAAATTTGAAAATTCTTCAAAAATTCGTCGAAAATCTTGATGTCTCCGATCTCTTGTTTTGTACGTTTTTTCCACGTGTCTCGACCTCCAATGTATCCCTGCAAAGTTTGGTGAAGATCTGAGTATGTAGTTTTTGACCTCATCTGGAACATCCTTTCTGAAAATTTGAAAATTCTTCAAAAATTCGTCGAAAATCTTGATGTCTCCAATCTCTTGTTTTGTACGTTTTTTCCACGTGTCTTGACATCCAATGTATTCCTGCAATGTTTGGTGGAGATCTGAGTATGTAGTTTTAGACCTTATCTGGAACCTCCTATCTGAAAATTTGAAAATTCTTCAAAAATTCGTCCAAAATCTTGATGTCTCCAATCTCTTGTTTTGTACGTTTTTTCCACGTGTCTCGACCTCCAATGGATCCCTGCAAAGTTTGGTGAAGATCTGAGTATGTAGTTTTTGACCTTATCTGGAACCTCCTATCTGAAAATTTGAAAATTCTTCAAAAATTCGTCGAAAATCTTGATGTCTCCAATCTCTTGTTTTGTACGTTTTTTCCACGTGTCTTGACATCCAATGTATTCCTGCAATGTTTGGTGGAGATCTGAGTATGTCGTTTTTGACCTTATCTGGAACCTCCCATCTGAAAATTTGAAAATTCTTAAAAAATTCGTCGAAAATCTTGATGTCTCCGATCTCTTGTTTTGTACGTTTTTTCCACGTGTCTTGACATGCAAAGTATTCCTGCAAAGTTTGGTGAAGATCTGAGTATGTAGTTTTTGACCTCATCTGGAACCTCCTATCTGAAAATTTGAAAATTCTTAAAAAATTCGTCCAAAATCTTGATGTCTCCAATCTCTTGTTTTGTACGTTTTTTCCACGTGTCTTGACATCCAATGTATCCCTGCAATGTTTGGTGAAGATCTGAGTATGTAGTTTTTGACCTTATCTGGAACCTCCCATCTGAAAATTTGAAAATTCCTAAAAAATCCGTCCAAAATCTTGATGACCCCAATCTCTTGTTTTGTACTTTTTTTCCACGTGTCTCGACCTCCAATGTATCCCTGCAAAGTTTGGTGAAGATCTGAGTATGTAGTTTTTGACCTTATATTGAACCTCCCATCTGAAAATTTGAAAATTCTTAAAAAATTCGTCCAAAATCTTGATGACCCCAATCTCTTGTTTTGTACGTTTTTTCCACGTGTCTTGACATCCAAAGTATCCCTGCAAAGTTTGGTGAAGATCTGAGTATGTAGTTTTTGACCTTATATGGAACCTCCTTTCTGAAAATTTGAGAATTCTTAAAAAATTCGTCCAAAATCTTGATGTCTCCAATCTCTTGTTTTGTACGTTTTTTCCACGTGTCTTGACATCCAATGTATCCATGCAAAGTTTGGTGAAGATCTGAGTATGTCGTTTTTGACCTTATCTGGAACCTCCCATCTGAAAATTTGAAAATTCTTAAAAAATTCGTCGAAAATCTTGATGTCTCCAATCTTTTGTTTTGTACGTTTTTTCCACGTGTCTTGACATGCAAAGTATCCCTGCAACGTTTGGTGAAGATCTGAGTATGTAGTTTTTGACCTTATCTGGAACCTCCTATCTGAAAATTTGAAAATTCTTAAAAAATTCGTCGAAAATCTTGATGTCTCCAATCTCTTGTTTTGTACGTTTTTTCCACGTGTCTTGACATCCAATGTATCCCTGCAAAGTTTGGTGGAGATCTGAGTATGTAGTTTTAGACCTTATCTGGAACCTCCTATCTGAAAATTTGAAAATTCTTCAAAAATTCGTCCAAAATCTTGATGTCTCCAATCTCTTGTTTTGTACGTTTTTTCCACGTGTCTGGACCTCCAATGGATCCCTGCAAAGTTTGGTGAAGATCTGAGTATGTCGTTTTTGACCTTATCTGGAACCTCCCATCTGAAAATTTGAAAATTCCTAAAAAATCCGTCCAAAATCTTGATGACCCCAATCTCTTGTTTTGTACTTTTTTTCCACGTGTCTCGACCTCCAATGTATCCCTGCAAAGTTTGGTGAAGATCTGAGTATGTAGTTTTTGACCTTATATGGAACCTCCTATCTGAAAATTTGAAAATTCTTCAAAAATTCGTCCAAAATCTTGATGTCTCCGATCTCTTGTTTTGTACGTTTTTTCCACGTGTCTCGACCTCCAATGGATCCCTGCAAAGTTTGGTGAAGATCTGAGTATTTAGTTTTTGACCTCATCTGGAACATCCTTTCTGAAAATTTGAAAATTCTTCAAAAATTCGTCGAAAATCTTGATGTCTCCAATCTCTTGTTATGTACGTTTTTTCCACGTGTCTTGACATCCAATGTATTCCTGCAATGTTTGGTGGAGATCTGAGTATGTAGTTTTAGACCTTATCTGGAACCTCCTATCTGAAAATTTGAAAATTCTTAAAAAATTCGTCGAAAATCTTGATGTCTCCAATCTTTTGTTTTGTACGTTTTTTCCACGTGTCTTGACATGCAAAGTATCCCTGCAACGTTTGGTGAAGATCTGAGTATGTAGTTTTTGACCTTATCTGGAACCTCCTATCTGAAAATTTGAAAATTCTTCAAAAATTCGTCGAAAACCTTGATGTCTCCAATCTCTTGTTTTGTACGTTTTTTCCACGTGTCTTGACATCCAATGTATTCCTGCAATGTTTGGTGGAGATCTGAGTATGTCGTTTTTGACCTTATCTGGAACCTCCCATCTGAAAATTTGAAAATTCTTAAAAAATTCGTCGAAAATCTTGATGTCTCCAATCTCTTGTTTTGTACGTTTTTTCCACGTGTCTTGACATCCAATGTATCCCTGCAATGTTTGGTGAAGATCTGAGTATGTAGTTTTTGACCTTATCTGGAACCTCCCATCTGAAAATTTGAAAATTCCTAAAAAATCCGTCCAAAATCTTGATGACCCCAATCTCTTGTTTTGTACTTTTTTTCCACGTGTCTCGACCTCCAATGTATCCCTGCAAAGTTTGGTGAAGATCTGAGTATGTAGTTTTTGACCTTATATGGAACCTCCTATCTGAAAATTTGAAAATTCTTAAAAAATTCGTCCAAAATCTTGATGTCACCAATCCTATGTTTTGTATGTTTTTTCCACGTGTCTTGACATCCAATGTATTCCTGCAAAGTTTGGTGAAGATCTGAGTATGTCGTTTTTGACCTTATCTGGAACCTCCCATCTGAAAATTTGAAAATTCTTAAAAAATTCGTCGAAAATCTTGATGTCTCCGATCTCTTGTTTTGTACTTTTTTTCCACGTGTCTTGACATGCAAAGTATTCCTGCAAAGTTTGGTGAAGATCTGAGTATGTAGTTTTTGACCTCATCTGGAACCTCCTATCTGAAAATTTGAAAATTCTTAAAAAATTCGTCCAAAATCTTGATGTCTCCAATCTCTTGTTTTGTACGTTTTTTCCACGTGTCTTGACATGCAAAGTATCCCTGCAATGTTTGGTGGAGATCTGAGTATGTAGTTTTAGACCTTATCTGGAACCTCCTATCTGAAAATTTGAAAATTCTTCAAAAATTCGTCCAAAATCTTGATGTCTCCAATCTCTTGTTTTGTACGTTTTTTCCACGTGTCTCGACCTCCAATGGATCCCTGCAAAGTTTGGTGAAGATCTGAGTATGTCGTTTTTGACCTTATCTGGAACATCCTTTCTGAAAATTTGAAAATTCTTCAAAAATTCGTCGAAAATCTTGATGTCTCCAATCTCTTGTTTTGTACGTTTTTTCCACGTGTCTTGACATCCAATGTATTCCTGCAATGTTTGGTGGAGATCTGAGTATGTAGTTTTAGACCTTATCTGGAACCTCCTATCTGAAAATTTGAAAATTCTTCAAAAATTCGTCGAAAATCTTGATGTCTCCGATCTCTTGTTTTGTACGTTTTTTCCACGTGTCTTGACATCCAAAGTATCCCTGCAAAGTTTGGTGAAGATCTGAGTATGTAGTTTTTGACCTCATCTGGAACATCCTTTCTGAAAATTTGAAAATTCTTCAAAAATTCGTCGAAAATCTTGATGTCTCCAATCTCTTGTTTTGTACGTTTTTTCCACGTGTCTTGACATCCAATGTATTCCTGCAATGTTTGGTGGAGATCTGAGTATGTAGTTTTAGACCTTATCTGGAACCTCCTATCTGAAAATTTGAAAATTCTTCAAAAATTCGTCCAAAATCTTGATGTCTCCAATCTCTTGTTTTGTACGTTTTTTCCACGTGTCTCGACCTCCAATGGATCCCTGCAAAGTTTGGTGAAGATCTGAGTATGTAGTTTTTGACCTTATCTGGAACCTCCTATCTGAAAATTTGAAAATACTTCAAAAATTCGTCGAAAATCTTGATGTCTCCAATCTCTTGTTTTGTACGTTTTTTCCACGTGTCTTGACATCCAATGTATTCCTGCAATGTTTGGTGGAGATCTGAGTATGTAGTTTTAGACCTTATCTGGAACCTCCTATCTGAAAATTTGAAAATTCTTCAAAAATTCGTCGAAAATCTTGATGTCTCCGATCTCTTGTTTTGTACGTTTTTTCCACGTGTCTTGACATGCAAAGTATTCCTGCAAAGTTTGGTTAAGATCTGAGTATGTAGTTTTTGACCTCATCTGGAACCTCCTATCTGAAAATTTGAAAATTCTTAAAAAATTCGTCCAAAATCTTGATGTCTCCAATCTCTTGTTTTGTACGTTTTTTCCACGTGTCTTGATATCCAATGTATCCCTGCAATGTTTGGTGAAGATCTGAGTATGTAGTTTTTGACCTTATCTGGAACCTCCCATCTGAAAATTTGAAAATTCCTAAAAAATCCGTCCAAAATCTTGATGACCCCAATCTCTTGTTTTGTACTTTTTTTCCACGTGTCTCGACCTCCAATGTATCCCTGCAAAGTTTGGTGAAGATCTGAGTATGTAGTTTTTGACCTTATATGGAACCTCCTATCTGAAAATTTGAAAATTCTTAAAAAATTCGTCGAAAATCTTGATGTCTCCGATCTCTTGTTTTGTACGTTTTTTCCACGTGTCTTGACATGCAAAGTATCCCTGCAAAGTTTGGTGAAGATCTGAGTATGTCGTTTTTGACCTCATCTGGAACCTCCTTTCTGAAAATTTGAGAATTCTTAAAAAATTCGTCCAAAATCTTGATGTCTCCAATCTCTTGTTTTGTACGTTTTTTCCACGTGTCTTGACATCCAATGTATCCATGCAAAGTTTGGTGAAGATCTGAGTATGTCGTTTTTGACCTTATCTGGAACCTCCCATCTGAAAATTTGAAAATTCTTAAAAAATTCGTCCAAAATCTTGATGTCTCCAATCTCTTGTTTTGTACGTTTTTTCCACGTGTCTCGACCTCCAATGGATCCCTGCAAAGTTTGGTGAAGATCTGAGTATGTCGTTTTTGACCTTATCTGGAACCTCCCATCTGAAAATTTGAAAATTCTTAAAAAATTCGTCGAAAATCTTGATGTCTCCGATCTCTTGTTTTGTACGTTTTTTCCACGTGTCTTGACATGCAAAGTATTCCTGCAAAGTTTGGTGAAGATCTGAGTATGTAGTTTTTGACCCCATCTGGAACCTCCTATCTGAAAATTTGAAAATTCTTAAAAAATTCGTCCAAAATCTTGATGTCTCCAATCTCTTGTTTTGTACGTTTTTTCCACGTGTCTTGACATCCAATGTATCCCTGCAATGTTTGGTGAAGATCTGAGTATGTAGTTTTTGACCTTATCTGGAACCTCCCATCTGAAAATTTGAAAATTCCTAAAAAATCCGTCCAAAATCTTGATGACCCCAATCTCTTGTTTTGTACTTTTTTCCACGTGTCTCGACCTCCAATGTATCCCTGCAAAGTTTGGTGAAGATCTGAGTATGTAGTTTTTGACCTTATATTGAACCTCCCATCTGAAAATTTGAAAATTCTTAAAAAATTCGTCCAAAATCTTGATGACCCCAATCTCTTGTTTTGTACGTTTTTTCCACGTGTCTTGACATCCAAAGTATCCCTGCAAAGTTTGGTGAAGATCTGAGTATGTAGTTTTTGACCTTATATGGAACCTCCTTTCTGAAAATTTGAGAATTCTTAAAAAATTCGTCCAAAATCTTGATGTCTCCAATCTCTTGTTTTGTACGTTTTTTCCACGTGTCTTGACATCCAATGTATCCATGCAAAGTTTGGTGAAGATCTGAGTATGTCGTTTTTGACCTTATCTGGAACCTCCCATCTGAAAATTTGAAAATTCTTAAAAAATTCGTCGAAAATCTTGATGTCTCCAATCTTTTGTTTTGTACGTTTTTTCCACGTGTCTTGACATGCAAAGTATCCCTGCAACGTTTGGTGAAGATCTGAGTATGTAGTTTTTGACCTTATCTGGAACCTCCTATCTGAAAATTTGAAAATTCTTCAAAAATTCGTCGAAAATCTTGATGTCTCCAATCTCTTGTTTTGTACGTTTTTTCCACGTGTCTTGACATCCAAAGTATCCCTGCAAAGTTTGGTGAAGATCTGAGTATGTAGTTTTTGACCTTATATGGAACCTCCTTTCTGAAAATTTGAGAATTCTTAAAAAATTCGTCGAAAATCTTGATGTCTCCAATCTCTTGTTTTGTACGTTTTTTCCACGTGTCTTGACATCCAATGTATTCCTGCAATGTTTGGTGGAGATCTGAGTATGTAGTTTTAGACCTTATCTGGAACCTCCTATCTGAAAATTTGAAAATTCTTCAAAAATTCGTCGAAAATCTTGATGTCTCCGATCTCTTGTTTTGTACGTTTTTTCCACGTGTCTCGACCTCCAATGGATCCCTGCAAAGTTTGGTGAAGATCTGAGTATGTAGTTTTTGACCTCATCTGGAACATCCTTTCTGAAAATTTGAAAATTCTTCAAAAATTCGTCGAAAATCTTGATGTCTCCAATCTCTTGTTTTGTACGTTTTTTCCACGTGTCTTGACATCCAATGTATTCCTGCAATGTTTGGTGGAGATCTGAGTATGTAGTTTTAGACTTTATCTGGAACCTCCTATCTGAAAATTTGAAAATTCTTCAAAAATTCGTCCAAAATCTTGATGTCTCCAATCTCTTGTTTTGTACGTTTTTTCCACGTGTCTCGACCTCCAATGGATCCCTGCAAAGTTTGGTGAAGATCTGAGTATGTAGTTTTTGACCTTATCTGGAACCTCCTATCTGAAAATTTGAAAATTCTTCAAAAATCCGTGCAAAACCTTGATGACCCCAATCTCTTGTTTTGTACGTTTTTTCCACGTGTCTTGACATCCAATGTATCCATGCAAAGTTTGGTGAAGATCTGAGTATGTCGTTTTTGACCTTATCTGGAACCTCCCATCTGAAAATTTGAAAATTCTTAAAAAATTCGTCGAAAATCTTGATGTCTCCAATCTCTTGTTTTGTACGTTTTTTCCACGTGTCTTGACATGCAAAGTATCCCTGCAACGTTTGGTGAAGATCTGAGTATGTAGTTTTTGACCTTATCTGGAACCTCCTATCTGAAAATTTGAAAATTCTTCAAAAATTCGTCGAAAATCTTGATGTCTCCAATCTCTTGTTTTGTACGTTTTTTCCACGTGTCTTGACATCCAATGTATCCCTGCAATGTTTGGTGGAGATCTGAGTATGTAGTTTTTGACCTTATCTGGGACCTCCTATCAGAAAATTTGAAAATTCTTCAAAAATTCGTCCAAAATCTTGATGTCTCCAATCTCTTGTTTTGTACGTTTTTTCCACGTGTCTCGACCTCCAATGTATCCCTGCAAAGTTTGGTGAAGATCTGAGTATGTCGTTTTTGACCTTATCTGGAACATCCTTTCTGAAAATTTGAAAATTCTTAAAAAATTCGTCGAAAATCTTGATGTCTCCAATCTCTTGTTTTGTACGTTTTTTCCACGTGTCTTGACATCCAATGTATCCCTGCAAAGTTTGGTGAAGATCTGAGTATGTAGTTTTTGACCTTATATGGAACCTCCTTTCTGAAAATTTGAAAATTCTCAAAAAATTCGTCCATAATCTTGATGTCTCCAATCTCTTGTTTTGTACGTTTTTTCCACGTGTCTTGACATCCAATGTATCCCTGCAAAGTTTGGTGAAGATCTGAGTATGTAGTTTTTGACCTTATCTGGAACCTCCCATCTGAAAATTTGAAAATTCTTAAAAAATTCGACCAAAATCTTGATGTCTCCAATCTTTTGTTTTGTACGTTTTTTCCACGTGTCTTGACACATAATGTATCCATGCAAAGTTTGGTGAAGATCTGAGTATGTAGTTTTTGACCTTATATGGAACCTCCTATCTGAAAATTTGAAAATTCTTAAAAAATTCGTCGAAAATCTTGATGTCTCCGATCTCTTGTTTTGTACGTTTTTTCCACGTGTCTTGACATGCAAAGTATTCCTGCAAAGTTTGGTGAAGATCTGAGTATGTAGTTTTTGACCTCATCTGGAACCTCCTATCTGAAAATTTGAAAATTCTTAAAAAATTCGTCCAAAATTTTGATGTCTCCAATCTCTTGTTTTGTACGTTTTTTCCACGTGTCTTGACATCCAATGTATCCCTGCAAAGTTTGGTGAAGATCTGAGTATGTAGTTTTTGACCTTATCTGGAACCTCCCATCTGAAAATTTGAAAATTCTTAAAAAATTAGTCGAAAATCTTGATGTCTCCGATCTCTTGTTTTGTACGTTTTTTCCACGTGTCTTGACATCCAATGTATCCCTGCAAAGTTTGGTGAAGATCTGAGTATGTTGTTTTTGACCTTATCTGGAACATCCTTTCTGAAAATTTGAAAATTGTTAAAAAATTCGTCCAAAATCTTGATGTCTCCTATCTCTTGTTTTGTACGTTTTTTCCACGTGTCTTGACATCCAATGTATCCCTGCAAAGTTTGGTGAAGATCTGAGTATGTTGTTTTTGACCTTATCTGGAACATCCTTTCTGAAAATTTGAAAATTGTTAAAAAATTCGTCCAAAATCTTGATGTCTCCTATCTCTTGTTTTGTACGTTTTTTCCACGTGTCTTGACATCCAATGTATTCCTGCAATGTTTGGTGGAGATCTGAGTATGTAGTTTTAGACCTTATCTGGAACCTCCTATCTGAAAATTTGAAAATTCTTCAAAAATTCGTCCAAAATCTTGATGTCTCCAATCTCTTGTTTTGTACGTTTTTTCCACGTGTCTCGACCTCCAATGGATCCCTGCAAAGTTTGGTGAAGATCTGAGTATGTCGTTTTTGACCTTATCTGGAACATCCTTTCTGAAAATTTGAAAATTCTTCAAAAATTCGTCCAAAATCTTGATGTCTCCAATCTCTTGTTTTGTACGTTTTTTCCACGTGTCTTGACATCCAATGTATTCCTGCAATGTTTGGTGGAGATCTGAGTATGTAGTTTTAGACCTTATCTGGAACCTCCTATCTGAAAATTTGAAAATTCTTCAAAAATTCGTCGAAAATCTTGATGTCTCCGATCTCTTGTTTTGTACGTTTTTTCAACGTGTCTCGACCTCCAATGGATCCCTGCAAAGTTTGGTGAAGATCTGAGTATGTAGTTTTTGACCTCATCTGGAACATCCTTTCTGAAAATTTGAAAATTCTTCAAAAATTCGTCGAAAATCTTGATGTCTCCAATCTCTTGTTTTGTACGTTTTTTCCACGTGTCTTGACATCCAATGTATTCCTGCAATGTTTGGTGGAGATCTGAGTATGTAGTTTTAGACTTTATCTGGAACCTCCTATCTGAAAATTTGAAAATTCTTCAAAAATTCGTCCAAAATCTTGATGTCTCCAATCTCTTGTTTTGTACGTTTTTTCCACGTGTCTCGACCTCCAATGGATCCCTGCAAAGTTTGGTGAAGATCTGAGTATGTAGTTTTTGACCTTATCTGGAACCTCCTATCTGAAAATTTGAAAATTCTTCAAAAATCCGTGCAAAATCTTGATGACCCCAATCTCTTGTTTTGTACGTTTTTTCCACGTGTCTTGACATCCAATGTATCCATGCAAAGTTTGGTGAAGATCTGAGTATGTCGTTTTTGACCTTATCTGGAACCTCCCATCTGAAAATTTGAAAATTCTTAAAAAATTCGTCGAAAATCTTGATGTCTCCAATCTCTTGTTTTGTACGTTTTTTCCACGTGTCTTGACATGCAAAGTATCCCTGCAACGTTTGGTGAAGATCTGAGTATGTAGTTTTTGACCTTATCTGGAACCTCCTATCTGAAAATTTGAAAATTCTTCAAAAATTCGTCGAAAATCTTGATGTCTCCAATCTCTTGTTTTGTACGTTTTTTCCACGTGTCTTGACATCCAATGTATCCCTGCAATGTTTGGTGGAGATCTGAGTATGTAGTTTTTGACCTTATCTGGGACCTCCTATCAGAAAATTTGAAAATTCTTCAAAAATTCGTCCAAAATCTTGATGTCTCCAATCTCTTGTTTTGTACGTTTTTTCCACGTGTCTCGACCTCCAATGTATCCCTGCAAAGTTTGGTGAAGATCTGAGTATGTCGTTTTTGACCTTATCTGGAACATCCTTTCTGAAAATTTGAAAATTCTTAAAAAATTCGTCGAAAATCTTGATGTCTCCAATCTCTTGTTTTGTACGTTTTTTCCACGTGTCTTGACATCCAATGTATCCCTGCAAAGTTTGGTGAAGATCTGAGTATGTAGTTTTTGACCTTATATGGAACCTCCTTTCTGAAAATTTGAAAATTCTCAAAAAATTCGTCCATAATCTTGATGTCTCCAATCTCTTGTTTTGTACGTTTTTTCCACGTGTCTTGACATCCAATGTATCCCTGCAAAGTTTGGTGAAGATCTGAGTATGTAGTTTTTGACCTTATCTGGAACCTCCCATCTGAAAATTTGAAAATTCTTAAAAAATTCGACCAAAATCTTGATGTCTCCAATCTTTTGTTTTGTACGTTTTTTCCACGTGTCTTGACACATAATGTATCCATGCAAAGTTTGGTGAAGATCTGAGTATGTAGTTTTTGACCTTATATGGAACCTCCTATCTGAAAATTTGAAAATTCTTAAAAAATTCGTCCAAAATTTTGATGTCTCCAATCTCTTGTTTTGTACGTTTTTTCCACGTGTCTTGACATCCAATGTATCCCTGCAAAGTTTGGTGAAGATCTGAGTATGTAGTTTTTGACCTTATCTGGAACCTCCCATCTGAAAATTTGAAAATTCTTAAAAAATTCGTCGAAAATCTTGATGTCTCCGATCTCTTGTTTTGTACGTTTTTTCCACGTGTCTTGACATCCAATGTATCCCTGCAAAGTTTGGTGAAGATCTGAGTATGTTGTTTTTGACCTTATCTGGAACATCCTTTCTGAAAATTTGAAAATTGTTAAAAAATTCGTCCAAAATCTTGATGTCTCCTATCTTTTGTTTTGTACGTTTTTTCCACGTGTCTTGACATCCAATGTATCCCTGCAAAGTTTGGTGAAGATCTGAGTATGTAGTTTTTGACCTTATCTGGAACCTCCCATCTGAAAATTTGAAAATTCTTAAAAAATTCGACCAATATCTTGATGTCTCCAATCTTTTGTTTTGTACGTTTTTTCCACGTGTCTTGACACATAATGTATCCATGCAAAGTTTGGTGAAGATCTGAGTATGTAGTTTTTGACCTTATATGGAAACTCCTATCTGAAAATTTGAAAATTCTTAAAAAATTCGTCCAAAATCTTGATGTCTCCAATCTCTTGTTTTGTACGTTTTTTCCACGTGTCTTGACATCCAATGTATCCCTGCAAAGTTTGGTGAAGATCTGAGTATGTAGTTTTTGACCTTATCTGGAACCTCCCATCTGAAAATTTGAAAATTCCTAAAAAATCCGTGCAAAATCTTGATGACCCCAATCTCTTGTTTTGTACGTTTTTTCCACGTGTCTTTACATCCAATGTATCCATGCAAAGTTTGGTGAAGATCTGAGTATGTCGTTTTTGACCTTATCTGGAACATCCTTTCTGAAAATTTGAAAATTGTTAAAAAATTCGTCCAAAATCTTGATGTCTCCAATCTCTTTTTTGTACGTTTTTTCCACGTGTCTTGACATCCAATGTATCCCTGCAAAGTTTGGTGAAGATCTGAGTATGTAGTTTTTGACCTCATCTGGAACCTCCTATCTGAAAATTTGAAAATTCTTAAAAAATTCGTCCAAAATTTTGATGTCTCCAATCTCTTGTTTTGTACGTTTTTTCCACGTGTCTTGACATCCAATGTATCCCTGCAATGTTTGGTGAAGATCTGAGTATGTAGTTTTTGACCTTATCTGGAACCTCCCATCTGAAAATTTGAAAATTCCTAAAAAATTCGTCGAAAATCTTGATGTCTCCGATCTCTTGTTTTGTACGTTTTTTCCACGTGTCTTGACATCCAATGTATCCCTGCAAAGTTTGGTGAAGATCTGAGTATGTAGTTTTTGACCTTATATGGAACCTCCTATCTGAAAATTTGAAAATTCTTAAAAAATTCGTCCAAAATCTTGATGTCTCCAATCTCTTGTTTTGTACGTTTTTTCCACGTGTCTTGACATCCAATGTATCCCTGCAAAGTTTGGTGAAGATCTGAGTATGTAGTTTTTGACCTTATCTGGAACCTCCCATCTGAAAATTTGAAAATTCCTAAAAAATCCGTGCAAAATCTTGATGACCCCAATCTCTTGTTTTGTACGTTTTTTCCACGTGTCTTGACATCCAATGTATCCATGCAAAGTTTGGTGAAGATCTGAGTATGTCGTTTTTGACCTTATCTGGAACATCCTTTCTGAAAATTTGAAAATTGTTAAAAAATTCGTCCAAAATCTTGATGTCTCCAATCTCTTTTTTGTACGTTTTTTCCACGTGTCTTGACATCCAATGTATCCCTGCAAAGTTTGGTGAAGATCTGAGTATGTAGTTTTTGACCTTATCTGGAACCTCCCATCTGAAAATTTGAAAATTCTTCAAAAATTCGTCCAAAATCTTGATGTCTCCAATCTCTTGTTTTGTACGTTTTTTCCACGTGTCTCGACCTCCAATGGATCCCTGCAAAGTTTGGTGAAGATCTGAGTATGTCGTTTTTGACCTTATCTGGAACATCCTTTCTGAAAATTTGAAAATTCTTAAAAAATTCGTCGAAAATCTTGATGTCTCCAATCTCTTGTTTTGTACGTTTTTTCCACGTGTCTTGACATCCAATGTATCCCTGCAAAGTTTGGTGAAGATCTGAGTATGTAGTTTTTGACCTTATATGGAACCTCCTATCTGAAAATTTGAAAATTCTTAAAAAATTCGTCCAAAATCTTGATGTCTCCAATCTCTTGTTTTGTACGTTTTTTCCACGTGTCTCGACCTCCAATGGATCCCTGCAAAGTTTGGTGAAGATCTGAGTATGTCGTTTTTGACCTTATCTGGGACCTCCCATCTGAAAATTTGAAAATTCTTAAAAAATTCGTCGAAAATCTTGATGTCTCCGATCTCTTGTTTTGTACGTTTTTTCCACGTGTCTTGACATGCAAAGTATTCCTGCAAAGTTTGGTGAAGATCTGAGTATGTAGTTTTTGACCTCATCTGGAACCTCCTATCTGAAAATTTGAAAATTCTTAAAAAATTCGTCCAAAATCTTGATGTCTCCAATCTCTTGTTTTGTACGTTTTTTCCACGTGTCTTGACATCCAATGTATCCCTGCAATGTTTGGTGAAGATCTGAGTATGTAGTTTTTGACCTTATCTGGAACCTCCCATCTGAAAATTTGAAAATTCAAAAAAAAATCCGTCCAAAATCTTGATGACCCCAATCTCTTGTTTTGTACTTTTTTTCCACGTGTCTCGACCTCCAATGTATCCCTGCGAAGTTTGGTGAAGATCTGAGTATGTAGTTTTTGACCTTATATGGAACCTCCTATCTGAAAATTTGAAAATTCTTAAAAAATTCGTCGAAAATCTTGATGTCTCCGATCTCTTGTTTTGTACGTTTTTTCCACGTGTCTTGACATGCAAAGTATTCCTGCAAAGTTTGGTGAAGATCTGAGTATGTAGTTTTTGACCTCATCTGGAACCTCCTATCTGAAAATTTGAAAATTCTTAAAAAATTCGTCCAAAATCTTGATGTCTCCAATCTCTTGTTTTGTACGTTTTTTCCACGTGTCTTGACATCCAATGTATCCCTGCAATGTTTGGTGAAGATCTGAGTATGTAGTTTTTGACCTTATATGGAACCTCCTATCTGAAAATTTGAAAATTCCTAAAAAATCCGTCCAAAATCTTGATGACCCCAATCTCTTGTTTTGTACTTTTTTTCCACGTGTCTCGACCTCCAATGTATCCCTGCAAAGTTTGGTGAAGATCTGAGTATGTAGTTTTTGACCTTATATGGAACCTCCTATCTGAAAATTTGAAAATTCTTAAAAAAATCGTCCAAAATCTTGATGTCACCAATCCTATGTTTTGTATGTTTTTTCCACGTGTCTTGACATCCAATGGATCCCTGCAAAGTTTGGTGAAGATCTGAGTATGTCGTTTTTGACCTTATCTGGAACCTCCCATCTGAAAATTTGAAAATTCTTAAAAAATTCGTCGAAAATCTTGATGTCTCCGATCTCTTGTTTTGTACGTTTTTTCCACGTGTCTTGACATGCAAAGTATTCCTGCAAAGTTTGGTGAAGATCTGAGTATGTAGTTTTTGACCTCATCTGGAACCTCCTATCTGAAAATTTGAAAATTCTTAAAAAATTCGTCCAAAATCTTGATGTCTCCAATCTCTTGTTTTGTACGTTTTTTCCACGTGTCTTGACATCCAATGTATCCCTGCAATGTTTGGTGAAGATCTGAGTATGTAGTTTTTGACCTTATCTGGAACCTCCCATCTGAAAATTTGAAAATTCCTAAAAAATCCGTCCAAAATCTTGATGACCCCAATCTCTTGTTTTGTACTTTTTTTCCACGTGTCTCGACCTCCAATGTATCCCTGCAAAGTTTGGTGAAGATCTGAGTATGTAGTTTTTGACCTTATATGGAACCTCCTATCTGAAAATTTGAAAATTCTTAAAAAATTCGTCGAAAATCTTGATGTCTCCGATCTCTTGTTTTGTACGTTTTTTCCACGTGTCTTGACATGCAAAGTATTCCTGCAAAGTTTGGTGAAGATCTGAGTATGTAGTTTTTGACCTCATCTGGAACCTCCTATCTGAAAATTTGAAAAATTTAAAAAATTCGTCCAAAATCTTGATGTCTCCAATCTCTTGTTTTGTACGTTTTTTCCACGTGTCTTGACATCCAATGTATCAATGCAAAGTTTGGTGAAGATCTGAGTATGTAGTTTTTGACCTTATCTGGAACCTCCTATCTGAAAATTTGAAAATTCTTAAAAAATTCGTCCAAAATCTTGATGTCTCCAATCTCTTGTTTTGTACGTTTTTTCCACGTGTCTTGATATCCAATGTATCCCTGCAAAGTTTGTTGAAGATCTGAGTATGTCGTTTTTGACCTTATCTGGAACATCCTTTCTGAAAATTTGAAAATTGTTAAAAAATTCGTCCAAAATCTTGATGTCTCCAATCTCTTTTTTGTACGTTTTTTCCACGTGTCTTGACATCCAATGTATCCCTGCAAAGTTTGGTGAAGATCTGAGTATGTAGTTTTTGACCTTATCTGGAACCTCCCATCTGAAAATTTGAAAATTCTTAAAAAATTCGACCAAAATCTTGATGTCTCCAATCTTTTGTTTTGTACGTTTTTTCCACGTGTCTTGACACATAATGTATCCATGCAAAGTTTGGTGAAGATCTGAGTATGTAGTTTTTGACCTTATATGGAACCTCCTATCTGAAAATTTGAAAATTCTTAAAAAATTCGTCCAAAATCTTGATGTCTCCAATCTCTTGTTTTGTACGTTTTTTCCACGTGTCTTGACATCCAATGTATCCCTGCAAAGTTTGGTGAAGATCTGAGTATGTAGTTTTTGACCTTATCTGGAACCTCCCATCTGAAAATTTGAAAATTCCTAAAAAATCCGTGCAAAATCTTGATGACCCCAATCTCTTGTTTTGTACGTTTTTTCCACGTGTCTTGACATCCAATGTATTCCTGCAATGTTTGGTGAAGATCTGAGTATGTAGTTTTTGACCTTATATGGAACCTCCTATCTGAAAATTTGAAAATTCTTAAAAAATTCGACCAAAATCTTGATGTTCCGAATCCTATGTTTTGTATGTTTTTTCCACGTGTCTTGACATCCAATGTATCCATGCAAAGTTTGGTGAAGATCTGAGTATGTAGTTTTTGACCTTATATTGAACCTCCCATCTGAAAATTTGAAAATTCTTAAAAAATTCGTCCAAAATCTTGATGACCCCAATCTCTTGTTTTGTACGTTTTTTCCACGTGTCTTGACATCCAAAGTATCCCTGCAAAGTTTGGTGAAGATCTGAGTATGTAGTTTTTGACCTTATATGGAACCTCCTTTCTGAAAATTTGAGAATTCTTAAAAAATTCGTCCAAAATCTTGATGTCTCCAATCTCTTGTTTTGTACGTTTTTTCCACGTGTCTTGACATCCAATGTATCCATGCAAAGTTTGGTGAAGATCTGAGTATGTCGTTTTTGACCTTATCTGGAACCTCCCATCTGAAAATTTGAAAATTCTTAAAAAATTCGTCGAAAATCTTGATGTCTCCAATCTTTTGTTTTGTACGTTTTTTCCACGTGTCTTGACATGCAAAGTATCCCTGCAACGTTTGGTGAAGATCTGAGTATGTAGTTTTTGACCTTATCTGGAACCTCCTATCTGAAAATTTGAAAATTCTTAAAAAATTCGTCGAAAATCTTGATGTCTCCAATCTCTTGTTTTGTACGTTTTTTCCACGTGTCTTGATATCCAATGTATCCCTGCAAAGTTTGGTGAAGATCTGAGTATGTCGTTTTTGACCTTATCTGGAACATCCTTTCTGAAAATTTGAAAATTGTTAAAAAATTCGTCCAAAATCTTGATGTCTCCAATCTCTTTTTTGTACGTTTTTTCCACGTGTCTTGACATCCAATGTATCCCTGCAAAGTTTGGTGAAGATCTGAGTATGTAGTTTTTGACCTTATCTGGAACCTCCCATCTGAAAATTTGAAAATTCTTAAAAAATTCGACCAAAATCTTGATGTCTCCAATCTTTTGTTTTGTACGTTTTTTCCACGTGTCTTGACACATAATGTATCCATGCAAAGTTTGGTGAAGATCTGAGTATGTAGTTTTTGACCTTATATGGAACCTCCTATCTGAAAATTTGAAAATTCTTAAAAAATTCGTCCAAAATCTTGATGTCTCCAATCTCTTGTTTTGTACGTTTTTTCCACGTGTCTTGACATCCAATGTATCCCTGCAAAGTTTGGTGAAAATCTGAGTATGTAGTTTTTGACCTTATCTGGAACCTCCCATCTGAAAATTTGAAAATTCCTAAAAAATCCGTGCAAAATCTTGATGACCCCAATCTCTTGTTTTGTACGTTTTTCCACGTGTCTTGACATCCAATGTATCCATGCAAAGTTTGGTGAAGATCTGAGTATGTCGTTTTTGACCTTATCTGGAACATCCTTCCTGAAAATTTGAAAATTGTTAAAAAATTCGTCCAAAATCTTGATGTCTCCAATCTCTTTTTTGTACGTTTTCTCCACGTGTCTTGACATCCAATGTATCCCTGCAAAGTTTGGTGAAGATCTGAGTATGTAGTTTTTGACCTTATCTGGAACCTCCCATCTGAAAATTTGAAAATTCTTCAAAAATTCGTCGAAAATCTTGATGTCTCCAATCTCTTGTTTTGTACGTTTTTTCCACGTGTCTCGACCTCCAATGGATCCCTGCAAAGTTTGGTGAAGATCTGAGTATGTCGTTTTTGACCTTATCGGGAACATCCTTTCTGAAAATTTGAAAATTCTTAAAAAATTCGTCGAAAATCTTGATGTCTCCAATCTCTTGTTTTGTACGTTTTTTCCACGTGTCTTGACATCCAATGTATCCCTGCAAAGTTTGGTGAAGATCTGAGTATGTAGTTTTTGACCTTATATGGAACCTCCTATCTGAAAATTTGAAAATTCTTAAAAAATTCGTCCAAAATCTTGATGTCTCCAATCTCTTGTTTTGTACGTTTTTTCCACGTGTCTCGACCTCCAATGGATCCCTGCAAAGTTTGGTGAAGATCTGAGTATGTCGTTTTTGACCTTATCTGGAACCTCCCATCTGAAAATTTGAAAATTCTTAAAAAATTCGTCGAAAATCTTGATGTCTCCGATCTCTTGTTTTGTACGTTTTTTCCACGTGTCTTGACATCCAATGTATCCATGCAAAGTTTGGTGAAGATCTGAGTATGTAGTTTTTGACCTTATCTGGAACCTCCTATCTGAAAATTTGAAAATTCTTCAAAAATTCGTCGAAAATCTTGATGTCTCCAATCTCTTTTTTGTACGTTTTTTCCACGTGTCTTGACATCCAATGTATCCCTGCAAAGTTTGGTGAAGATCTGAGTATGTAGTTTTTGACCTTATCTGGAACCTCCCATCTGAAAATTTGAAAATTCTTCAAAAATTCGTCCAAAATCTTGATGTCTCCAATCTCTTGTTTTGTACATTTTTTCCACGTGTCTCGACCTCCAATGGATCCCTGCAAAGTTTGGTGAAGATCTGAGTATGTCGTTTTTGACCTTATCTGGAACATCCTTTCTGAAAATTTGAAAATTCTTAAAAAATTCGTCGAAAATCTTGATGTCTCCAATCTCTTGTTTTGTACGTTTTTTCCACGTGTCTTGACATCCAATGTATCCCTGCAAAGTTTGGTGAAGATCTGAGTATGTAGTTTTTGACCTTATATGGAACCTCCTATCTGAAAATTTGAAAATTCTTAAAAAATTCGTCCAAAATCTTGATGTCTCCAATCTCTTGTTTTGTACGTTTTTTCCACGTGTCTTGACATCCAATGTATCCCTGCAAAGTTTGGTGAAGATCTGAGTATGTAGTTTTTGACCTTATATGGAACCTCCTATCTGAAAATTTGAAAATTCTTAAAAAATTCGTCCAAAATCTTGATGTCTCCAATCTCTTGTTTTGTACGTTTTTTCCACGTGTCTTGACATCCAATGTATCCCTGCAAAGTTTGGTGAAGATCTGAGTATGTAGTTTTTGACCTTATCTGGAACCTCCCATCTGAAAATTTGAAAATTCCTAAAAAATCCGTGCAAAATCTTGATGACCCCAATCTCTTGTTTTGTACGTTTTTTCCACGTGTCTTGACATCCAATGTATCCATGCAAAGTTTGGTGAAGATCTGAGTATGTCGTTTTTGACCTTATCTGGAACATCCTTTCTGAAAATTTGAAAATTGTTAAAAAATTCGTCCAAAATCTTGATGTCTCCAATCTCTTTTTTGTACGTTTTTTCCACGTGTCTTGACATCCAATGTATCCCTGCAAAGTTTGGTGAAGATCTGAGTATGTAGTTTTTGACCTTATCTGGAACCTCCCATCTGAAAATTTCAAAATTCTTCAAAAATTCGTCCAAAATCTTGATGTCTCCAATCTCTTGTTTTGTACGTTTTTTCCACGTGTCTCGACCTCCAATGGATCCCTGCAAAGTTTGGTGAAGATCTGAGTATGTCGTTTTTGACCTTATCTGGAACATCCTTTCTGAAAATTTGAAAATTCTTAAAAAATTCGTCGAAAATCTTGATGTCTCCAATCTCTTGTTTTGTACGTTTTTTCCACGTGTCTTGACATCCAATGTATCCCTGCAAAGTTTGGTGAAGATCTGAGTATGTAGTTTTTGACCTTATATGGAACCTCCTATCTGAAAATTTGAAAATTCTTAAAAAATTCGTCCAAAATCTTGATGTCTCCAATCTCTTGTTTTGTACGTTTTTTCCACGTGTCTCGACCTCCAATGGATCCCTGCAAAGTTTGGTGAAGATCTGAGTATGTCGTTTTTGACCTTATCTGGGACCTCCCATCTGAAAATTTGAAAATTCTTAAAAAATTCGTCGAAAATCTTGATGTCTCCGATCTCTTGTTTTGTACGTTTTTTCCACGTGTCTTGACATGCAAAGTATTCCTGCAAAGTTTGGTGAAGATCTGAGTATGTAGTTTTTGACCTCATCTGGAACCTCCTATCTGAAAATTTGAAAATTCTTAAAAAATTCGTCCAAAATCTTGATGTCTCCAATCTCTTGTTTTGTACGTTTTTTCCACGTGTCTTGACATCCAATGTATCCCTGTAATGTTTGGTGAAGATCTGAGTATGTAGTTTTTGACCTTATCTGGAACCTCCCATCTGAAAATTTGAAAATTCCTAAAAAATCCGTCCAAAATCTTGATGACCCCAATCTCTTGTTTTGTACTTTTTTTCCACGTGTCTCGACCTCCAATGTATCCCTGCGAAGTTTGGTGAAGATCTGAGTATGTAGTTTTTGACCTTATATGGAACCTCCTATCTGAAAATTTGAAAATTCTTAAAAAATTCGTCGAAAATCTTGATGTCTCCGATCTCTTGTTTTGTACGTTTTTTCCACGTGTCTTGACATGCAAAGTATTCCTGCAAAGTTTGGTGAAGATCTGAGTATGTAGTTTTTGACCTCATCTGGAACCTCCTATCTGAAAATTTGAAAATTCTTAAAAAATTCGTCCAAAATCTTGATGTCTCCAATCTCTTGTTTTGTACGTTTTTTCCACGTGTCTTGACATCCAATGTATCCCTGCAATGTTTGGTGAAGATCTGAGTATGTAGTTTTTGACCTTATATGGAACCTCCTATCTGAAAATTTGAAAATTCCTAAAAAATCCGTCCAAAATCTTGATGACCCCAATCTCTTGTTTTGTACTTTTTTTCCACGTGTCTCGACCTCCAATGTATCCCTGCAAAGTTTGGTGAAGATCTGAGTATGTAGTTTTTGACCTTATATGGAACCTCCTATCTGAAAATTTGAAAATTCTTAAAAAATTCGTCCAAAATCTTGATGTCACCAATCCTATGTTTTGTATGTTTTTTCCACGTGTCTTGACATCCAATGGATCCCTGCAAAGTTTGGTGAAGATCTGAGTATGTCGTTTTTGACCTTATCTGGAACCTCCCATCTGAAAATTTGAAAATTCTTAAAAAATTCGTCGAAAATCTTGATGTCTCCGATCTCTTGTTTTGTACGTTTTTTCCACGTGTCTTGACATGCAAAGTATTCCTGCAAAGTTTGGTGAAGATCTGAGTATGTAGATTTTGACCTCATCTGGAACCTCCTATCTGAAAATTTGAAAATTCTTAAAAAATTCGTCCAAAATCTTGATGTCTCCAATCTCTTGTTTTGTACGTTTTTTCCACGTGTCTTGACATCCAATGTATCCCTGCAATGTTTGGTGAAGATCTGAGTATGTAGTTTTTGACCTTATCTGGAACCTCCCATCTGAAAATTTGAAAATTCCTAAAAAATCCGTCCAAAATCTTGATGACCCCAATCTCTTGTTTTGTACTTTTTTTCCACGTGTCTCGACCTCCAATGTATCCCTGCAAAGTTTGGTGAAGATCTGAGTATGTAGTTTTTGACCTTATATGGAACCTCCTATCTGAAAATTTGAAAATTCTTAAAAAATTCGTCGAAAATCTTGATGTCTCCGATCTCTTGTTTTGTACGTTTTTTCCACGTGTCTTGACATGCAAAGTATTCCTGCAAAGTTTGGTGAAGATCTGAGTATGTAGTTTTTGACCTCATCTGGAACCTCCTATCTGAAAATTTGAAAATTCTTAAAAAATTCGTCCAAAATCTTGATGTCTCCAATCTCTTGTTTTGTACGTTTTTTCCACGTGTCTTGACATCCAATGTATCAATGCAAAGTTTGGTGAAGATCTGAGTATGTAGTTTTTGACCTTATCTGGAACCTCCTATCTGAAAATTTGAAAATTCTTAAAAAATTCGTCCAAAATCTTGATGTCTCCAATCTCTTGTTTTGTACGTTTTTTCCACGTGTCTTGATATCCAATGTATCCCTGCAAAGTTTGTTGAAGATCTGAGTATGTCGTTTTTGACCTTATCTGGAACATCCTTTCTGAAAATTTGAAAATTGTTAAAAAATTCGTCCAAAATCTTGATGTCTCCAATCTCTTTTTTGTACGTTTTTTCCACGTGTCTTGACATCCAATGTATCCCTGCAAAGTTTGGTGAAGATCTGAGTATGTAGTTTTTGACCTTATCTGGAACCTCCCATCTGAAAATTTGAAAATTCTTAAAAAATTCGACCAAAATCTTGATGTCTCCAATCTTTTGTTTTGTACGTTTTTTCCACGTGTCTTGACACATAATGTATCCATGCAAAGTTTGGTGAAGATCTGAGTATGTAGTTTTTGACCTTATATGGAACCTCCTATCTGAAAATTTGAAAATTCTTAAAAAATTCGTCCAAAATCTTGATGTCTCCAATCTCTTGTTTTGTACGTTTTTTCCACGTGTCTTGACATCCAATGTATCCCTGCAAAGTTTGGTGAAGATCTGAGTATGTAGTTTTTGACCTTATCTGGAACCTCCCATCTGAAAATTTGAAAATTCCTAAAAAATCCGTGCAAAATCTTGATGACCCCAATCTCTTGTTTTGTACGTTTTTTTCACGTGTCTTGACATCCAATGTATTCCTGCAATGTTTGGTGAAGATCTGAGTATGTAGTTTTTGACCTTATATGGAACCTCCTATCTGAAAATTTGAAAATTCTTAAAAAATTCGTCCAAAATCTTGATGTCTCCAATCTCTTGTTTTGTACGTTTTTTCCACGTGTCTTGACATCCAATGTATCCCTGCAAAGTTTGGTGAAAATCTGAGTATGTAGTTTTTGACCTTATCTGGAACCTCCCATCTGAAAATTTGAAAATTCCTAAAAAATCCGTGCAAAATCTTGATGACCCCAATCTCTTGTTTTGTACGTTTTTCCACGTGTCTTGACATCCAATGTATCCATGCAAAGTTTGGTGAAGATCTGAGTATGTCGTTTTTGACCTTATCTGGAACATCCTTCCTGAAAATTTGAAAATTGTTAAAAAATTCGTCCAAAATCTTGATGTCTCCAATCTCTTTTTTGTACGTTTTTTCCACGTGTCTTGACATCCAATGTATCCATGCAAAGTTTGGTGAAGATCTGAGTATGTCGTTTTTGACCTTATCTGGAACCTCCCATCTGAAAATTTGAAAATTCTTAAAAAATTCGTCGAAAATCTTGATGTCTCCAATCTTTTGTTTTGTACGTTTTTTCCACGTGTCTTGACATGCAAAGTATCCCTGCAACGTTTGGTGAAGATCTGAGTATGTAGTTTTTGACCTTATCTGGAACCTCCTATCTGAAAATTTGAAAATTCTTAAAAAATTCGTCGAAAATCTTGATGTCTCCAATCTCTTGTTTTGTACGTTTTTTCCACGTGTCTTGATATCCAATGTATCCCTGCAAAGTTTGGTGAAGATCTGAGTATGTCGTTTTTGACCTTATCTGGAACATCCTTTCTGAAAATTTGAAAATTGTTAAAAAATTCGTCCAAAATCTTGATGTCTCCAATCTCTTTTTTGTACGTTTTTTCCACGTGTCTTGACATCCAATGTATCCCTGCAAAGTTTGGTGAAGATCTGAGTATGTAGTTTTTGACCTTATCTGGAACCTCCCATCTGAAAATTTGAAAATTCTTAAAAAATTCGACCAAAATCTTGATGTCTCCAATCTTTTGTTTTGTACGTTTTTTCCACGTGTCTTGACACATAATGTATCCATGCAAAGTTTGGTGAAGATCTGAGTATGTAGTTTTTGACCTTATATGGAACCTCCTATCTGAAAATTTGAAAATTCTTAAAAAATTCGTCCAAAATCTTGATGTCTCCAATCTCTTGTTTTGTACGTTTTTTCCACGTGTCTTGACATCCAATGTATCCCTGCAAAGTTTGGTGAAAATCTGAGTATGTAGTTTTTGACCTTATCTGGAACCTCCCATCTGAAAATTTGAAAATTCCTAAAAAATCCGTGCAAAATCTTGATGACCCCAATCTCTTGTTTTGTACGTTTTTCCACGTGTCTTGACATCCAATGTATCCATGCAAAGTTTGGTGAAGATCTGAGTATGTCGTTTTTGACCTTATCTGGAACATCCTTCCTGAAAATTTGAAAATTGTTAAAAAATTCGTCCAAAATCTTGATGTCTCCAATCTCTTTTTTGTACGTTTTTTCCACGTGTCTTGACATCCAATGTATCCCTGCAAAGTTTGGTGAAGATCTGAGTATGTAGTTTTTGACCTTATCTGGAACCTCCCATCTGAAAATTTGAAAATTCTTCAAAAATTCGTCGAAAATCTTGATGTCTCCAATCTCTTGTTTTGTACGTTTTTTCCACGTGTCTCGACCTCCAATGGATCCCTGCAAAGTTTGGTGAAGATCTGAGTCTGTCGTTTTTGACCTTATCTGGAACATCCTTTCTGAAAATTTGAAAATTCTTAAAAAATTCGTCGAAAATCTTGATGTCTCCAATCTCTTGTTTTGTACGTTTTTTCCACGTGTCTTGACATCCAATGTATCCCTGCAAAGTTTGGTGAAGATCTGAGTATGTAGTTTTTGACCTTATATGGAACCTCCTATCTGAAAATTTGAAAATTCTTAAAAAATTCGTCCAAAATCTTGATGTCTCCAATCTCTTGTTTTGTACGTTTTTTCCACGTGTCTCGACCTCCAATGGATCCCTGCAAAGTTTGGTGAAGATCTGAGTATGTCGTTTTTGACCTTATCTGGAACCTCCCATCTGAAAATTTGAAAATTCTTAAAAAATTCGTCGAAAATCTTGATGTCTCCGATCTCTTGTTTTGTACGTTTTTTCCACGTGTCTTGACATCCAATGTATCCATGCAAAGTTTGGTGAAGATCTGAGTATGTAGTTTTTGACCTTATCTGGAACCTCCTATCTGAAAATTTGAAAATTCTTCAAAAATTCGTCGAAAATCTTGATGTCTCCAATCTCTTTTTTGTACGTTTTTTCCACGTGTCTTGACATCCAATGTATCCCTGCAAAGTTTGGTGAAGATCTGAGTATGTAGTTTTTGACCTTATCTGGAACCTCCCATCTGAAAATTTGAAAATTCTTCAAAAATTCGTCCAAAATCTTGATGTCTCCAATCTCTTGTTTTGTACGTTTTTTCCACGTGTCTCGACCTCCAATGGATCCCTGCAAAGTTTGGTGAAGATCTGAGTATGTCGTTTTTGACCTTATCTGGAACATCCTTTCTGAAAATTTGAAAATTCTTAAAAAATTCGTCGAAAATCTTGATGTCTCCAATCTCTTGTTTTGTACGTTTTTTCCACGTGTCTTGACATCCAATGTATCCCTGCAAAGTTTGGTGAAGATCTGAGTATGTAGTTTTTGACCTTATATGGAACCTCCTATCTGAAAATTTGAAAATTCTTAAAAAATTCGTCCAAAATCTTGATGTCTCCAATCTCTTGTTTTGTACGTTTTTTCCACGTGTCTCGACCTCCAATGGATCCCTGCAAAGTTTGGTGAAGATCTGAGTATGTCGTTTTTGACCTTATCTGGAACCTCCCATCTGAAAATTTGAAAATTCTTAAAAAATTCGTCGAAAATCTTGATGTCTCCGATCTCTTGTTTTGTACGTTTTTTCCACGTGTCTTGACATGCAAAGTATTCCTGCAAAGTTTGGTGAAGATCTGAGTATGTAGTTTTTGACCTCATCTGGAACCTCCTATCTGAAAATTTGAAAATTCTTAAAAAATTCGTCCAAAATCTTGATGTCTCCAATCTCTTGTTTTGTACGTTTTTTCCACGTGTCTTGACATCCAATGTATCCCTGCAATGTTTGGTGAAGATCTGAGTATGTAGTTTTTGACCTTATCTGGAACCTCCCATCTGAAAATTTGAAAATTCCTAAAAAATCCGTCCAAAATCTTGATGACCCCAATCTCTTGTTTTGTACTTTTTTTCCACGTGTCTCGACCTCCAATGTATCCCTGCAAAGTTTGGTGAAGATCTGAGTATGTAGTTTTTGACCTTATATGGAACCTCCTATCTGAAAATTTGAAAATTCTTAAAAAATTCGTCGAAAATCTTGATGTCTCCGATCTCTTGTTTTGTACGTTTTTTCCACGTGTCTTGACATGCAAAGTATTCCTGCAAAGTTTGGTGAAGATCTGAGTATGTAGTTTTTGACCTCATCTGGAACCTCCTATCTGAAAATTTGAAAATTCTTAAAAAATTCGTCCAAAATCTTGATGTCTCCAATCTCTTGTTTTGTACGTTTTTTCCACGTGTCTTGACATCCAATGTATCCCTGCAATGTTTGGTGAAGATCTGAGTATGTAGTTTTTGACCTTATCTGGAACCTCCCATCTGAAAATTTGAAAATTCCTAAAAAATCCGTCCAAAATCTTGATGACCCCAATCTCTTGTTTTGTACTTTTTTTCCACGTGTCTCGACCTCCAATGTATCCCTGCAAAGTTTGGTGAAGATCTGAGTATGTAGTTTTTGACCTTATATGGAACCTCCTATCTGAAAATTTGAAAATTCTTAAAAAATTCGTCCAAAATCTTGATGTCACCAATCCTATGTTTTGTATGTTTTTTCCACGTGTCTTGACATCCAATGGATCCCTGCAAAGTTTGGTGAAGATCTGAGTATGTCGTTTTTGACCTTATCTGGAACCTCCCATCTGAAAATTTGAAAATTCTTAAAAAATTCGTCGAAAATCTTGATGTCTCCGATCTCTTGTTTTGTACGTTTTTTCCACGTGTCTTGACATGCAAAGTATTCCTGCAAAGTTTGGTGAAGATCTGAGTATGTAGTTTTTGACCTCATCTGGAACCTCCTATCTGAAAATTTGAAAATTCTTAAAAAATTCGTCCAAAATCTTGATGTCTCCAATCTCTTGTTTTGTACGTTTTTTCCACGTGTCTTGACATCCAATGTATCCCTGCAATGTTTGGTGAAGATCTGAGTATGTAGTTTTTGACCTTATCTGGAACCTCCCATCTGAAAATTTGAAAATTCCTAAAAAATCCGTCCAAAATCTTGATGACCCCAATCTCTTGTTTTGTACTTTTTTTCCACGTGTCTCGACCTCCAATGTATCCCTGCAAAGTTTGGTGAAGATCTGAGTATGTCGTTTTTGACCTTATCTGGAACCTCCCATCTGAAAATTTGAAAATTCTTAAAAAATTCGTCGAAAATCTTGATGTCTCCGATCTCTTGTTTTGTACGTTTTTTCCACGTGTCTTGACATGCAAAGTATTCCTGCAAAGTTTGGTGAAGATCTGAGTATGTAGTTTTTGACCTCATCTGGAACCTCCTATCTGAAAATTTGAAAATTCTTAAAAAATTCGTCCAAAATCTTGATGTCTCCAATCTCTTGTTTTGTACGTTTTTTCCACGTGTCTTGACATCCAATGTATCCCTGCAAAGTTTGGTGAAGATCTGAGTATGTAGTTTTTGACCTTATCTGGAACCTCCTATCTGAAAATTTGAAAATTCTTAAAAAATTCGTCCAAAATCTTGATGTCTCCAATCTCTTGTTTTGTACGTTTTTTCCACGTGTCTTGATATCCAATGTATCCCTGCAAAGTTTGGTGAAGATCTGAGTATGTCGTTTTTGACCTTATCTGGAACATCCTTTCTGAAAATTTGAAAATTGTTAAAAAATTCGTCCAAAATCTTGATGTCTCCAATCTCTTTTTTGTACGTTCTTTCCACGTGTCTTGACATCCAATGTATCCCTGCAAAGTTTGGTGAAGATCTGAGTATGTAGTTTTTGACCTTATCTGGAACCTCCCATCTGAAAATTTGAAAATTCTTAAAAAATTCGACCAAAATCTTGATGTCTCCAATCTTTTGTTTTGTACGTTTTTTCCACGTGTCTTGACACATAATGTATCCATGCAAAGTTTGGTGAAGATCTGAGTATGTAGTTTTTGACCTTATATGGAACCTCCTATCTGAAAATTTGAAAATTCTTAAAAAATTCGTCCAAAATCTTGATGTCTCCAATCTCTTGTTTTGTACGTTTTTTCCACGTGTCTTGACATCCAATGTATCCCTGCAAAGTTTGGTGAAGATCTGAGTATGTAGTTTTTGACCTTATCTGGAACCTCCCATCTGAAAATTTGAAAATTCCTAAAAAATCCGTGCAAAATCTTGATGACCCCAATCTCTTGTTTTGTACGTTTTTTCCACGTGTCTTGACATCCAATGTATTCCTGCAATGTTTGGTGAAGATCTGAGTATGTAGTTTTTGAACTTATATGGAACCTCCTATCTGAAAATTTGAAAATTCTTAAAAAATTCGACCAAAATCTTGATGTTCCGAATCCTATGTTTTGTATGTTTTTTCCACGTGTCTTGACATCCAATATATCCATGCAAAGTTTGGTGAAGATCTGAGTATGTAGTTTTTGACCTTATATTGAACCTCCCATCTGAAAATTTGAAAATTCTTAAAAAATTCGTCCAAAATCTTGATGACCCCAATCTCTTGTTTTGTACGTTTTTTCCACGTGTCTTGACATCCAAAGTATCAATGCAAAGTTTGGTGAAGATCTGAGTATGTAGTTTTTGACCTTATATGGAACCTCCTTTCTGAAATTTTGAGAATTCTTAAAAAATTCGTCCAAAATCTTGATGTCTCCAATCTCTTGTTTTGTACGTTTTTTCCACGTGTCTTGACATCCAATGTATCCATGCAAAGTTTGGTGAAGATCTGAGTATGTCGTTTTTGACCTTATCTGGAACCTCCCATCTGAAAATTTGAAAATTCTTAAAAAATTCGTCGAAAATCTTGATGTCTCCAATCTTTTGTTTTGTACGTTTTTTCCACGTGTCTTGACATGCAAAGTATCCCTGCAACGTTTGGTGAAGATCTGAGTATGTAGTATTTGACCTTATCTGGAACCTCCTATCTGAAAATTTGAAAATTCTTAAAAAATTCGTCCAAAATCTTGATGACCCCAATCTCTTGTTTTGTACTTTTTTTCCACGTGTCTCGACCTCCAATGTATCCCTGCAAAGTTTGGTGAAGATCTGAGTATGTAGTTTTTGACCTTATCTGGAACCTCCTATCTGAAAATTTGAAAATTCTTAAAAAATTCGTCGAAAATCTTGATGTCTCCGATCTCTTGTTTTGTACGTTTTTTCCACGTGTCTTGACATGCAAAGTATTCCTGCAAAGTTTGGTGAAGATCTGAGTATGTAGTTTTTGACCTCATCTGGAACCTCCTATCTGAAAATTTGAAAATTCTTAAAAAATTCGTCCAAAATCTTGATGTCTCCAATCTCTTGTTTTGTACGTTTTTTCCACGTGTCTTGACATCCAATGTATCCCTGCAAAGTTTGGTGAAGATCTGAGTATGTAGTTTTTGACCTTATCTGGAACCTCCCATCTGAAAATTTGAAAATTCCTAAAAAATCCGTCCAAAATCTTGATGACCCCAATCTCTTGTTTTGTACTTTTTTTCCACGTGTCTCGACCTCCAATGTATCCCTGCAAAGTTTGGTGAAGATCTGAGTATGTAGTTTTTGACCTTATATGGAACCTCCTATCTGAAAATTTGAAAATTCTTAAAAAATTCGTCCAAAATCTTGATGTCACCAATCCTATGTTTTGTATGTTTTTTCCACGTGTCTTGACATCCAATGGATCCCTGCAAAGTTTGGTGAAGATCTGAGTATGTCGTTTTTGACCTTATCTGGAACCTCCCATCTGAAAATTTGAAAATTCTTAAAAAATTCGTCGAAAATCTTGATGTCTCCGATCTCTTGTTTTGTACGTTTTTTCCACGTGTCTTGACATGCAAAGTATTCCTGCAAACTTTGGTGAAGATCTGAGTATGTAGTTTTTGACCTCATCTGGAACCTCCTATCTGAAAATTTGAAAATTCTTAAAAAATTCGTCCAAAATCTTGATGTCTCCAATCTCTTGTTTTGTACGTTTTTTCCACGTGTCTTGACATCCAATGTATCCCTGCAATGTTTGGTGAAGATCTGAGTATGTAGTTTTTGACCTTATCTGGAACCTCCCATCTGAAAATTTGAAAATTCCTAAAAAATCCGTCCAAAATCTTGATGACCCCAATCTCTTGTTTTGTACTTTTTTTCCACGTGTCTCGACCTCCAATGTATCCCTGCAATGTTTGGTGAAGATCTGAGTATGTAGTTTTTGACCTTATCTGGAACCTCCCATCTGAAAATTTGAAAATTCCTAAAAAATCCGTGCAAAATCTTGATGTCTCCAATCTCTTGTTTTGTACGTTTTTTCCACGTGTCTTGACATCCAATGTATCCCTGCAAAGTTTGGTGAAGATCTGAGTATGTAGTTTTTGACCTTATCTGGAACCTTCCATCTGAAAATTTGAAAATTCCTAAAAAATCCGTGCAAAATCTTGATGACCCCAATCTCTTGTTTTGTACGTTTTTTCCACGTGTCTTGACATCCAATGTATTCCTGCAATGTTTGGTGAAGATCTGAGTATGTAGTTTTTGACCTTATATGGAACCTCCTATCTGAAAATTTGAAAATTCTTAAAAAATTCGACCAAAATCTTGATGTTCCGAATCCTATGTTTTGTATGTTTTTTCCACGTGTCTTGACATCCAATGTATCCATGCAAAGTTTGGTGAAGATCTGAGTATGTAGTTTTTCACCTTATATTGAACCTCCCATCTGAAAATTTGAAAATTCTTAAAAAATTCGTCCAAAATCTTGATGACCCCAATCTCTTGTTTTGTACGTTTTTTCCACGTGTCTTGACATCCAAAGTATCCCTGCAAAGTTTGGTGAAGATCTGAGTATGTATTTTTTGACCTTATATGGAACCTCCTTTCTGAAAATTTGAGAATTCTTAAAAAATTCGTCCAAAATCTTGATGTCTCCAATCTCTTGTTTTGTACGTTTTTTCCACGTGTCTTGACATCCAATGTATCCATGCAAAGTTTGGTGAAGATCTGAGTATGTCGTTTTTGACCTTATCTGGAACCTCCCATCTGAAAATTTGAAAATTCTTAAAAAATTCGTCGAAAATCTTGATGTCTCCAATCTCTTGTTTTGTACGTTTTTTCCACGTGTCTTGACATCCAATGTATCCATGCAAAGTTTGGTGAAGATCTGAGTATGTCGTTTTTGACCTTATCTGGAACCTCCCATCTGAAAATTTGAAAATTCTTAAAAAATTCGTCGAAAATCTTGATGTCTCCAATCTTTTGTTTTGTACGTTTTTTCCACGTGTCTTGACATGCAAAGTATCCCTGCAACGTTTGGTGAAGATCTGAGTATGTAGTTTTTGACCTTATCTGGAACCTCCTATCTGAAAATTTGAAAATTCTTCAAAAATTCGTCGAAAATCTTGATGTCTCCAATCTCTTGTTTTGTACGTTTTTTCCACGTGTCTTGACATCCAATGTATTCCTGCAATGTTTGGTGGAGATCTGAGTATGTCGTTTTTGACCTTATCTGGAACCTCCCATCTGAAAATTTGAAAATTCTTAAAAAATTCGTCGAAAATCTTGATGTCTCCGATCTCTTGTTTTGTACGTTTTTTCCACGTGTCTTGACATGCAAAGTATTCCTGCAAAGTTTGGTGAAGATCTGAGTATGTAGTTTTTGACCTCATCTGGAACCTCCCATCTGAAAATTTGAAAATTCTTAAAAAATTCGTCCAAAATCTTGATGTCTCCAATCTCTTGTTTTGTACGTTTTTTCCACGTGTCTTGACATCCAATGTATCCCTGCAATGTTTGGTGAAGATCTGAGTATGTAGTTTTTGACCTTATCTGGAACCTCCCTTCTGAAAATTTGAAAATTCTTAAAAAATTCGTCCAAAATCTTGATGTCTCCAATCTCTTGTTTTGTACGTTTTTTCCACGTGTCTCGACCTCCAATGGATCCCTGCAAAGTTTGGTGAAGATCTGAGTATGTAGTTTTTGACCTTATCTGGAACCTCCTATCTGAAAATTTGAAAATTCTTCAAAAATTCGTCGAAAATCTTGATGTCTCCAATCTCTTGTTTTGTACGTTTTTTCCACGTGTCTTGACATCCAATGTATCCCTGCAATGTTTGGTGGAGATCTGAGTATGTAGTTTTAGACCTTATCTGGAACCTCCTATCTGAAAATTTGAAAATTCTTCAAAAATTCGTCGAAAATCTTGATGTCTCCGATCTCTTGTTTTGTACGTTTTTTCCACGTGTCTTGACATGCAAAGTATTCCTGCAAAGTTTGGTGAAGATCTGAGTATGTAGTTTTTGACCTCATCTGGAACCTCCTATCTGAAAATTTGAAAATTCTTAAAAAATTCGTCGAAAATCTTGATGTCTCCAATCTCTTGTTTTGTACGTTTTTTCCACGTGTCTTGACATCCAATGTATCCATGCAAAGTTTGGTGAAGATCTGAGTATGTCGTTTTTGATCTTATCTGGAACCTCCCATCTGAAAATTTGAAAATTCTTAAAAAATTCGTCGAAAATCTTGATGTCTCCAATCTTTTGTTTTGTACGTTTTTTCCACGTGTCTTGACATGCAAAGTATCCCTGCAACGTTTGGTGAAGATCTGAGTATGTAGTTTTTGACCTTATCTGGAACCTCCTATCTGAAAATTTGAAAATTCTTCAAAAATTCGTCGAAAATCTTGATGTCTCCAATCTCTTGTTTTGTACGTTTTTTCCACGTGTCTTGACATCCAATGTATTCCTGCAATGTTTGGTGGAGATCTGAGTATGTCGTTTTTGACCTTATCTGGAACCTCCCATCTGAAAATTTGAAAATTCTTAAAAAATTCGTCGAAAATCTTGATGTCTCCGATCTCTTGTTTTGTACGTTTTTTCCACGTGTCTTGACATGCAAAGTATTCCTGCAAAGTTTGGTGAAGATCTGAGTATGTAGTTTTTGACCTCATCTGGAACCTCCTATCTGAAAATTTGAAAATTCTTAAAAAATTCGTCCAAAATCTTGATGTCTCCAATCTCTTGTTTTGTACGTTTTTTCCACGTGTCTTGACATCCAATGTATCCCTGCAATGTTTGGTGAAGATCTGAGTATGTAGTTTTTGAGCTTATCTGGAACCTCCCATCTGAAAATTTGAAAATTCCTAAAAAATCCGTCCAAAATCTTGATGACCCCAATCTCTTGTTTTGTACTTTTTTTCCACGTGTCTCGACCTCCAATGTATCCCTGCAAAGTTTGGTGAAGATCTGAGTATGTAGTTTTTGACCTTATATGGAACCTCCTATCTGAAAATTTGAAAATTCTTAAAAAATTCGTCCAAAATCTTGATGTCACCAATCCTATGTTTTGTATGTTTTTTCCACGTGTCTTGACATCCAATGTATTCCTGCAAAGTTTGGTGAAGATCTGAGTATGTCGTTTTTGACCTTATCTGGAACCTCCCATCTGAAAATTTGAAAATTCTTAAAAAATTCGTCGAAAATCTTGATGTCTCCGATCTCTTGTTTTGTACTTTTTTTCCACGTGTCTTGACATGCAAAGTATTCCTGCAAAGTTTGGTGAAGATCTGAGTATGTAGTTTTTGACCTCATCTGGAACCTCCTATCTGAAAATTTGAAAATTCTTAAAAAATTCGTCCAAAATCTTGATGTCTCCAATCTCTTGTTTTGTACGTTTTTTCCACGTGTCTTGACATGCAAAGTATGCCTGCAACGTTTGGTGAAGATCTGAGTATGTAGTTTTTGACCTTATCTGGAACCTCCTATCTGAAAATTTGAAAATTCTTCAAAAATTCGTCGAAAATCTTGATGTCTCCAATCTCTTGTTTTGTACGTTTTTTCCACGTGTCTTGACATCCAATGTATTCCTGCAATGTTTGGTGGAGATCTGAGTATGTAGTTTTAGACCTTATCTGGAACCTCCTATCTGAAAATTTGAAAATTCTTCAAAAATTCGTCCAAAATCTTGATGTCTCCAATCTCTTGTTTTGTACGTTTTTTCCACGTGTCTCGACCTCCAATGGATCCCTGCAAAGTTTGGTGAAGATCTGAGTATGTCGTTTTTGACCTTATCTGGAACATCCTTTCTGAAAATTTGAAAATTCTTCAAAAATTCGTCGAAAATCTTGATGTCTCCAATCTCTTGTTTTGTACGTTTTTTCCACGTGTCTTGACATCCAATGTATTCCTGCAATGTTTGGTGGAGATCTGAGTATGTAGTTTTAGACCTTATCTGGAACCTCCTATCTGAAAATTTGAAAATTCTTCAAAAATTCGTCGAAAATCTTGATGTCTCCGATCTCTTGTTTTGTACGTTTTTTCCACGTGTCTTGACATCCAAAGTATCCCTGCAAAGTTTGGTGAAGATCTGAGTATGTAGTTTTTGACCTCATCTGGAACATCCTTTCTGAAAATTTGAAAATTCTTCAAAAATTCGTCGAAAATCTTGATGTCTCCAATCTCTTGTTTTGTACGTTTTTTCCACGTGTCTTGACATCCAATGTATTCCTGCAATGTTTGGTGGAGATCTGAGTATGTAGTTTTAGACCTTATCTGGTCACTCCTATCTGAAAATTTGAAAATTCTTCAAAAATTCGTCCAAAATCTTGATGTCTCCAATCTCTTGTTTTGTACGTTTTTTCCACGTGTCTCGACCTCCAATGGATCCCTGCAAAGTTTGGTGAAGATCTGAGTATGTAGTTTTTGACCTTATCTGGAACCTCCTATCTGAAAATTTGAAAATTCTTCAAAAATTCGTCGAAAATCTTGATGTCTCCAATCTCTTGTTTTGTACGTTTTTTCCACGTGTCTTGACATCCAATGTATTCCTGCAATGTTTGGTGGAGATCTGAGTATGTAGTTTTAGACCTTATCTGGAACCTCCTATCTGAAAATTTGAAAATTCTTCAAAAATTCGTCGAAAATCTTGATGTCTCCGATCTCTTGTTTTGTACGTTTTTTCCACGTGTCTTGACATGCAAAGTATTCCTGCAAAGTTTGGTGAAGATCTGAGTATGTAGTTTTTGACCTCATCTGGAACCTCCTATCTGAAAATTTGAAAATTCTTAAAAAATTCGTCCAAAATCTTGATGTCTCCAATCTCTTGTTTTGTACGTTTTTTCCACGTGTCTTGACATCCAATGTATCCCTGCAATGTTTGGTGAAGATCTGAGTATGTAGTTTTTGACCTTATCTGGAACCTCCCATCTGAAAATTTGAAAATTCCTAAAAAATAAGTCCAAAATCTTGATGACCCCAATCTCTTGTTTAGTACTTTTTTTCCACGTGTCTCGACCTCCAATGTATCCCTGCAAAGTTTGGTGAAGATCTGAGTATGTAGTTTTTGACCTTATATGGAACCTCCTATCTGAAAATTTGAAAATTCTTAAAAAATTCGTCGAAAATCTTGATGTCTCCGATCTCTTGTTTTGTACGTTTTTTCCACGTGTCTTGACATGCAAAGTATTCCTGCAAAGTTTGGTGAAGATCTGAGTATGTAGTTTTTGACCTCATCTGGAACCTCCTATCTGAAAATTTGAAAATTCTTAAAAAATTCGTCCAAAATCTTGATGTCTCCAATCTCTTGTTTTGTACGTTTTTTCCACGTGTCTTGACATCCAATGTATCCATGCAAAGTTTTGTGAAGATCTGAGTATGTAGTTTTTGACCTTATCTGGAACCTCCCATCTGAAAATTTGAAAATTCCTAAAAAATCCGTCCAAAATCTTGATGACCCCAATCTCTTGTTTTGTACTTTTTTTCCACGTGTCTCGACCTCCAATGTATCCCTGCAAAGTTTGGTGAAGATCTGAGTATGTAGTTTTTGACCTTATATTGAACCTCCCATCTGAAAATTTGAAAATTCTTAAAAAATTCGTCCAAAATCTTGATGACCCCAATCTCTTGTTTTGTACGTTTTTTCCACGTGTCTTGACATCCAAAGTATCCCTGCAAAGTTTGGTGAAGATCTGAGTATGTAGTTTTTGACCTTATATGGAACCTCCTTTCTGAAAATTTGAGAATTCTTAAAAAATTCGTCCAAAATCTTGATGTCTCCAATCTCTTGTTTTGTACGTTTTTTCCACGTGTCTTGACATCCAATGTATCCATGCAAAGTTTGGTGAAGATCTGAGTATGTCGTTTTTGACCTTATCTGGAACCTCCCATCTGAAAATTTGAAAATTCTTAAAAAATTCGTCGAAAATCTTGATGTCTCCAATCTTTTGTTTTGTACGTTTTTTCCACGTGTCTTGACATGCAAAGTATCCCTGCAACGTTTGGTGAAGATCTGAGTATGTAGTTTTTGACCTTATCTGGAACCTCCTATCTGAAAATTTGAAAATTCTTAAAAAATTCGTCGAAAATCTTGATGTCTCCAATCTCTTGTTTTGTACGTTTTTTCCACGTGTCTTGACATCCAATGTATCCCTGCAAAGGTTGGTGGAGATCTGAGTATGTAGTTTTAGACCTTATCTGGAACCTCCTATCTGAAAATTTGAAAATTCTTCAAAAATTCGTCCAAAACCTTGATGTCTCCAATCTCTTGTTTTGTACGTTTTTTCCACGTGTCTCGACCTCCAATGGATCCCTGCAAAGTTTGGTGAAGATCTGAGTATGTCGTTTTTGACCTTATCTGGAACCTCCCATCTGAAAATTTGAAAATTCCTAAAAAATCCGTCCAAAATCTTGATGACCCCAATCTCTTGTTTTGTACTTTTTTTCCACGTGTCTCGACCTCCAATGTATCCCTGCAAAGTTTGGTGAAGATCTGAGTATGTAGTTTTTGACCTTATATGGAACCTCCTATCTGAAAATTTGAAAATTCTTCAAAAATTCGTCGAAAATCTTGATGTCTCCGATCTCTTGTTTTGTACGTTTTTTCCACGTGTCTCGACCTCCAATGTATCCCTGCAAAGTTTGGTGAAGATCTGAGTATGTAGTTTTTGACCTCATCTGGAACATCCTTTCTGAAAATTTGAAAATTCTTCAAAAATTCGTCGAAAATCTTGATGTCTCCAATCTCTTGTTTTGTACGTTTTTTCCACGTGTCTTGACATCCAATGTATTCCTGCAATGTTTGGTGGAGATCTGAGTATGTAGTTTTAGACCTTATCTGGAACCTCCTATCTGAAAATTTGAAAATTCTTCAAAAATTCGTCCAAAATCTTGATGTCTCCAATCTCTTGTTTTGTACGTTTTTTCCACGTGTCTCGACCTCCAATGGATCCCTGCAAAGTTTGGTGAAGATCTGAGTATGTAGTTTTTGACCTTATCTGGAACCTCCTATCTGAAAATTTGAAAATTCTTCAAAAATTCGTCGAAAATCTTGATGTCTCCAATCTCTTGTTTTGTACGTTTTTTCCACGTGTCTTGACATCCAATGTATTCCTGCAATGTTTGGTGGAGATCTGAGTATGTCGTTTTTGACCTTATCTGGAACCTCCCATCTGAAAATTTGAAAATTCTTAAAAAATTCGTCGAAAATCTTGATGTCTCCGATCTCTTGTTTTGTACGTTTTTTCCACGTGTCTTGACATGCAAAGTATTCCTGCAAAGTTTGGTGAAGATCTGAGTATGTAGTTTTTGACCTCATCTGGAACCTCCTATCTGAAAATTTGAAAATTCTTAAAAAATTCGTCCAAAATCTTGATGTCTCCAATCTCTTGTTTTGTACGTTTTTTCCACGTGTCTTGACATCCAATGTATCCCTGCAATGTTTGGTGAAGATCTGAGTATGTAGTTTTTGACCTTATCTGGAACCTCCCATCTGAAAATTTGAAAATTCCTAAAAAATCCGTCCAAAATCTTGATGACCCCAATCTCTTGTTTTGTACTTTTTTTCCACGTGTCTCGACCTCCAATGTATCCCTGCAAAGTTTGGTGAAGATCTGAGTATGTAGTTTTTGACCTTATATTGAACCTCCCATCTGAAAATTTGAAAATTCTTAAAAAATTCGTCCAAAATCTTGATGACCCCAATCTCTTGTTTTGTACGTTTTTTCCACGTGTCTTGACATCCAAAGTATCCCTGCAAAGTTTGGTGAAGATCTGAGTATGTAGTTTTTGACCTTATATGGAACCTCCTTTCTGAAAATTTGAGAATTCTTAAAAAATTCGTCCAAAATCTTGATGTCTCCAATCTCTTGTTTTGTACGTTTTTTCCACGTGTCTTGACATCCAATGTATCCATGCAAAGTTTGGTGAAGATCTGAGTATGTCGTTTTTGACCTTATCTGGAACCTCCCATCTGAAAATTTGAAAATTCTTAAAAAATTCGTCGAAAATCTTGATGTCTCCAATCTTTTGTTTTGTACGTTTTTTCCACGTGTCTTGACATGCAAAGTATCCCTGCAACGTTTGGTGAAGATCTGAGTATGTAGTTTTTGACCTTATCTGGAACCTCCTATCTGAAAATTTGAAAATTCTTAAAAAATTCGTCGAAAATCTTGATGTCTCCAATCTCTTGTTTTGTACGTTTTTTCCACGTGTCTTGACATCCAATGTATCCCTGCAAAGTTTGGTGGAGATCTGAGTATGTAGTTTTAGACCTTATCTGGAACCTCCTATCTGAAAATTTGAAAATTCTTCAAAAATTCGTCCAAAATCTTGATGTCTCCAATCTCTTGTTTTGTACGTTTTTTCCACGTGTCTGGACCTCCAATGGATCCCTGCAAAGTTTGGTGAAGATCTGAGTATGTCGTTTTTGACCTTATCTGGAACCTCCCATCTGAAAATTTGAAAATTCCTAAAAAATCCGTCCAAAATCTTGATGACCCCAATCTCTTGTTTTGTACTTTTTTTCCACGTGTCTCGACCTCCAATGTATCCCTGCAAAGTTTGGTGAAGATCTGAGTATGTAGTTTTTGACCTTATATGGAACCTCCTATCTGAAAATTTGAAAATTCTTCAAAAATTCGTCGAAAATCTTGATGTCTCCGATCTCTTGTTTTGTACGTTTTTTCCACGTGTCTCGACCTCCAATGGATCCCTGCAAAGTTTGGTGAAGATCTGAGTATTTAGTTTTTGACCTCATCTGGAACATCCTTTCTGAAAATTTGAAAATTCTTCAAAAATTCGTCGAAAATCTTGATGTCTCCAATCTCTTGTTATGTACGTTTTTTCCACGTGTCTTGACATCCAATGTATTCCTGCAATGTTTGGTGGAGATCTGAGTATGTAGTTTTAGACCTTATCTGGAACCTCCTATCTGAAAATTTGAAAATTCTTAAAAAATTCGTCGAAAATCTTGATGTCTCCAATCTTTTGTTTTGTACGTTTTTTCCACGTGTCTTGACATGCAAAGTATCCCTGCAACGTTTGGTGAAGATCTGAGTATGTAGTTTTTGACCTTATCTGGAACCTCCTATCTGAAAATTTGAAAATTCTTCAAAAATTCGTCGAAAACCTTGATGTCTCCAATCTCTTGTTTTGTACGTTTTTTCCACGTGTCTTGACATCCAATGTATTCCTGCAATGTTTGGTGGAGATCTGAGTATGTCGTTTTTGACCTTATCTGGAACCTCCCATCTGAAAATTTGAAAATTCTTAAAAAATTCGTCGAAAATCTTGATGTCTCCAATCTCTTGTTTTGTACGTTTTTTCCACGTGTCTTGACATCCAATGTATCCCTGCAATGTTTGGTGAAGATCTGAGTATGTAGTTTTTGACCTTATCTGGAACCTCCCATCTGAAAATTTGAAAATTCCTAAAAAATCCGTCCAAAATCTTGATGACCCCAATCTCTTGTTTTGTACTTTTTTTCCACGTGTCTCGACCTCCAATGTATCCCTGCAAAGTTTGGTGAAGATCTGAGTATGTAGTTTTTGACCTTATATGGAACCTCCTATCTGAAAATTTGAAAATTCTTAAAAAATTCGTCCAAAATCTTGATGTCACCAATCCTATGTTTTGTATGTTTTTTCCACGTGTCTTGACATCCAATGTATTCCTGCAAAGTTTGGTGAAGATCTGAGTATGTCGTTTTTGACCTTATCTGGAACCTCCCATCTGAAAATTTGAAAATTCTTAAAAAATTCGTCGAAAATCTTGATGTCTCCGATCTCTTGTTTTGTACTTTTTTTCCACGTGTCTTGACATGCAAAGTATTCCTGCAAAGTTTGGTGAAGATCTGAGTATGTAGTTTTTGACCTCATCTGGAACCTCCTATCTGAAAATTTGAAAATTCTTAAAAAATTCGTCCAAAATCTTGATGTCTCCAATCTCTTGTTTTGTACGTTTTTTCCACGTGTCTTGACATGCAAAGTATCCCTGCAATGTTTGGTGGAGATCTGAGTATGTAGTTTTAGACCTTATCTGGAACCTCCTATCTGAAAATTTGAAAATTCTTCAAAAATTCGTCCAAAATCTTGATGTCTCCAATCTCTTGTTTTGTACGTTTTTTCCACGTGTCTCGACCTCCAATGGATCCCTGCAAAGTTTGGTGAAGATCTGAGTATGTCGTTTTTGACCTTATCTGGAACATCCTTTCTGAAAATTTGAAAATTCTTCAAAAATTCGTCGAAAATCTTGATGTCTCCAATCTCTTGTTTTGTACGTTTTTTCCACGTGTCTTGACATCCAATGTATTCCTGCAATGTTTGGTGGAGATCTGAGTATGTAGTTTTAGACCTTATCTGGAACCTCCTATCTGAAAATTTGAAAATTCTTCAAAAATTCGTCGAAAATCTTGATGTCTCCGATCTCTTGTTTTGTACGTTTTTTCCACGTGTCTTGACATCCAAAGTATCCCTGCAAATTTTGGTGAAGATCTGAGTATGTAGTTTTTGACCTCATCTGGAACATCCTTTCTGAAAATTTGAAAATTCTTCAAAAATTCGTCGAAAATCTTGATGTCTCCAATCTCTTGTTTTGTACGTTTTTTCCACGTGTCTTGACATCCAATGTATTCCTGCAATGTTTGGTGGAGATCTGAGTATGTAGTTTTAGACCTTATCTGGAACCTCCTATCTGAAAATTTGAAAATTCTTCAAAAATTCGTCCAAAATCTTGATGTCTCCAATCTCTTGTTTTGTACGTTTTTTCCACGTGTCTCGACCTCCAATGGATCCCTGCAAAGTTTGGTGAAGATCTGAGTATGTAGTTTTTGACCTTATCTGGAACCTCCTATCTGAAAATTTGAAAATTCTTCAAAAATTCGTCGAAAATCTTGATGTCTCCAATCTCTTGTTTTGTACGTTTTTTCCACGTGTCTTAACATCCAATGTATTCCTGCAATGTTTGGTGGAGATCTGAGTATGTAGTTTTAGACCTTATCTGGAACCTCCTATCTGAAAATTTGAAAATTCTTCAAAAATTCGTCGAAAATCTTGATGTCTCCGATCTCTTGTTTTGTACGTTTTTTCCACGTGTCTTGACATGCAAAGTATTCCTGCAAAGTTTGGTTAAGATCTGAGTATGTAGTTTTTGACCTCATCTGGAACCTCCTATCTGAAAATTTGAAAATTCTTAAAAAATTCGTCCAAAATCTTGATGTCTCCAATCTCTTGTTTTGTACGTTTTTTCCACGTGTCTTGATATCCAATGTATCCCTGCAATGTTTGGTGAAGATCTGAGTATGTAGTTTTTGACCTTATCTGGAACCTCCCATCTGAAAATTTGAAAATTCCTAAAAAATCCGTCCAAAATCTTGATGACCCCAATCTCTTGTTTTGTACTTTTTTTCCACGTGTCTCGACCTCCAATGTATCCCTGCAAAGTTTGGTGAAGATCTGAGTATGTAGTTTTTGACCTTATATGGAACCTCCTATCTGAAAATTTGAAAATTCTTAAAAAATTCGTCGAAAATCTTGATGTCTCCGATCTCTTGTTTTGTACGTTTTTTCCACGTGTCTTGACATGCAAAGTATCCCTGCAAAGTTTGGTGAAGATCTGAGTATGTCGTTTTTGACCTCATCTGGAACCTCCTTTCTGAAAATTTGAGAATTCTTAAAAAATTCGTCCAAAATCTTGATGTCTCCAATCTCTTGTTTTGTACGTTTTTTCCACGTGTCTTGACATCCAATGTATCCATGCAAAGTTTGGTGAAGATCTGAGTATGTCGTTTTTGACCTTATCTGGAACCTCCCATCTGAAAATTTGAAAATTCTTAAAAAATTCGTCCAAAATCTTGATGTCTCCAATCTCTTGTTTTGTACGTTTTTTCCACGTGTCTCGACCTCCAATGGATCCCTGCAAAGTTTGGTGAAGATCTGAGTATGTCGTTTTTGACCTTATCTGGAACCTCCCATCTGAAAATTTGAAAATTCTTAAAAAATTCGTCGAAAATCTTGATGTCTCCGATCTCTTGTTTTGTACGTTTTTTCCACGTGTCTTGACATGCAAAGTATTCCTGCAAAGTTTGGTGAAGATCTGAGTATGTAGTTTTTGACCCCATCTGGAACCTCCTATCTGAAAATTTGAAAATTCTTAAAAAATTCGTCCAAAATCTTGATGTCTCCAATCTCTTGTTTTGTACGTTTTTTCCACGTGTCTTGACATCCAATGTATCCCTGCAATGTTTGGTGAAGATCTGAGTATGTAGTTTTTGACCTTATCTGGAACCTCCCATCTGAAAATTTGAAAATTCCTAAAAAATCCGTCCAAAATCTTGATGACCCCAATCTCTTGTTTTGTACTTTTTTCCACGTGTCTCGACCTCCAATGTATCCCTGCAAAGTTTGGTGAAGATCTGAGTATGTAGTTTTTGACCTTCTATTGAACCTCCCATCTGAAAATTTGAAAATTCTTAAAAAATTCGTCCAAAATCTTGATGACCCCAATCTCTTGTTTTGTACGTTTTTTCCACGTGTCTTGACATCCAAAGTATCCCTGCAAAGTTTGGTGAAGATCTGAGTATGTAGTTTTTGACCTTATATGGAACCTCCTTTCTGAAAATTTGAGAATTCTTAAAAAATTCGTCCAAAATCTTGATGTCTCCAATCTCTTGTTTTGTACGTTTTTTCCACGTGTCTTGACATCCAATGTATCCATGCAAAGTTTGGTGAAGATCTGAGTATGTCGTTTTTGACCTTATCTGGAACCTCCCATCTGAAAATTTGAAAATTCTTAAAAAATTCGTCGAAAATCTTGATGTCTCCAATCTTTTGTTTTGTACGTTTTTTCCACGTGTCTTGACATGCAAAGTATCCCTGCAACGTTTGGTGAAGATCTGAGTATGTAGTTTTTGACCTTATCTGGAACCTCCTATCTGAAAATTTGAAAATTCTTCAAAAATTCGTCGAAAATCTTGATGTCTCCAATCTCTTGTTTTGTACGTTTTTTCCACGTGTCTTGACATCCAATGTATTCCTGCAATGTTTGGTGGAGATCTGAGTATGTAGTTTTAGACCTTATCTGGAACCTCCTATCTGAAAATTTGAAAATTCTTCAAAAATTCGTCCAAAATCTTGATGTCTCCAATCTCTTGTTTTGTACGTTTTTTCCACGTGTCTCGACCTCCAATGGATCCCTGCAAAGTTTGGTGAAGATCTGAGTATGTCGTTTTTGACCTTATCTGGAACATCCTTTCTGAAAATTTGAAAATTCTTCAAAAATTCGTCGAAAATCTTGATGTCTCCAATCTCTTGTTTTGTACGTTTTTTCCACGTGTCTTGACATCCAATGTATTCCTGCAATGTTTGGTGGAGATCTGAGTATGTAGTTTTAGACCTTATCTGGAACCTCCTATCTGAAAATTTGAAAATTCTTCAAAAATTCGTCGAAAATCTTGATGTCTCCGATCTCTTGTTTTGTACGTTTTTTCCACGTGTCTCGACCTCCAATGGACCCCTGCAAAGTTTGGTGAAGATCTGAGTATGTAGTTTTTGACCTCATCTGGAACATCCTTTCTGAAAATTTGAAAATTCTTCAAAAATTCGTCGAAAATCTTGATGTCTCCAATCTCTTGTTTTGTACGTTTTTTCCACGTGTCTTGACATCCAATGTATTCCTGCAATGTTTGGTGGAGATCTGAGTATGTAGTTTTAGACTTTATCTGGAACCTCCTATCTGAAAATTTGAAAATTCTTCAAAAATTCGTCCAAAATCTTGATGTCTCCAATCTCTTGTTTTGTACGTTTTTTCCACGTGTCTCGACCTCCAATGGATCCCTGCAAAGTTTGGTGAAGATCTGAGTATGTAGTTTTTGACCTTATCTTGAACCTCCTATCTGAAAATTTGAAAATTCTTCAAAAATCCGTGCAAAATCTTGATGACCCCAATCTCTTGTTTTGTACGTTTTTTCCACGTGTCTTGACATCCAATGTATCCATGCAAAGTTTGGTGAAGATCTGAGTATGTCGTTTTTGACCTTATCTGGAACCTCCCATCTGAAAATTTGAAAATTCTTAAAAAATTCGTCGAAAATCTTGATGTCTCCAATCTCTTGTTTTGTACGTTTTTTCCACGTGTCTTGACATGCAAAGTATCCCTGCAACGTTTGGTGAAGATCTGAGTATGTAGTTTTTGACCTTATCTGGAACCTCCTATCTGAAAATTTGAAAATTCTTCAAAAATTCGTCGAAAATCTTGATGTCTCCAATCTCTTGTTTTGTACGTTTTTTCCACGTGTCTTGACATCCAATGTATCCCTGCAATGTTTGGTGGAGATCTGAGTATGTAGTTTTTGACCTTATCTGGGACCTCCTATCAGAAAATTTGAAAATTCTTCAAAAATTCGTCCAAAATCTTGATGTCTCCAATCTCTTGTTTTGTACGTTTTTTCCACGTGTCTCGACCTCCAATGTATCCCTGCAAAGTTTGGTGAAGATCTGAGTATGTCGTTTTTGACCTTATCTGGAACATCCTTTCTGAAAATTTGAAAATTCTTAAAAAATTCGTCGAAAATCTTGATGTCTCCAATCTCTTGTTTTGTACGTTTTTTCCACGTGTCTTGACATCCAATGTATCCCTGCAAAGTTTGGTGAAGATCTGAGTATGTAGTTTTTGACCTTATATGGAACCTCCTTTCTGAAAATTTGAAAATTCTCAAAAAATTCGTCCATAATCTTGATGTCTCCAATCTCTTGTTTTGTACGTTTTTTCCACGTGTCTTGACATCCAATGTATCCCTGCAAAGTTTGGTGAAGATCTGAGTATGTAGTTTTTGACCTTATCTGGAACCTCCCATCTGAAAATTTGAAAATTCTTAAAAAATTCGACCAAAATCTTGATGTCTCCAATCTTTTGTTTTGTACGTTTTTTCCACGTGTCTTGACACATAATGTATCCATGCAAAGTTTGGTGAAGATCTGAGTATGTAGTTTTTGACCTTATATGGAACCTCCTATCTGAAAATTTGAAAATTCTTAAAAAATTCGTCGAAAATCTTGATGTCTCCGATCTCTTGTTTTGTACGTTTTTTCCACGTGTCTTGACATGCAAAGTATTCCTGCAAAGTTTGGTGAAGATCTGAGTATGTAGTTTTTGACCTCATCTGGAACCTCCTATCTGAAAATTTGAAAATTCTTAAAAAATTCGTCCAAAATTTTGATGTCTCCAATCTCTTGTTTTGTACGTTTTTTCCACGTGTCTTGACATCCAATGTATCCCTGCAAAGTTTGGTGAAGATCTGAGTATGTAGTTTTTGACCTTATCTGGAACCTCCCATCTGAAAATTTGAAAATTCTTAAAAAATTAGTCGAAAATCTTGATGTCTCCGATCTCTTGTTTTGTACGTTTTTTCCACGTGTCTTGACATCCAATGTATCCCTGCAAAGTTTGGTGAAGATCTGAGTATGTTGTTTTTGACCTTATCTGGAACATCCTTTCTGAAAATTTGAAAATTGTTAAAAAATTCGTCCAAAATCTTGATGTCTCCTATCTCTTGTTTTGTACGTTTTTTCCACGTGTCTTGACATCCAATGTATCCCTGCAAAGTTTGGTGAAGATCTGAGTATGTTGTTTTTGACCTTATCTGGAACATCCTTTCTGAAAATTTGAAAATTGTTAAAAAATTCGTCCAAAATCTTGATGTCTCCTATCTCTTGTTTTGTACGTTTTTTCCACGTGTCTTGACATCCAATGTATTCCTGCAATGTTTGGTGGAGATCTGAGTATGTAGTTTTAGACCTTATCTGGAACCTCCTATCTGAAAATTTGAAAATTCTTCAAAAATTCGTCCAAAATCTTGATGTCTCCAATCTCTTGTTTTGTACGTTTTTTCCACGTGTCTCGACCTCCAATGGATCCCTGCAAAGTTTGGTGAAGATCTGAGTATGTCGTTTTTGACCTTATCTGGAACATCCTTTCTGAAAATTTGAAAATTCTTCAAAAATTCGTCCAAAATCTTGATGTCTCCAATCTCTTGTTTTGTACGTTTTTTCCACGTGTCTTGACATCCAATGTATTCCTGCAATGTTTGGTGGAGATCTGAGTATGTAGTTTTAGACCTTATCTGGAACCTCCTATCTGAAAATTTGAAAATTCTTCAAAAATTCGTCGAAAATCTTGATGTCTCCGATCTCTTGTTTTGTACGTTTTTTCAACGTGTCTCGACCTCCAATGGATCCCTGCAAAGTTTGGTGAAGATCTGAGTATGTAGTTTTTGACCTCATCTGGAACATCCTTTCTGAAAATTTGAAAATTCTTCAAAAATTCGTCGAAAATCTTGATGTCTCCAATCTCTTGTTTTGTACGTTTTTTCCACGTGTCTTGACATCCAATGTATTCCTGCAATGTTTGGTGGAGATCTGAGTATGTAGTTTTAGACTTTATCTGGAACCTCCTATTTGAAAATTTGAAAATTCTTCAAAAATTCGTCCAAAATCTTGATGTCTCCAATCTCTTGTTTTGTACGTTTTTTCCACGTGTCTCGACCTCCAATGGATCCCTGCAAAGTTTGGTGAAGATCTGAGTATGTAGTTTTTGACCTTATCTGGAACCTCCTATCTGAAAATTTGAAAATTCTTCAAAAATCCGTGCAAAATCTTGATGACCCCAATCTCTTGTTTTGTACGTTTTTTCCACGTGTCTTGACATCCAATGTATCCATGCAAAGTTTGGTGAAGATCTGAGTATGTCGTTTTTGACCTTATCTGGAACCTCCCATCTGAAAATTTGAAAATTCTTAAAAAATTCGTCGAAAATCTTGATGTCTCCAATCTCTTGTTTTGTACGTTTTTTCCACGTGTCTTGACATGCAAAGTATCCCTGCAACGTTTGGTGAAGATCTGAGTATGTAGTTTTTGATTTATCTGGAACCTCCTATCTGAAAATTTGAAAATTCTTCAAAAATTCGTCGAAAATCTTGATGTCTCCAATCTCTTGTTTTGTACGTTTTTTCCACGTGTCTTGACATCCAATGTATCCCTGCAATGTTTGGTGGAGATCTGAGTATGTAGTTTTTGACCTTATCTGGGACCTCCTATCAGAAAATTTGAAAATTCTTCAAAAATTCGTCCAAAATCTTGATGTCTCCAATCTCTTGTTTTGTACGTTTTTTCCACGTGTCTCGACCTCCAATGTATCCCTGCAAAGTTTGGTGAAGATCTGAGTATGTCGTTTTTGACCTTATCTGGAACATCCTTTCTGAAAATTTGAAAATTCTTAAAAAATTCGTCGAAAATCTTGATGTCTCCAATCTCTTGTTTTGTACGTTTTTTCCACGTGTCTTGACATCCAATGTATCCCTGCAAAGTTTGGTGAAGATCTGAGTATGTAGTTTTTGACCTTATATGGAACCTCCTTTCTGAAAATTTGAAAATTCTCAAAAAATTCGTCCATAATCTTGATGTCTCCAATCTCTTGTTTTGTACGTTTTTTCCACGTGTCTTGACATCCAATGTATCCCTGCAAAGTTTGGTGAAGATCTGAGTATGTAGTTTTTGACCTTATCTGGAACCTCCCATCTGAAAATTTGAAAATTCTTAAAAAATTCGACCAAAATCTTGATGTCTCCAATCTTTTGTTTTGTACGTTTTTTCCACGTGTCTTGACACATAATGTATCCATGCAAAGTTTGGTGAAGATCTGAGTATGTAGTTTTTGACCTTATATGGAACCTCCTATCTGAAAATTTGAAAATTCTTAAAAAATTCGTCGAAAATCTTGATGTCTCCGATCTCTTGTTTTGTACGTTTTTTCCACGTGTCTTGACATGCAAAGTATTCCTGCAAAGTTTGGTGAAGATCTGAGTATGTAGTTTTTGACCTCATCTGGAACCTCCTATCTGAAAATTTGAAAATTCTTAAAAAATTCGTCCAAAATTTTGATGTCTCCAATCTCTTGTTTTGTACGTTTTTTCCACGTGTCTTGACATCCAATGTATCCCTGCAAAGTTTGGTGAAGATCTGAGTATGTAGTTTTTGACCTTATCTGGAACCTCCCATCTGAAAATTTGAAAATTCTTAAAAAATTCGTCGAAAATCTTGATGTCTCCGATCTCTTGTTTTGTACGTTTTTTCCACGTGTCTTGACATCCAATGTATCCCTGCAAAGTTTGGTGAAGATCTGAGTATGTTGTTTTTGACCTTATCTGGAACATCCTTTCTGAAAATTTGAAAATTGTTAAAAAATTCGTCCAAAATCTTGATGTCTCCTATCTCTTGTTTTGTACGTTTTTTCCTCGTGTCTTGACATCCAATGTATCCCTGCAAAGTTTGGTGAAGATCTGAGTATGTAGTTTTTGACCTTATCTGGAACCTCCCATCTGAAAATTTGAAAATTCTTAAAAAATTCGACCAATATCTTGATGTCTCCAATCTTTTGTTTTGTACGTTTTTTCCACGTGTCTTGACACATAATGTATCCATGCAAAGTTTGGTGAAGATCTGAGTATGTAGTTTTTGACCTTATATGGAAACTCCTATCTGAAAATTTGAAAATTCTTAAAAAATTCGTCCAAAATCTTGATGTCTCCAATCTCTTGTTTTGTGCGTTTTTTCCACGTGTCTTGACATCCAATGTATCCCTGCAAAGTTTGGTGAAGATCTGAGTATGTAGTTTTTGACCTTATCTGGAACCTCCCATCTGAAAATTTGAAAATTCCTAAAAAATCCGTGCAAAATCTTGATGACCCCAATCTCTTGTTTTGTACGTTTTTTCCACGTGTCTTGACATCCAATGTATCCATGCAAAGTTTGGTGAAGATCTGAGTATGTCGTTTTTGACCTTATCTGGAATATCCTTTCTGAAAATTTGAAAATTGTTAAAAAATTCGTCCAAAATCTTGATGTCTCCAATCTCTTTTTTGTACGTTTTTTCCACGTGTCTTGACATCCAATGTATCCCTGCAAAGTTTGGTGAAGATCTGAGTATGTAGTTTTTGACCTCATCTGGAACCTCCTATCTGAAAATTTGAAAATTCTTAAAAAATTCGTCCAAAATTTTGATGTCTCCAATCTCTTGTTTTGTACGTTTTTTCCACGTGTCTTGACATCCAATGTATCCCTGCAATGTTTGGTGAAGATCTGAGTATGTAGTTTTTGACCTTATCTGGAACCTCCCATCTGAAAATTTGAAAATTCCTAAAAAATTCGTCGAAAATCTTGATGTCTCCGATCTCTTGTTTTGTACGTTTTTTCCACGTGTCTTGACATCCAATGTATCCCTGCAAAGTTTGGTGAAGATCTGAGTATGTAGTTTTTGACCTTATATGGAACCTCCTATCTGAAAATTTGAAAATTCTTAAAAAATTCGTCCAAAATCTTGATGTCTCCAATCTCTTGTTTTGTACGTTTTTTCCACGTGTCTTGACATCCAATGTATCCCTGCAAAGTTTGGTGAAGATCTGAGTATGTAGTTTTTGACCTTATCTGGAACCTCCCATCTGAAAATTTGAAAATTCCTAAAAAATCCGTGCAAAATCTTGATGACCCCAATCTCTTGTTTTGTACGTTTTTTCCACGTGTCTTGACATCCAATGTATCCATGCAAAGTTTGGTGAAGATCTGAGTATGTCGTTTTTGACCTTATCTGGAACATCCTTTCTGAAAATTTGAAAATTGTTAAAAAATTCGTCCAAAATCTTGATGTCTCCAATCTCTTTTTTGTACGTTTTTTCCACGTGTCTTGACATCCAATGTATCCCTGCAAAGTTTGGTGAAGATCTGAGTATGTAGTTTTTGACCTTATCTGGAACCTCCCATCTGAAAATTTGAAAATTCTTCAAAAATTCGTCCAAAATCTTGATGTCTCCAATCTCTTGTTTTGTACGTTTTTTCCACGTGTCTCGACCTCCAATGGATCCCTGCAAAGTTTGGTGAAGATCTGAGTATGTCGTTTTTGACCTTATCTGGAACATCCTTTCTGAAAATTTGAAAATTCTTAAAAAATTCGTCGAAAATCTTGATGTCTCCAATCTCTTGTTTTGTACGTTTTTTCCACGTGTCTTGACATCCAATGTATCCCTGCAAAGTTTGGTGAAGATCTGAGTATGTAGTTTTTGACCTTATATGGAACCTCCTATCTGAAAATTTGAAAATTCTTAAAAAATTCGTCCAAAATCTTGATGTCTCCAATCTCTTGTTTTGTACGTTTTTTCCACGTGTCTCGACCTCCAATGGATCCCTGCAAAGTTTGGTGAAGATCTGAGTATGTCGTTTTTGACCTTATCTGGGACCTCCCATCTGAAAATTTGAAAATTCTTAAAAAATTCGTCGAAAATCTTGATGTCTCCGATCTCTTGTTTTGTACGTTTTTTCCACGTGTCTTGACATGCAAAGTATTCCTGCAAAGTTTGGTGAAGATCTGAGTATGTAGTTTTTGACCTCATCTGGAACCTCCTATCTGAAAATTTGAAAATTCTTAAAAAATTCGTCCAAAATCTTGATGTCTCCAATCTCTTGTTTTGTACGTTTTTTCCACGTGTCTTGACATCCAATGTATCCCTGCAATGTTTGGTGAAGATCTGAGTATGTAGTTTTTGACCTTATCTGGAACCTCCCATCTGAAAATTTGAAAATTCAAAAAAAAATCCGTCCAAAATCTTGATGACCCCAATCTCTTGTTTTGTACTTTTTTTCCACGTGTCTCGACCTCCAATGTATCCCTGCGAAGTTTGGTGAAGATCTGAGTATGTAGTTTTTGACCTTATATGGAACCTCCCATCTGAAAATTTGAAAATTCTTAAAAAATTCGTCGAAAATCTTGATGTCTCCGATCTCTTGTTTTGTACGTTTTTTCCACGTATCTTGACATGCAAAGTATTCCTGCAAAGTTTGGTGAAGATCTGAGTATGTAGTTTTTGACCTCATCTGGAACCTCCTATCTGAAAATTTGAAAATTCTTAAAAAATTCGTCCAAAATCTTGATGTCTCCAATCTCTTGTTTTGTACTTTTTTTCCACGTGTCTCGACCTCCAATGTATCCCTGCAAAGTTTGGTGAAGATCTGAGTATGTAGTTTTTGACCTTATATGGAACCTCCTATCTGAAAATTTGAAAATTCTTAAAAAATTCGTCCAAAATCTTGATGTCACCAATCCTATGTTTTGTATGTTTTTTCCACGTGTCTTGACATCCAATGGATCCCTGCAAAGTTTGGTGAAGATCTGAGTATGTCGTTTTTGACCTTATCTGGAACCTCCCATCTGAAAATTTGAAAATTCTTAAAAAATTCGTCGAAAATCTTGATGTCTCCGATCTCTTGTTTTGTACGTTTTTTCCACGTGTCTTGACATGCAAAGTATTCCTGCAAAGTTTGGTGAAGATCTGAGTATGTAGTTTTTGACCTCATCTGGAACCTCCTATCTGAAAATTTGAAAATTCTTAAAAAATTCGTCCAAAATCTTGATGTCTCCAATCTCTTGTTTTGTACGTTTTTTCCACGTGTCTTGACATCCAATGTATCCCTGCAATGTTTGGTGAAGATCTGAGTATGTAGTTTTTGACCTTATCTGGAACCTCCCATCTGAAAATTTGAAAATTCCTAAAAAATCCGTCCAAAATCTTGATGACCCCAATCTCTTGTTTTGTACTTTTTTTCCACGTGTCTCGACCTCCAATGTATCCCTGCAAAGTTTGGTGAAGATCTGAGTATGTAGTTTTTGACCTTATATGGAACCTCCTATCTGAAAATTTGAAAATTCTTAAAAAATTCGTCGAAAATCTTGATGTCTCCGATCTCTTGTTTTGTACGTTTTTTCCACGTGTCTTGACATGCAAAGTATTCCTGCAAAGTTTGGTGAAGATCTGAGTATGTAGTTTTTGACCTCATCTGGAACCTCCTATCTGAAAATTTGAAAAATTTAAAAAATTCGTCCAAAATCTTGATGTCTCCAATCTCTTGTTTTGTACGTTTTTTCCACGTGTCTTGACATCCAATGTATCAATGCAAAGTTTGGTGAAGATCTGTGTATGTAGTTTTTGACCTTATCTGGAACCTCCTATCTGAAAATTTGAAAATTCTTAAAAAATTCGTCCAAAATCTTGATGTCTCCAATCTCTTGTTTTGTACGTTTTTTCCACGTGTCTTGATATCCAATGTATCCCTGCAAAGTTTGTTGAAGATCTGAGTATGTCGTTTTTGACCTTATCTGGAACATCCTTTCTGAAAATTTGAAAATTGTTAAAAAATTCGTCCAAAATCTTGATGTCTCCAATCTCTTTTTTGTACGTTTTTTCCACGTGTCTTGACATCCAATGTATCCCTGCAAAGTTTGGTGAAGATCTGAGTATGTAGTTTTTGACCTTATCTGGAACCTCCCATCTGAAAATTTGAAAATTCTTAAAAAATTCGACCAAAATCTTGATGTCTCCAATCTTTTGTTTTGTACGTTTTTTCCACGTGTCTTGACACATAATGTATCCATGCAAAGTTTGGTGAAGATCTGAGTATGTAGTTTTTGACCTTATATGGAACCTCCTATCTGAAAATTTGAAAATTCTTAAAAAATTCGTCCAAAATCTTGATGTCTCCAATCTCTTGTTTTGTACGTTTTTTCCACGTGTCTTGACATCCAATGTATCCCTGCAAAGTTTGGTGAAGATCTGAGTATGTAGTTTTTGACCTTATCTGGAACCTCCCATCTGAAAATTTGAAAATTCCTAAAAAATCCGTGCAAAATCTTGATGACCCCAATCTCTTGTTTTGTACGTTTTTTCCACGTGTCTTGACATCCAATGTATTCCTGCAATGTTTGGTGAAGATCTGAGTATGTAGTTTTTGACCTTATATGGAACCTCCTATCTGAAAATTTGAAAATTCTTAAAAAATTCGACCAAAATCTTGATGTTCCGAATCCTATGTTTTGTATGTTTTTTCCACGTGTCTTGACATCCAATGTATCCCTGCAAAGTTTGGTGAAGATCTGAGTATGTAGTTTTTGACCTTATATGGAACCTCCTATCTGAAAATTTGAAAAATCTTAAAAAATTCGTCCAAAATCTTGATGTCTCCAATCTCTTGTTTTGTACGTTTTTTCCACGTGTCTCGACCTCCAATGGATCCCTGCAAAGTTTGGTGAAGATCTGAGTATGTCGTTTTTGACCTTATCTGGAACCTCCCATCTGAAAATTTGAAAATTCTTAAAAAATTCGTCGAAAATCTTGATGTCTCCGATCTCTTGTTTTGTACGTTTTTTCCACGTGTCTTGACATCCAATGTATCCATGCAAAGTTTGGTGAAGATCTGAGTATGTAGTTTTTGACCTTATCTGGAACCTCCCATCTGAAAATTTGAAAATTCTTAAAAAATTCGACCAAAATCTTGATGTCTCCAATCTTTTGTTTTGTACGTTTTTTCCACGTGTCTTGACACATAATGTATCCATGCAAAGTTTGGTGAAGATCTGAGTATGTAGTTTTTGACCTTATATGGAACCTCCTATCTGAAAATTTGAAAATTCTTAAAAAATTCGTCCAAAATCTTGATGTCTCCAATCTCTTGTTTTGTACGTTTTTTCCACGTGTCTTGACATCCAATGTATCCCTGCAAAGTTTGGTGAAGATCTGAGTATGTAGTTTTTGACCTTATCTGGAACCTCCCATCTGAAAATTTGAAAATTCCTAAAAAATCCGTGCAAAATCTTGATGACCCCAATCTCTTGTTTTGTACGTTTTTTCCACGTGTCTTGACATCCAATGTATTCCTGCAATGTTTGGTGAAGATCTGAGTATGTAGTTTTTGACCTTATATGGAACCTCCTATCTGAAAATTTGAAAATTCTTAAAAAATTCGACCAAAATCTTGATGTTCCGAATCCTATGTTTTGTATGTTTTTTCCACGTGTCTTGACATCCAATGTATCCATGCAAAGTTTGGTGAAGATCTGAGTATGTAGTTTTTGACCTTATATTGAACCTCCCATCTGAAAATTTGAAAATTCTTAAAAAATTCGTCCAAAATCTTGATGACCCCAATCTCTTGTTTTGTACGTTTTTTCCACGTGTCTTGACATCCAAAGTATCCCTGCAAAGTTTGGTGAAGATCTGAGTATGTAGTTTTTGACCTTATATGGAACCTCCTTTCTGAAAATTTGAGAATTCTTAAAAAATTCGTCCAAAATCTTGATGTCTCCAATCTCTTGTTTTGTACGTTTTTTCCACGTGTCTTGACATCCAATGTATCCATGCAAAGTTTGGTGAAGATCTGAGTATGTCGTTTTTGACCTTATCTGGAACCTCCCATCTGAAAATTTGAAAATTCTTAAAAAATTCGTCGAAAATCTTGATGTCTCCAATCTTTTGTTTTGTACGTTTTTTCCACGTGTCTTGACATGCAAAGTATCCCTGCAACGTTTGGTGAAGATCTGAGTATGTAGTTTTTGACCTTATCTGGAACCTCCTATCTGAAAATTTGAAAATTCTTAAAAAATTCGTCGAAAATCTTGATGTCTCCAATCTCTTGTTTTGTACGTTTTTTCCACGTGTCTTGATATCCAATGTATCCCTGCAAAGTTTGGTGAAGATCTGAGTATGTCGTTTTTGACCTTATCTGGAACATCCTTTCTGAAAATTTGAAAATTGTTAAAAAATTCGTCCAAAATCTTGATGTCTCCAATCTCTTTTTTGTACGTTTTTTCCACGTGTCTTGACATCCAATGTATCCCTGCAAAGTTTGGTGAAGATCTGAGTATGTAGTTTTTGACCTTATATGGAACCTCCTATCTGAAAATTTGAAAATTCTTAAAAAATTCGTCCAAAATCTTGATGTCTCCAATCTCTTGTTTTGTACGTTTTTTCCACGTGTCTTGACATCCAATGTATCCCTGCAAAGTTTGGTGAAAATCTGAGTATGTAGTTTTTGACCTTATCTGGAACCTCCCATCTGAAAATTTGAAAATTCCTAAAAAATCCGTGCAAAATCTTGATGACCCCAATCTCTTGTTTTGTACGTTTTTCCACGTGTCTTGACATCCAATGTATCCATGCAAAGTTTGGTGAAGATCTGAGTATGTCGTTTTTGACCTTATCTGGAACATCCTTCCTGAAAATTTGAAAATTGTTAAAAAATTCGTCCAAAATCTTGATGTCTCCAATCTCTTTTTTGTACGTTTTTTCCACGTGTCTTGACATCCAATGTATCCCTGCAAAGTTTGGTGAAGATCTGAGTATGTAGTTTTTGACCTTATCTGGAACCTCCTTCCTGAAAATTTGAAAATTCTTCAAAAATTCGTCCAAAATCTTGATGTCTCCAATCTCTTGTTTTGTACATTTTTTCCACGTGTCTCGACCTCCAATGGATCCCTGCAAAGTTTGGTGAAGATCTGAGTATGTCGTTTTTGACCTTATCTGGAACATCCTTTCTGAAAATTTGAAAATTCTTAAAAAATTCGTCGAAAATCTTGATGTCTCCAATCTCTTGTTTTGTACGTTTTTTCCACGTGTCTTGACATCCAATGTATCCCTGCAAAGTTTGGTGAAGATCTGAGTATGTAGTTTTTGACCTTATATGGAACCTCCTATCTGAAAATTTGAAAATTCTTAAAAAATTCGTCCAAAATCTTGATGTCTCCAATCTCTTGTTTTGTACGTTTTTTCCACGTGTCTTGACATCCAATGTATCCCTGCAAAGTTTGGTGAAGATCTGAGTATGTAGTTTTTGACCTTATATGGAACCTCCTATCTGAAAATTTGAAAATTCTTAAAAAATTCGTCCAAAATCTTGATGTCTCCAATCTCTTGTTTTGTACGTTTTTTCCACGTGTCTTGACATCCAATGTATCCCTGCAAAGTTTGGTGAAGATCTGAGTATGTAGTTTTTGACCTTATCTGGAACCTCCCATCTGAAAATTTGAAAATTCCTAAAAAATCCGTGCAAAATCTTGATGACCCCAATCTCTTGTTTTGTACGTTTTTTCCACGTGTCTTGACATCCAATGTATCCATGCAAAGTTTGGTGAAGATCTGAGTATGTCGTTTTTGACCTTATCTGGAACATCCTTTCTGAAAATTTGAAAATTGTTAAAAAATTCGTCCAAAATCTTGATGTCTCCAATCTCTTTTTTGTACGTTTTTTCCACGTGTCTTGACATCCAATGTATCCCTGCAAAGTTTGGTGAAGATCTGAGTATGTAGTTTTTGACCTTATCTGGAACCTCCCATCTGAAAATTTGAAAATTCTTCAAAAATTCGTCCAAAATCTTGATGTCTCCAATCTCTTGTTTTGTACGTTTTTTCCACGTGTCTCGACCTCCAATGGATCCCTGCAAAGTTTGGTGAAGATCTGAGTATGTCGTTTTTGACCTTATCTGGAACATCCTTTCTGAAAATTTGAAAATTCTTAAAAAATTCGTCGAAAATCTTGATGTCTCCAATCTCTTGTTTTGTACGTTTTTTCCACGTGTCTTGACATCCAATGTATCCCTGCAAAGTTTGGTGAAGATCTGAGTATGTAGTTTTTGACCTTATATGGAACCTCCTATCTGAAAATTTGAAAATTCTTAAAAAATTCGTCCAAAATCTTGATGTCTCCAATCTCTTGTTTTGTACGTTTTTTCCACGTGTCTCGACCTCCAATGGATCCCTGCAAAGTTTGGTGAAGATCTGAGTATGTCGTTTTTGACCTTATCTGGGACCTCCCATCTGAAAATTTGAAAATTCTTAAAAAATTCGTCGAAAATCTTGATGTCTCCGATCTCTTGTTTTGTACGTTTTTTCCACGTGTCTTGACATGCAAAGTATTCCTGCAAAGTTTGGTGAAGATCTGAGTATGTAGTTTTTGACCTCATCTGGAACCTCCTATCTGAAAATTTGAAAATTCTTAAAAAATTCGTCCAAAATCTTGATGTCTCCAATCTCTTGTTTTGTACGTTTTTTCCACGTGTCTTGACATCCAATGTATCCCTGCAATGTTTGGTGAAGATCTGAGTATGTAGTTTTTGACCTTATCTGGAACCTCCCATATGAAAATTTGAAAATTCCTAAAAAATCCGTCCAAAATCTTGATGACCCCAATCTCTTGTTTTGTACTTTTTTTCCACGTGTCTCGACCTCCAATGTATCCCTGCGAAGTTTGGTGAAGATCTGAGTATGTAGTTTTTGACCTTATATGGAACCTCCTATCTGAAAATTTGAAAATTCTTAAAAAATTCGTCGAAAATCTTGATGTCTCCGATCTCTTGTTTTGTACGTTTTTTCCACGTGTCTTGACATGCAAAGTATTCCTGCAAAGTTTGGTGAAGATCTGAGTATGTAGTTTTTGACCTCATCTGGAACCTCCTATCTGAAAATTTGAAAATTCTTAAAAAATTCGTCCAAAATCTTGATGTCTCCAATCTCTTGTTTTGTACGTTTTTTCCACGTGTCTTGACATCCAATGTATCCCTGCAATGTTTGGTGAAGATCTGAGTATGTAGTTTTTGACCTTATATGGAACCTCCTATCTGAAAATTTGAAAATTCCTAAAAAATCCGTCCAAAATCTTGATGACCCCAATCTCTTGTTTTGTACTTTTTTTCCACGTGTCTCGACCTCCAATGTATCCCTGCAAAGTTTGGTGAAGATCTGAGTATGTAGTTTTTGACCTTATATGGAACCTCCTATCTGAAAATTTGAAAATTCTTAAAAAATTCGTCCAAAATCTTGATGTCACCAATCCTATGTTTTGTATGTTTTTTCCACGTGTCTTGACATCCAATGGATCCCTGCAAAGTTTGGTGAAGATCTGAGTATGTCGTTTTTGACCTTATCTGAAACCTCCCATCTGAAAATTTGAAAATTCTTAAAAAATTCGTCGAAAATCTTGATGTCTCCGATCTCTTGTTTTGTACGTTTTTTCCACGTGTCTTGACATGCAAAGTATTCCTGCAAAGTTTGGTGAAGATCTGAGTATGTAGATTTTGACCTCATCTGGAACCTCCTATCTGAAAATTTGAAAATTCTTAAAAAATTCGTCCAAAATCTTGATGTCTCCAATCTCTTGTTTTGTACGTTTTTTCCACGTGTCTTGACATCCAATGTATCCCTGCAATGTTTGGTGAAGATCTGAGTATGTAGTTTTTGACCTTATCTGGAACCTCCCATCTGAAAATTTGAAAATTCCTAAAAAATCCGTCCAAAATCTTGATGACCCCAATCTCTTGTTTTGTACTTTTTTTCCACGTGTCTCGACCTCCAATGTATCCCTGCAAAGTTTGGTGAAGATCTGAGTATGTAGTTTTTGACCTTATATGGAACCTCCTATCTGAAAATTTGAAAATTCTTAAAAAATTCGTCGAAAATCTTGATGTCTCCGATCTCTTGTTTTGTACGTTTTTTCCACGTGTCTTGACATGCAAAGTATTCCTGCAAAGTTTGGTGAAGATCTGAGTATGTAGTTTTTGACCTCATCTGGAACCTCCTATCTGAAAATTTGAAAATTCTTAAAAAATTCGTCCAAAATCTTGATGTCTCCAATCTCTTGTTTTGTACGTTTTTTCCACGTGTCTTGACATCCAATGTATCAATGCAAAGTTTGGTGAAGATCTGAGTATGTAGTTTTTGACCTTATCTGGAACCTCCTATCTGAAAATTTGAAAATTCTTAAAAAATTCGTCCAAAATCTTGATGTCTCCAATCTCTTGTTTTGTACGTTTTTTCCACGTGTCTTGATATCCAATGTATCCCTGCAAAGTTTGTTGAAGATCTGAGTATGTCGTTTTTGACCTTATCTGGAACATCCTTTCTGAAAATTTGAAAATTGTTAAAAAATTCGTCCAAAATCTTGATGTCTCCAATCTCTTTTTTGTACGTTTTTTCCACGTGTCTTGACATCCAATGTATCCCTGCAAAGTTTGGTGAAGATCTGAGTATGTAGTTTTTGACCTTATCTGGAACCTCCCATCTGAAAATTTGAAAATTCTTAAAAAATTCGACCAAAATCTTGATGTCTCCAATCTTTTGTTTTGTACGTTTTTTCCACGTGTCTTGACACATAATGTATCCATGCAAAGTTTGGTGAAGATCTGAGTATGTAGTTTTTGACCTTATATGGAACCTCCTATCTGAAAATTTGAAAATTCTTAAAAAATTCGTCCAAAATCTTGATGTCTCCAATCTCTTGTTTTGTACGTTTTTTCCACGTGTCTTGACATCCAATGTATCCCTGCAAAGTTTGGTGAAGATCTGAGTATGTAGTTTTTGACCTTATCTGGAACCTCCCATCTGAAAATTTGAAAATTCCTAAAAAATCCGTGCAAAATCTTGATGACCCCAATCTCTTTTTTTGTACGTTTTTTCCACGTGTCTTGACATCCAATGTATTCCTGCAATGTTTGGTGAAGATCTGAGTATGTAGTTTTTGACCTTATATGGAACCTCCTATCTGAAAATTTGAAAATTCTTAAAAAATTCGACCAAAATCTTGATGTTCCGAATCCTATGTTTTGTATGTTTTTTCCACGTGTCTTGACATCCAATGTATCCATGCAAAGTTTGGTGAAGATCTGAGTATGTAGTTTTTGACCTTATATTGAACCTCCCATCTGAAAATTTGAAAATTCTTAAAAAATTCGTCCAAAATCTTGATGACCCCAATCTCTTGTTTTGTACGTTTTTTCCACGTGTCTTGACATCCAAAGTATCCCTGCAAAGTTTGGTGAAGATCTGAGTATGTAGTTTTTGACCTTATATGGAACCTCCTTTCTGAAAATTTGAGAATTCTTAAAAAATTCGTCCAAAATCTTGATGTCTCCAATCTCTTGTTTTGTACGTTTTTTCCACGTGTCTTGACATCCAATGTATCCATGCAAAGTTTGGTGAAGATCTGAGTATGTCGTTTTTGACCTTATCTGGAACCTCCCATCTGAAAATTTGAAAATTCTTAAAAAATTCGTCGAAAATCTTGATGTCTCCAATCTTTTGTTTTGTACGTTTTTTCCACGTGTCTTGACATGCAAAGTATCCCTGCAACGTTTGGTGAAGATCTGAGTATGTAGTTTTTGACCTTATCTGGAACCTCCTATCTGAAAATTTGAAAATTCTTAAAAAATTCGTCGAAAATCTTGATGTCTCCAATCTCTTGTTTTGTACGTTTTTTCCACGTGTCTTGATATCCAATGTATCCCTGCAAAGTTTGGTGAAGATCTGAGTATGTCGTTTTTGACCTTATCTGGAACATCCTTTCTGAAAATTTGAAAATTGTTAAAAAATTCGTCCAAAATCTTGATGTCTCCAATCTCTTTTTTGTACGTTTTTTCCACGTGTCTTGACATCCAATGTATCCCTGCAAAGTTTGGTGAAGATCTGAGTATGTAGTTTTTGACATTATCTGGAACCTCCCATCTGAAAATTTGAAAATTCTTAAAAAATTCGACCAAAATCTTGATGTCTCCAATCTTTTGTTTTGTACGTTTTTTCCACGTGTCTTGACACATAATGTATCCATGCAAAGTTTGGTGAAGATCTGAGTATGTAGTTTTTGACCTTATATGGAACCTCCTATCTGAAAATTTGAAAATTCTTAAAAAATTCGTCCAAAATCTTGATGTCTCCAATCTCTTGTTTTGTACGTTTTTTCCACGTGTCTTGACATCCAATGTATCCCTGAAAAGTTTGGTGAAAATCTGAGTATGTAGTTTTTGACCTTATCTGGAACCTCCCATCTGAAAATTTGAAAATTCCTAAAAAATCCGTGCAAAATCTTGATGACCCCAATCTCTTGTTTTGTACGTTTTTCCACGTGTCTTGACATCCAATGTATCCATGCAAAGTTTGGTGAAGATCTGAGTATGTCGTTTTTGACCTTATCTGGAACATCCTTCCTGAAAATTTGAAAATTGTTAAAAAATTCGTCCAAAATCTTGATGTCTCCAATCTCTTTTTTGTACGTTTTTTCCACGTGTCTTGACATCCAATGTATCCCTGCAAAGTTTGGTGAAGATCTGAGTATGTAGTTTTTGACCTTATCTGGAACCTCCCATCTGAAAATTTGAAAATTCTTCAAAAATTCGTCGAAAATCTTGATGTCTCCAATCTCTTGTTTTGTACGTTTTTTCCACGTGTCTCGACCTCCAATGGATCCCTGCAAAGTTTGGTGAAGATCTGAGTCTGTCGTTTTTGACCTTATCTGGAACATCCTTTCTGAAAATTTGAAAATTCTTAAAAAATTCGTCGAAAATCTTGATGTCTCCAATCTCTTGTTTTGTACGTTTTTTCCACGTGTCTTGACATCCAATGTATCCCTGCAAAGTTTGGTGAAGATCTGAGTATGTAGTTTTTGACATTATATGGAACCTCCTATCTGAAAATTTGAAAATTCTTAAAAAATTCGTCCAAAATCTTGATGTCTCCAATCTCTTGTTTTGTACGTTTTTTCCACGTGTCTCGACCTCCAATGGATCCCTGCAAAGTTTGGTGAAGATCTGAGTATGTCGTTTTTGACCTTATCTGGAACCTCCCATCTGAAAATTTGAAAATTCTTAAAAAATTCGTCGAAAATCTTGATGTCTCCGATCTCTTGTTTTGTACGTTTTTTCCACGTGTCTTGACATCCAATGTATCCATGCAAAGTTTGGTGAAGATCTGAGTATGTAGTTTTTGACCTTATCTGGAACCTCCTATCTGAAAATTTGAAAATTCTTCAAAAATTCGTCGAAAATCTTGATGTCTCCAATCTCTTTTTTGTACGTTTTTTCCACGTGTCTTGACATCCAATGTATCCCTGCAAAGTTTGGTGAAGATCTGAGTATGTAGTTTTTGACCTTATCTGGAACCTCCCATCTGAAAATTTGAAAATTCTTCAAAAATTCGTCCAAAATCTTGATGTCTCCAATCTCTTGTTTTGTACGTTTTTTCCACGTGTCTCGACCTCCAATGGATCCCTGCAAAGTTTGGTGAAGATCTGAGTATGTCGTTTTTGACCTTATCTGGAACATCCTTTCTGAAAATTTGAAAATTCTTAAAAAATTCGTCGAAAATCTTGATGTCTCCAATCTCTTGTTTTGTACGTTTTTTCCACGTGTCTTGACATCCAATGTATCCCTGCAAAGTTTGGTGAAGATCTGAGTATGTAGTTTTTGACCTTATATGGAACCTCCTATCTGAAAATTTGAAAATTCTTAAAAAATTCGTCCAAAATCTTGATGTCTCCAATCTCTTGTTTTGTACGTTTTTTCCACGTGTCTCGACCTCCAATGGATCCCTGCAAAGTTTGGTGAAGATCTGAGTATGTCGTTTTTGACCTTATCTGGAACCTCCCATCTGAAAATTTGAAAATTCTTAAAAAATTCGTCGAAAATCTTGATGTCTCCGATCTCTTGTTTTGTACGTTTTTTCCACGTGTCTTGACATGCAAAGTATTCCTGCAAAGTTTGGTGAAGATCTGAGTATGTAGTTTTTGACCTCATCTGGAACCTCCTATCTGAAAATTTGAAAATTCTTAAAAAATTCGTCCAAAATCTTGATGTCTCCAATCTCTTGTTTTGTACGTTTTTTCCACGTGTCTTGACATCCAATGTATCCCTGCAATGTTTGGTGAAGATCTGAGTATGTAGTTTTTGACCTCATCTGGAACCTCCTATCTGAAAATTTGAAAATTCTTAAAAAATTCGTCCAAAATCTTGATGTCTCCAATCTCTTGTTTTGTACGTTTTTTCCACGTGTCTTGACATCCAATGTATCCCTGCAATGTTTGGTGAAGATCTGAGTATGTAGTTTTTGACCTTATCTGGAACCTCCCATCTGAAAATTTGAAAATTCCTAAAAAATCCGTCCAAAATCTTGATGACCCCAATCTCTTGTTTTGTACTTTTTTTCCACGTGTCTCGACCTCCAATGTATCCCTGCAAAGTTTGGTGAAGATCTGAGTATGTAGTTTTTGACCTTATATGGAACCTCCTATCTGAAAATTTGAAAATTCTTAAAAAATTCGTCCAAAATCTTGATGTCACCAATCCTATGTTTTGTATGTTTTTTCCACGTGTCTTGACATCCAATGGATCCCTGCAAAGTTTGGTGAAGATCTGAGTATGTCGTTTTTGACCTTATCTGGAACCTCCCATCTGAAAATTTGAAAATTCTTAAAAAATTCGTCGAAAATCTTGATGTCTCCGATCTCTTGTTTTGTACGTTTTTTCCACGTGTCTTGACATGCAAAGTATTCCTGCAAAGTTTGGTGAAGATCTGAGTTTGTAGTTTTTGACCTCATCTGGAACCTCCTATCTGAAAATTTGAAAATTCTTAAAAAATTCGTCCAAAATCTTGATGTCTCCAATCTCTTGTTTTGTACGTTTTTTCCACGTGTCTTGACATCCAATGTATCCCTGCAATGTTTGGTGAAGATCTGAGTATGTAGTTTTTGACCTTATCTGGAACCTCCCATCTGAAAATTTGAAAATTCCTAAAAAATCCGTCCAAAATCTTGATGACCCCAATCTCTTGTTTTGTACTTTTTTTCCACGTGTCTCGACCTCCAATGTATCCCTGCAAAGTTTGGTGAAGATCTGAGTATGTCGTTTTTGACCTTATCTGGAACCTCCCATCTGAAAATTTGAAAATTCTTAAAAAATTCGTCGAAAATCTTGATGTCTCCGATCTCTTGTTTTGTACGTTTTTTCCACGTGTCTTGACATGCAAAGTATTCCTGCAAAGTTTGGTGAAGATCTGAGTATGTAGTTTTTGACCTCATCTGGAACCTCCTATCTGAAAATTTGAAAATTCTTAAAAAATTCGTCCAAAATCTTGATGTCTCCAATCTCTTGTTTTGTACGTTTTTTCCACGTGTCTTGACATCCAATGTATCCCTGCAAAGTTTGGTGAAGATCTGAGTATGTAGTTTTTGACCTTATCTGGAACCTCCTATCTGAAAATTTGAAAATTCTTAAAAAATTCGTCCAAAATCTTGATGTCTCCAATCTCTTGTTTTGTACGTTTTTTCCACGTGTCTTGATATCCAATGTATCCCTGCAAAGTTTGGTGAAGATCTGAGTATGTCGTTTTTGACCTTATCTGGAACATCCTTTCTGAAAATTTGAAAATTGTTAAAAAATTCGTCCAAAATCTTGATGTCTCCAATCTCTTTTTTGTACGTTTTTTCCACGTGTCTTGACATCCAATGTATCCCTGCAAAGTTTGGTGAAGATCTGAGTATGTAGTTTTTGACCTTATCTGGAACCTCCCATCTGAAAATTTGAAAATTCTTAAAAAATTCGACCAAAATCTTGATGTCTCCAATCTTTTGTTTTGTACGTTTTTTCCACGTGTCTTGACACATAATGTATCCATGCAAAGTTTGGTGAAGATCTGAGTATGTAGTTTTTGACCTTATATGGAACCTCCTATCTGAAAATTTGAAAATTCTTAAAAAATTCGTCCAAAATCTTGATGTCTCCAATCTCTTGTTTTGTACGTTTTTTCCACGTGTCTTGACATCCAATGTATCCCTGCAAAGTTTGGTGAAGATCTGAGTATGTAGTTTTTGACCTTATCTGGAACCTCCCATCTGAAAATTTGAAAATTCCTAAAAAATCCGTGCAAAATCTTGATGACCCCAATCTCTTGTTTTGTACGTTTTTTCCACGTGTCTTGACATCCAATGTATTCCTGCAATGTTTGTTGAAGATCTGAGTATGTCGTTTTTGACCTTATCTGGAACCTCCTATCTGAAAATTTGAAAATTCTTAAAAAATTCGACCAAAATCTTGATGTTCCGAATCCTATGTTTTGTATGTTTTTTCCACGTGTCTTGACATCCAATATATCCATGCAAAGTTTGGTGAAGATCTGAGTATGTAGTTTTTGACCTTATATTGAACCTCCCATCTGAAAATTTGAAAATTCTTAAAAAATTCGTCCAAAATCTTGATGACCCCAATCTCTTGTTTTGTACGTTTTTTCCACGTGTCTTGACATCCAAAGTATCAATGCAAAGTTTGGTGAAGATCTGAGTCTGTAGTTTTTGACCTTATATGGAACCTCCTTTCTGAAATTTTGAGAATTCTTAAAAAATTCGTCCAAAATCTTGATGTCTCCAATCTCTTGTTTTGTACGTTTTTTCCACGTGTCTTGACATCCAATGTATCCATGCAAAGTTTGGTGAAGATCTGAGTATGTAGTTTTTGACCTTATCTGGAACCTCCCATCTGAAAATTTGAAAATTCTTAAAAAATTCGTCGAAAATCTTGATGTCTCCAATCTTTTGTTTTGTACGTTTTTTCCACGTGTCTTGACATGCAAAGTATCCCTGCAACGTTTGGTGAAGATCTGAGTATGTAGTTTTTGACCTTATCTGGAACCTCCTATCTGAAAATTTGAAAATTCTTAAAAAATTCGTCCAAAATCTTGATGTCACCAATCCTATGTTTTGTATGTTTTTTCCACGTGTCTTGACATCCAATGGATCCCTGCAAAGTTTGGTGAAGATCTGAGTATGTCGTTTTTGACCTTATCTGGAACCTCCCATCTGAAAATTTGAAAATTCTTAAAAAATTCGTCGAAAATCTTGATGTCTCCGATCTCTTGTTTTGTACGTTTTTTCCACGTGTCTTGACATGCAAAGTATTCCTGCAAACTTTGGTGAAGATCTGAGTATGTAGTTTTTGACCTCATCTGGAACCTCCTATCTGAAAATTTGAAAATTCTTAAAAAATTCGTCCAAAATCTTGATGTCTCCAATCTCTTGTTTTGTACGTTTTTTCCACGTGTCTTGACATCCAATGTATCCCTGCAATGTTTGGTGAAGATCTGAGTATGTAGTTTTTGACCTTATCTGGAACCTCCCATCTGAAAATTTGAAAATTCCTAAAAAATCCGTCCAAAATCTTGATGACCCCAATCTCTTGTTTTGTACTTTTTTTCCACGTGTCTCGACCTCCAATGTATCCCTGCAAAGTTTGGTGAAGATCTGAGTATGTAGTTTTTGACCTTATGTGGAACCTCCCATCGGAAAATTTGAAAATTCCTAAAAAATCCGTGCAAAATCTTGATGTCTCCAATCTCTTGTTTTGTACGTTTTTTCCACGTGTCTTGACATCCAATGTATCCCTGCAAAGTTTGGTGAAGATCTGAGTATGTAGTTTTTGACCTTATCTGGAACCTCCCATCTGAAAATTTGAAAATTCCTAAAAAATCCGTGCAAAATCTTGATGACCCCAATCTCTTGTTTTGTACGTTTTTTCCACGTGTCTTCACATCCAATGTATTCCTGCAATGTTTGGTGAAGATCTGAGTATGTAGTTTTTGACCTTATATGGAACCTCCTATCTGAAAATTTGAAAATTCTTAAAAAATTCGACCAAAATCTTGATGTTCCGAATCCTATGTTTTGTATGTTTTTTCCACGTGTCTTGACATCCAATGTATCCATGCAAAGTTTGGTGAAGATCTGAGTATGTAGTTTTTCACCTTATATTGAACCTCCCATCTGAAAATTTGAAAATTCTTAAAAAATTCGTCCAAAATCTTGATGACCCCAATCTCTTGTTTTGTACGTTTTTTCCACGTGTCTTGACATCCAAAGTATCCCTGCAAAGTTTGGTGAAGATCTGAGTATGTATTTTTTGACCTTATATGGAACCTCCTTTCTGAAAATTTGAGAATTCTTAAAAAATTCGTCCAAAATCTTGATGTCTCCAATCTCTTGTTTTGTACGTTTTTTCCACGTGTCTTGACATCCAATGTATCCATGCAAAGTTTGGTGAAGATCTGAGTATGTCGTTTTTGACCTTATCTGGAACCTCCCATCTGAAAATTTGAAAATTCTTAAAAAATTCGTCGAAAATCTTGATGTCTCCAATCTTTTGTTTTGTACGTTTTTTCCACGTGTCTTGACATGCAAAGTATCCCTGCAACGTTTGGTGAAGATCTGAGTATGTAGTTTTTGACCTTATCTGGAACCTCCCATCTGAAAATTTGAAAATTCCTAAAAAATCCGTCCAAAATCTTGATGACCCCAATCTCTTGTTTTGTACTTTTTTTCCACGTGTCTCGACCTCCAATGTATCCCTGCAAAGTTTGGTGAAGATCTGAGTATATAGTTTTTGACCTTATATGGAACCTCCTATCTGAAAATTTGAAAATTCTTAAAAAATTCGTCGAAAATCTTGATGTCTCCAATCTCTTGTTTTGTACGTTTTTTCCACGTGTCTTGACATCCAATGTATCCCTGCAATGTTTGGTGAAGATCTGAGTATGTCGTTTTTGACCTTATCTGGAACCTCCCATCTGAAAATTTGAAAATTCCTAAAAAATCCGTCCAAAATCTTGATGACCCCAATCTCTTGTTTTGTACTTTTTTTCCACGTGTCTCGACCTCCAATGTATCCCTGCAAAGTTTGGTGAAGATCTGAGTATGTAGTTTTTGACCTTATATGGAACCTCCTATCTGAAAATTTGAAAATTCTTAAAAAATTCGTCCAAAATCTTGATGTCACCAATCCTATGTTTTGTATGTTTTTTCCACGTGTCTTGACATCCAATGGATCCCTGCAAAGTTTGGTGAAGATCTGAGTATGTCGTTTTTGACCTTATCTGGAACCTCCCATCTGAAAATTTGAAAATTCTTAAAAAATTCGTCGAAAATCTTGATGTCTCCGATCTCTTGTTTTGTACGTTTTTTCCACGTGTCTTGACATGCAAAGTATTCCTGCAAAGTTTGGTGAAGATCTGAGTATGTAGTTTTTGACCTCATCTGGAACCTCCTATCTGAAAATTTGAAAATTCTTAAAAAATTCGTCCAAAATCTTGATGTCTCCAATCTCTTGTTTTGTACGTTTTTTCCACGTGTCTTGACATCCAATGTATCCCTGCAATGTTTGGTGAAGATCTGAGTATGTAGTTTTTGACCTTATCTGGAACCTCCCATCTGAAAATTTGAAAATTCCTAAAAAATCCGTCCAAAATCTTGATGACCCCAATCTCTTGTTTTGTACTTTTTTTCCACGTGTCTCGACCTCCAATGTATCCCTGCAAAGTTTGGTGAAGATCTGAGTATGTAGTTTTTGACCTTATATGGAACCTCCTATCTGAAAATTTGAAAATTCTTAAAAAATTCGTCGAAAATCTTGATGTCTCCGATCTCTTGTTTTGTACGTTTTTTCCACGTGTCTTGACATGCAAAGTATTCCTGCAAAGTTTGGTGAAGATCTGAGTATGTAGTTTTTGACCTCATCTGGAACCTCCTATCTGAAAATTTGAAAATTCTTCAAAAATTCGTCCAAAATCTTGATGTCTCCAATCTCTTGTTTTGTACGTTTTTTCCACGTGTCTTGACATCCAATGTATCCCTGCAAAGTTTGGTGAAGATCTGAGTATGTAGTTTTTGACTTTATCTGGAACCTCCTATCTGAAAATTTGAAAATTCTTAAAAAATTCGTCCAAAATCTTGATGTCTCCAATCTCTTGTTTTGTACGTTTTTTCCACGTGTCTTGATATCCAATGTATCCCTGCAAAGTTTGGTGAAGATCTGAGTATGTCGTTTTTGACCTTATCTGGAACATCCTTTCTGAAAATTTGAAAATTGTTAAAAAATTCGTCCAAAATCTTGATGTCTCCAATCTCTTTTTTGTACGTTTTTTCCACGTGTCTTGACATCCAATGTATCCCTGCAAAGTTTGGTGAAGATCTGAGTATGTAGTTTTTGACCTTATCTGGAACCTCCCATCTGAAAATTTGAAAATTCTTAAAAAATTCGACCAAAATCTTGATGTCTCCAATCTTTTGTTTTGTACGTTTTTTCCACGTGTCTTGACACATAATGTATCCATGCAAAGTTTGGTGAAGATCTGAGTATGTAGTTTTTGACCTTATATGGAACCTCCTATCTGAAAATTTGAAAATTCTTCAAAAATTCGTCCAAAATCTTGATGTCTCCAATCTCTTGTTTTGTACGTTTTTTCCACGTGTCTTGACATCCAATGTATCCCTGCAAAGTTTGGTGAAGATCTGAGTATGTAGTTTTTGACCTTATCTGGAACCTCCCATCTGAAAATTTGAAAATTCCTAAAAAATCCGTGCAAAATCTTGATGACCCCAATCTCTTGTTTTGTACGTTTTTTCCACGTGTCTTGACATCCAATGTATTCCTGCAATGTTTGGTGAAGATCTGAGTATGTAGTTTTTGACCTTATATGGAACCTCCTATCTGAAAATTTGAAAATTCTTAAAAAATTCGACCAAAATCTTGATGTTCCGAATCCTATGTTTTGTATGTTTTTTCCACGTGTCTTGACATCCAATGTATCCATGCAAAGTTTGGTGAAGATCTGAGTATGTAGTTTTTGACCTTATATTGAACCTCCCATCTGAAAATTTGAAAATTCTTAAAAAATTCGACCAAAATCTTGATGACCCCAATCTCTTGTTTTGTACGTTTTTTCCACGTGTCTTGACATCCAAAGTATCCCTGCAAAGTTTGGTGAAGATCTGAGTATGTAGTTTTTGACCTTATATGGAACCTCCTTTCTGAAAATTTGAGAATTCTTAAATAATTCGTCCAAAATCTTGATGTCTCCAATCTCTTGTTTTGTACGTTTTTTCCACGTGTCTTGACATCCAATGTATCCATGCAAAGTTTGGTGAAGATCTTAGTATGTCGTTTTTGACCTTATCTGGAACCTCCCATCTGAAAATTTGAAAATTCTTAAAAAATTCGTCGAAAATCTTGATGTCTCCAATCTTTTGTTTTGTACGTTTTTTCCACGTGTCTTGACATGCAAAGTATCCCTGCAACGTTTGGTGAAGATCTGAGTATGTAGTTTTTGACCTTATCTGGAACCTCCTATCTGAAAATTTGAAAATTCTTAAAAAATTCGTCCAAAATCTTGATGTCTCCAATCTCTTGTTTTGTACGTTTTTTCCACGTGTCTTGATATCCAATGTATCCCTGCAAAGTTTGGTGAAGATCTGAGTATGTCGTTTTTGACCTTATCTGGAACATCCTTTCTGAAAATTTGAAAATTGTTAAAAAATTCGTCCAAAATCTTGATGTCTCCAATCTCTTTTTTGTACGTTTTTTCCACGTGTCTTGACATCCAATGTATCCCTGCAAAGTTTGGTGAAGATCTGAGTATGTAGTTTTTGACCTTATATGGAACCTCCTATCTGAAAATTTGAAAATTCTTAAAAAATTCGTCCAAAATCTTGATGTCACCAATCCTATGTTTTGTATGTTTTTTCCACGTGTCTTGACATCCAATGTATCCATGCAAAGTTTGGTGAAGATCTGAGTATGTCGTTTTTGTCCTTATCTGGAACCTCCCATCTGAAAATTTGAAAATTCTTAAAAAATTCGTCGAAAATCTTGATGTCTCCGATCTCTTGTTTTGTACGTTTTTTCCACGTGTCTTGACATGCAAAGTATCCCTGCAACGTTTGGTGAAGATCTGAGTATGTAGTTTTTGACCTTATCTGGAACCTCCTATCTGAAAATTTGAAAATTCTTAAAAAATTCGTCCAAAATCTTGATGTCTCCAATCTCTTGTTTTGTACGTTTTTTCCACGTGTCTTGACATCCAATGTATCCCTGTAATGTTTGGTGAAGATCTGAGTATGTAGTTTTTGACTTTATATGGAGCCTCCTATCTGAAAATTTGAAAATTCTTAAAAAATTCGTCCAAAATCTTGATGTCTCCAATCTCTTGTTTTGTACGTTTTTTCCACGTGTCTTGACACATAATGTATCCATGCAAAGTTTGGTGAAGATCTGAGTATGTAGTTTTTGACCTTATATGGAACCTCCTATCTGAAAATTTGAAAATTCTTAAAAAATTCGTCCAAAATCTTGATGTCTCCAATCTCTTGTTTTGTACGTTTTTTCCACGTGTCTTGACATCCAATGTATCCCTGCAAAGTTTGGTGAAGATCTGAGTATGTAGTTTTTGACCTTATCTGGAACCTCCCATCTGAAAATTTGAAAATTCCTAAAAAATCCGTGCAAAATCTTGATGACCCCAATCTCTTGTTTTGTACGTTTTTTCCACGTGTCTTGACATCCAATGTATCCATGCAAAGTTTGGTGAAGATCTGAGTATGTCGTTTTTGACCTTATCTGGAACATCCTTTCTGAAAATTTGAAAATTGTTAAAAAATTCGTCCAAAATCTTGATGTCTCCAATCTCTTTTTTGTACGTTTTTTCCACGTGTCTTGACATCCAATGTATCCCTGCAAAGTTTGGTGAAGATCTGAGTATGTAGTTTTTGACCTTATCTGGAACCTCCCATCTGAAAATTTGAAAATTCTTCAAAAATTCGTCGAAAATCTTGATGTCTCCAATCTCTTGTTTTGTACGTTTTTTCCACGTGTCTCGACCTCCAATGGATCCCTGCAAAGTTTGGTGAAGATCTGAGTATGTCGTTTTTGACCTTATCTGGAACATCCTTTCTGAAAATTTGAAAATTCTTAAAAAATTCGTCGAAAATCTTGATGTCTCCAATCTCTTGTTTTGTACGTTTTTTCCACGTGTCTTGACATCCAATGTATCCCTGCAAAGTTTGGTGAAGATCTGAGTATGTCGTTTTTGACCTTATATGGAACCTCCTATCTGAAAATTTGAAAATTCTTAAAAAATTCGTCCAAAATCTTGATGTCTCCAATCTCTTGTTTTGTACGTTTTTTCCACGTGTCTCGACCTCCAATGGATCCCTGCAAAGTTTGGTGAAGATCTGAGTATGTCGTTTTTGACCTTATCTGGAACCTCCCATCTGAAAATTTGAAAATTCTTAAAAAATTCGTCGAAAATCTTGATGTCTCCAATCTTTTGTTTTGTACGTTTTTTCCACGTGTCTTGACATCCAATGTATCCATGCAAAGTTTGGTGAAGATCTGAGTATGTAGTTTTTGACCTTATCTGGAACCTCCTATCTGAAAATTTGAAAATTCTTCAAAAATTCGTCGAAAATCTTGATGTCTCCAATCTCTTTTTTGTACGTTTTTTCCACGTGTCTTGACATCCAATGTATCCCTGCAAAGTTTGGTGAAGATCTGAGTATGTAGTTTTTGACCTTATCTGGAACCTCCCATCTGAAAATTTGAAAATTCTTCAAAAATTCGTCCAAAATCTTGATGTATCCAATCTCTTGTTTTGTACGTTTTTTCCACGTGTCTCGACCTCCAATGGATCCCTGCAAAGTTTGGTGAAGATCTGAGTATGTCGTTTTTGACCTTATCTGGAACATCCTTTCTGAAAATTTGAAAATTCTTAAAAAATTCGTCGAAAATCTTGATGTCTCCAATCTCTTGTTTTGTACGTTTTTTCCACGTGTCTTGACATCCAATGTATCCCTGCAAAGTTTGGTGAAGATCTGAGTATGTAGTTTTTGACCTTATATGGAACCTCCTATCTGAAAATTTGAAAATTCTTAAAAAATTCGTCCAAAATCTTGATGTCTCCAATCTCTTGTTTTGTACGTTTTTTCCACGTGTCTCGACCTCCAATGGATCCCTGCAAAGTTTGGTGAAGATCTGAGTATGTCGTTTTTGACCTTATCTGGAACCTCCCATCTGAAAATTTGAAAATTCTTAAAAAATTCGTCGAAAATCTTGATGTCTCCGATCTCTTGTTTTGTACGTTTTTTCCACGTGTCTTGACATGCAAAGTATTCCTGCAAAGTTTGGTGAAGATCTGAGTATGTAGTTTTTGACCTCATCTGGAACCTCCTATCTGAAAATTTGAAAATTCTTAAAAAATTCGTCCAAAATCTTGATGTCTCCAATCTCTTGTTTTGTACGTTTTTTCCACGTGTCTTGACATCCAATGTATCCCTGCAATGTTTGGTGAAGATCTGAGTATGTAGTTTTTGACCTTATCTGGAACCTCCCATCTGAAAATTTGAAAATTCCTAAAAAATCCGTCCAAAATCTTGATGACCCCAATCTCTTGTTTTGTACTTTTTTTCCACGTGTCTCGACCTCCAATGTATCCCTGCAAAGTTTGGTGAAGATCTGAGTATGTAGTTTTTGACCTTATATGGAACCTCCTATCTGAAAATTTGAAAATTCTTAAAAAATTCGTCCAAAATCTTGATGTCACCAATCCTATGTTTTGTATGTTTTTTCCACGTGTCTTGACATCCAATGGATCCCTGCAAAGTTTGGTGAAGATCTGAGTATGTCGTTTTTGACCTTATCTGGAACCTCCCATCTGAAAATTTGAAAATTCTTAAAAAATTCGTCGAAAATCTTGATGTCTCCGATCTCTTGTTTTGTACGTTTTTTCCACGTGTCTTGACATGCAAAGTATTCCTGCAAAGTTTGGTGAAGATCTGAGTATGTAGTTTTTGACCTTATCTGGAACATCCTATCTGAAAATTTGAAAATTCTTAAAAAATTCGTCCAAAATCTTGATGTCTCCAATCTCTTGTTTTGTACGTTTTTTCCACGTGTCTTGACATCCAATGTATCCCTGCAATGTTTGGTGAAGATCTGAGTATGTAGTTTTTGACCTTATCTGGAACCTCCCATCTGAAAATTTGAAAATTCCTAAAAAATCCGTCCAAAATCTTGATGACCCCAATCTCTTGTTTTGTACTTTTTTTCCACGTGTCTCGACCTCCAATGTATCCCTGCAAAGTTTGGTGAAGATCTGAGTATGTCGTTTTTGACCTTATCTGGAACCTCCCATCTGAAAATTTGAAAATTCTTAAAAAATTCGTCGAAAATCTTGATGTCTCCGATCTCTTGTTTTGTACGTTTTTTCCACGTGTCTTGACATGCAAAGTATTCCTGCAAAGTTTGGTGAAGATCTGAGTATGTAGTTTTTGACCTCATCTGGAACCTCCTATCTGAAAATTTGAAAATTCTTAAAAAATTCGTCCAAAATCTTGATGTCTCCAATCTCTTGTTTTGTACGTTTTTTCCACGTGTCTTGACATCCAATGTATCCCTGCAAAGTTTGGTGAAGATCAGAGTATGTAGTTTTTGACCTTATCTGGAACCTCCTATCTGAAAATTTGAAAATTCTTAAAAAATTCGTCCAAAATCTTGATGTCTCCAATCTCTTGTTTTGTACGTTTTTTCCACGTGTCTTGATATCCAATGTATCCCTGCAAAGTTTGGTGAAGATCTGAGTATGTCGTTTTTGACCTTATCTGGAACATCCTTTCTGAAAATTTGAAAATTGTTAAAAAATTCGTCCAAAATCTTGATGTCTCCAATCTCTTTTTTGTACGTTTTTTCCACGTGTCTTGACATCCAATGTATCCCTGCAAAGTTTGGTGAAGATCTGAGTATGTAGTTTTTGACCTTATCTGGAACCTCCCATCTGAAAATTTGAAAATTCTTAAAAAATTCGACCAAAATCTTGATGTCTCCAATCTTTTGTTTTGTACGTTTTTTCCACGTGTCTTGACACATAATGTATCCATGCAAAGTTTGGTGAAGATCTGAGTATGTAGTTTTTGACCTTATATGGAACCTCCTATCTGAAAATTTGAAAATTCTTAAAAAATTCGTCCAAAATCTTGATGTCTCCAATCTCTTGTTTTGTACGTTTTTTCCACGTGTCTTGACATCCAATGTATCCCTGCAAAGTTTGGTGAAGATCTGAGTATGTAGTTTTTGACCTTATCTGGAACCTCCCATCTGAAAATTTGAAAATTCCTAAAAAATCCGTGCAAAATCTTGATGTCTCCAATCTCTTTTTTGTACGTTTTTTCCACGTGTCTTGATATCCAATGTATCCCTGCAAAGTTTGGTGAAGATCTGAGTATGTAGTTTTTGACCTTATCTGGAACCTCCCATCTGAAAATTTGAAAATTCTTCAAAAATTCGTCCAAAATCTTGATGTCTCCAATCTCTTGTTTTGTACGTTTTTTCCACGTGTCTCGACCTCCAATGGATCCCTGCAAAGTTTGGTGAAGATCTGAGTATGTCGTTTTTGACCTTATCTGGAACATCCTTTCTGAAAATTTGAAAATTCTTAAAAAATTCGTCGAAAATCTTGATGTCTCCAATCTCTTGTTTTGTACGTTTTTTCCACGTGTCTTGACATCCAATGTATCCCTGCAAAGTTTGGTGAAGATCTGAGTATGTAGTTTTTGACCTTATATGGAACCTCCTATCTGAAAATTTGAAAATTCTTAAAAAATTCGTCCAAAATCTTGATGTCTCCAATCTCTTGTTTTGTACGTTTTTTCCACGTGTCTCGACCTCCAATGGATCCCTGCAAAGTTTGGTGAAGATCTGAGTATGTCGTTTTTGACCTTATCTGGAACCTCCCATCTGAAAATTTGAAAATTCTTAAAAAATTCGTCGAAAATCTTGATGTCTCCGATCTCTTGTTTTGTACGTTTTTTCCACGTGTCTTGACATGCAAAGTATTCCTGCAAAGTTTGGTGAAGATCTGAGTATGTAGTTTTTGACCTCATCTGGAACCTCCTATCTGAAAATTTGAAAATTCTTAAAAAATTCGTCCAAAATCTTGATGTCTCCAATCTCTTGTTTTGTACGTTTTTTTCACGTGTCTTGACATCCAATGTATCCCTGCAATGTTTGGTGAAGATCTGAGTATGTAGTTTTTGACCTTATCTGGAACCTCCCATCTGAAAATTTGAAAATTCCTAAAAAATCCGTCCAAAATCTTGATGACCCCAATCTCTTGTTTCGTACTTTTTTTCCACGTGTCTCGACCTCCAATGTATCCCTGCGAAGTTTGGTGAAGATCTGAGTATGTAGTTTTTGACCTTATATGGAACCTCCTATCTGAAAATTTGAAAATTCTTAAAAAATTCGTCGAAAACCTTGATGTCTCCGATCTCTTGTTTTGTACGTTTTTTCCACGTGTCTTGACATGCAAAGTATTCCTGCAAAGTTTGGTGAAGATCTGAGTATGTAGTTTTTGACCTCATCTGGAACCTCCTATCTGAAAATTTGAAAATTCTTAAAAAATTCGTCCAAAATCTTGATGTCTCCAATCTCTTGTTTTGTACGTTTTTTCCACGTGTCTTGACATCCAATGTATCCCTGCAATGTTTGGTGAAGATCTGAGTATGTAGTTTTTGACCTTATCTGGAACCTCCCATCTGAAAATTTGAAAATTCCTAAAAAATCCGTCCAAAATCTTGATGACCCCAATCTCTTGTTTTGTACTTTTTTTCCACGTGTCTCGACCTCCAATGTATCCCTGCAAAGTTTGGTGAAGATCTGAGTATGTAGTTTTTGACCTTATATGGAACCTCCTATCTGAAAATTTGAAAATTCTTAAAAAATTCGTCCAAAATCTTGATGTCACCAATCCTATGTTTTGTATGTTTTTTCCACGTGTCTTGACATCCAATGGATCCCTGCAAAGTTTGGTGAAGATCTGAGTATGTCGTTTTTGACCTTATCTGGAACCTCCCATCTGAAAATTTGAAAATTCTTAAAAAATTCGTCGAAAATCTTGATGTCTCCGATCTCTTGTTTTGTACGTTTTTTCCACGTGTCTTGACATGCAAAGTATTCCTGCAAAGTTTGGTGAAGATCTGAGTATGTAGTTTTTGACCTCATCTGGAACCTCCTATCTGAAAATTTGAAAATTCTTAAAAAATTCGTCCAAAATCTTGATGTCTCCAATCTCTTGTTTTGTACGTTTTTTCCACGTGTCTTGACATCCAATGTATCCCTGCAATGTTTGGTGAAGATCTGAGTATGTAGTTTTTGACCTTATCTGGAACCTCCCATCTGAAAATTTGAAAATTCCTAAAAAATCCGTCCAAAATCTTGATGACCCCAATCTCTTGTTTTGTACTTTTTTTCCACGTGTCTCGACCTCCAATGTATCCCTGCAAAGTTTGGTGAAGATCTGAGTATGTCGTTTTTGACCTTATCTGGAACCTCCCATCTGAAAATTTGAAAATTCTTAAAAAATTCGTCGAAAATCTTGATGTCTCCGATCTCTTGTTTTGTACGTTTTTTCCACGTGTCTTGACATGCAAAGTATTCCTGCAAAGTTTGGTGAAGATCTGAGTATGTAGTTTTTGACCTCATCTGGAACCTCCTATCTGAAAATTTGAAAATTCCTAAAAAATCCGTGCAAAATCTTGATGACCCCAATCTCTTGTTTTGTACGTTTTTTCCACGTGTCTTGACATCCAATGTATCCCTGCAAAGTTTGGTGAAGATCTGAGTATGTAGTTTTTGACCTTATCTGGAACCTCCTATCTGAAAATTTGAAAATTCTTAAAAAATTCGTCCAAAATCTTGATGTCTCCAATCTCTTGTTTTGTACGTTTTTTCCACGTGTCTTGATATCCAATGTATCCCTGCAAAGTTTGGTGAAGATCTGAGTATGTCGTTTTTGACCTTATCTGGAACATCCTTTCTGAAAATTTGAAAATTGTTAAAAAATTCGTCCAAAATCTTGATGTCTCCAATCTCTTTTTTGTACGTTTTTTCCACGTGTCTTGACATCCAATGTATCCCTGCAAAGTTTGGTGAAGATCTGAGTATGTAGTTTTTGACCTTATCTGGAACCTCCCATCTGAAAATTTGAAAATTCTTAAAAAATTCGACCAAAATCTTGATGTCTCCAATCTTTTGTTTTGTACGTTTTTTCCACGTGTCTTGACACATAATGTATCCATGCAAAGTTTGGTGAAGATCTGAGTATGTAGTTTTTGACCTTATATGGAACCTCCTATCTGAAAATTTGAAAATTCTTAAAAAATTCGTCCAAAATCTTGATGTCTCCAATCTCTTGTTTTGTACGTTTTTTCCACGTGTCTTGACATCCAATGTATCCCTGCAAAGTTTGGTGAAGATCTGAGTATGTAGTTTTTGACCTTATCTGGAACCTCCCATCTGAAAATTTGAAAATTCCTAAAAAAACCGTGCAAAATCTTGATGACCCCAATCTCTTGTTTTGTACGTTTTTTCCACGTGTCTTGACATCCAATGTATTCCTGCAATGTTTGGTGAAGATCTGAGTATGTAGTTTTTGACCTTATATGGAACCTCCTATCTGAAAATTTGAAAATTCTTAAAAAATTCGACCAAAATCTTGATGTTCCGAATCCTATGTTTTGTATGTTTTTTCCACGTGTCTTGACATCCAATGTATCCATGCAAAGTTTGGTGAAGATCTGAGTATGTAGTTTTTGACCTTATATTGAACCTCCCATCTGAAAATTTGAAAATTCTTAAAAAATTCGTCCAAAATCTTGATGACCCCAATCTCTTGTTTTGTACGTTTTTTCCACGTGTCTTGACATCCAAAGTATCCCTGCAAAGTTTGGTGAAGATCTGAGTATGTAGTTTTTGACCTTATATGGAACCTCCTTTCTGAAAATTTGAGAATTCTTAAAAAATTCGTCCAAAATCTTGATGTCTCCAATCTCTTGTTTTGTACGTTTTTTCCACGTGTCTTGACATCCAATGTATCCATGCAAAGTTTGGTGAAGATCTGAGTATGTCGTTTTTGACCTTATCTGGAACCTCCCATCTGAAAATTTGAAAATTCTTAAAAAATTCGTCGAAAATCTTGATGTCTCCAATCTATTGTTTTGTACGTTTTTTCCACGTGTCTTGACATGCAAAGTATCCCTGCAACGTTTGGTGAAGATCTGAGTATGTAGTTTTTGACCTTATCTGGAACCTCCTATCTGAAAATTTGAAAATTCTTAAAAAATTCGTCCAAAATCTTGATGTCTCCAATCTCTTGTTTTGTACGTTTTTTCCACGTGTCTTGATATCCAATGTATCCCTGCAAAGTTTGGTGAAGATCTGAGTATGTCGTTTTTGACCTTATCTGGAACATCCTTTCTGAAAATTTGAAAATTCTTAAAAAATTCGTCCAAAATCTTGATGTCTCCAATCTCTTTTTTGTACGTTTTTTCCACGTGTCTTGACATCCAATGTATCCCTGCAAAGTTTGGTGAAGATCTGAGTATGTAGTTTTTGACCTTATCTGGAACCTCCCATCTGAAAATTTGAAAATTCTTAAAAAATTCGACCAAAATCTTGATGTCTCCAATCTTTTGTTTTGTACGTTTTTTCCACGTGTCTTGACACATAATGTATCCATGCAAAGTTTGGTGAAGATCTGAGTATGTAGTTTTTGACCTTATATGGAACCTCCTATCTGAAAATTTGAAAATTCTTAAAAAATTCGTCCAAAATCTTGATGTCTCCAATCTCTTGTTTTGTACGTTTTTTCCACGTGTCTTGACATCCAATGTATCCCTGCAAAGTTTGGTGAAGATCTGAGTATGTAGTTTTTGACCTTATCTGGAACCTCCCATCTGAAAATTTGAAAATTCCTAAAAAATCCGTGCAAAATCTTGATGACCCCAATCTCTTGTTTTGTACGTTTTTTCCACGTGTCTTGACATCCAATGTATCCATGCAAAGTTTGGTGAAGATCTGAGTATGTCGTTTTTGACCTTATCTGGAACATCCTTTCTGAAAATTTGAAAATTGTTAAAAAATTCGTCCAAGATCTTGATGTCTCCAATCTCTTTTTTGTACGTTTTTTCCACGTGTCTTGACATCCAATGTATCCCTGCAAAGTTTGGTGAAGATCTGAGTATGTAGTTTTTGACCTTATCTGGAACCTCCCATCTGAAAATTTGAAAATTCTTCAAAAATTCGTCGAAAATCTTGATGTCTCCAATCTCTTGTTTTGTACGTTTTTTCCACGTGTCTCGACCTCCAATGGATCCCTGCAAAGTTTGGTGAAGATCTGAGTATGTCGTTTTTGACCTTATCTGGAACATCCTTTCTGAAAATTTGAAAATTCTTAAAAAATTCGTCGAAAATCTTGATGTCTCCAATCTCTTGTTTTGTACTTTTTTTCCACGTGTCTTGACATCCAATGTATCCCTGCAAAGTTTGGTGAAGATCTGAGTATGTAGTTTTTGACCTTATATGGAACCTCCTATCTGAAAATTTGAAAATTCTTAAAAAATTCGTCCAAAATCTTGATGTCTCCAATCTCTTGTTTTGTACGTTTTTTCCACGTGTCTCGACCTCCAATGTATCCCTGCAAAGTTTGGTGAAGATCTGAGTATGTCGTTTTTGACCTTATCTGGAACCTCCCATCTGAAAATTTGAAAATTCTTAAAAAATTCGTCGAAAATCTTGATGTCTCCGATCTCTTGTTTTGTACGTTTTTTCCACGTGTCTTGACATGCAAAGTATTCCTGCAAAGTTTGGTGAAGATCTGAGTATGTAGTTTTTGACCTCATCTGGAACCTCCTATCTGAAAATTTGAAAATTCTTAAAAAATTCGTCCAAAATCTTGATGTCTCCAATCTCTTGTTTTGTACGTTTTTTCCACGTGTCTTGACATCCAATGTATCCCTGCAATGTTTGGTGAAGATCTGAGTATGTAGTTTTTGACCTTATCTGGAACCTCCCATCTGAAAATTTGAAAATTCCTAAAAAATCCGTCCAAAATCTTGATGACCCCAATCTCTTGTTTTGTACTTTTTTTCCACGTGTCTCGACCTCCAATGTATCGCTGCAAAGTTTGGTGAAGATCTGAGTATGTAGTTTTTGACCTTATATGGAACCTCCTATCTGAAAATTTGAAAATTCTTAAAAAATTCGTCGAAAATCTTGATGTCTCCGATCTCTTGTTTTGTACGTTTTTTCCACGTGTCTTGACATGCAAAGTATTCCTGCAAAGTTTGGTGAAGATCTGAGTATGTAGTTTTTGACCTCATCTGGAACCTCCTATCTGAAAATTTGAAAATTCTTAAAAAATTCGTCCAAAATCTTGATGTCTCCAATCTCTTGTTTTGTACGTTTTTTCCACGTGTCTTGACATCCAATGTATCCCTGCAATGTTTGGTGAAGATCTGAGTATGTAGTTTTTGACCTTATCTGGAACCTCCCATCTGAAAATTTGAAAATTCCTAAAAAATCCGTCCAAAATCTTGATGACCCCAATCTCTTTTTTGTACGTTTTTTCCACGTGTCTTGACATCCAATGTATCCCTGCAAAGTTTGGTGAAGATCTGAGTATGTAGTTTTTGACCTTATCTGGAACCTCCCATCTGAAAATTTGAAAATTCTTAAAAAATTCGACCAAAATCTTGATGTCTCCAATCTCTTTTTTGTACGTTTTTTCCACGTGTCTTGACATCCAATGTATCCCTGCAAAGTTTGGTGAAGATCTGAGTATGTAGTTTTTGACCTTATCTGGAACCTCCCATCTGAAAATTTGAAAATTCTTAAAAAATTCGACCAAAATCTTGATGTCTCCAATCTTTTGTTTTGTACGTTTTTTCCACGTGTCTTGACACATAATGTATCCATGCAAAGTTTGGTGAAGATCTGAGTATGTAGTTTTTGACCTTATATGGAACCTCCTATCTGAAAATTTGAAAATTCTTAAAAAATTCGTCCAAAATCTTGATGTCTCCAATCTCTTGTTTTGTACGTTTTTTCCACGTGTCTTGACATCCAATGTATCCCTGCAAAGTTTGGTGAAGATCTGAGTATGTAGTTTTTGACCTTATCTGGAACCTCCCATCTGAAAATTTGAAAATTCCTAAAAAATCCGTGCAAAATCTTGATGACCCCAATCTCTTGTTTTGTACGTTTTTTCCACGTGTCTTGACATCCAATGTATCCATGCAAAGTTTGGTGAAGATCTGAGTATGTCGTTTTTGACCTTATCTGGAACATCCTTTCTGAAAATTTGAAAATTGTTAAAAAATTCGTCCAAAATCTTGATGTCTCCAATCTCTTTTTTGTACGTTTTTTCCACGTGTCTTGACATCCAATGTATCCCTGCAAAGTTTGGTGAAGATCTGAGTATGTAGTTTTTGACCTTATCTGGAACCTCCCATCTGAAAATTTGAAAATTCTTCAAAAATTCGTCCAAAATCTTGATGTCTCCAATCTCTTGTTTTGTACGTTTTTTCCACGTGTCTCGACCTCCAATGGATCCCTGCAAAGTTTGGTGAAGATCTGAGTATGTAGTTTTTGACCTTATCTGGAACCTTCCATCTGAAAATTTGAAAATTCCTAAAAAATCCGTGCAAAATCTTGATGACCCCAATCTCTTGTTTTGTACGTTTTTTCCACGTGTCTTGACATCCAATGTATTCCTGCAATGTTTGGTGAAGATCTGAGTATGTAGTTTTTGACCTTATATGGAACCTCCTATCTGAAAATTTGAAAATTCTTAAAAAATTCGACCAAAATCTTGATGTTCCGAATCCTATGTTTTGTATGTTTTTTCCACGTGTCTTGACATCCAATGTATCCATGCAAAGTTTGGTGAAGATCTGAGTATGTAGTTTTTGACCTTATATTGAACCTCCCATCTGAAAATTTGAAAATTCTTAAAAAATTCGTCCAAAATCTTGATGACCCCAATCTCTTGTTTTGTACTTTTTTTCCACGTGTCTCGACCTCCAATGTATCCCTGCAAAGTTTGGTGAAGATCTGAGTATGTAGTTTTTGACCTTATATGGAACCTCCTATCTGAAAATTTGAAAATTCTTAAAAAATTCGTCCAAAATCTTGATGTCACCAATCCTATGTTTTGTATGTTTTTTCCACGTGTCTTGACATCCAATGTATCCATGCAAAGTTTGGTGAAGATCTGAGTATGTCGTTTTTGACCTTATCTGGAACCTCCCATCTGAAAATTTGAAAATTCTTAAAAAATTCGTCGAAAATCTTGATGTCTCCGATCTCTTGTTTTGTACGTTTTTTCCACGTGTCTTGACATGCAAAGTATTCCTGCAAAGTTTGGTGAAGATCTGAGTATGTAGTTTTTGACCTCATCTGGAACCTCCTATCTGAAAATTTGAAAATTCTTAAAAAATTCGTCCAAAATTTTGATGTCTCCAATCTCTTGTTTTGTACGTTTTTTCCACGTGTCTTGACATCCAATGTATCCCTGCAATGTTTGGTGAAGATCTGAGTATGTAGTTTTTGACCTTATCTGGAACCTCCCATCTGAAAATTTGAAAATTCCTAAAAAATCCGTCCAAAATCTTGATGACCCCAATCTCTTGTTTTGTACGTTTTTTCCACGTGTCTTGACATCCAATGTATCCCTGCAAAGTTTGGTGAAGATCTGAGTATGTAGTTTTTGACCTTATCTGGAACCTCCTATCTGAAAATTTGAAAATTCTTAAAAAATTCGTCCAAAATCTTGATGTCTCCAATCTCTTGTTTTGTACGTTTTTTCCACGTGTCTTGATATCCAATGTATCCCTGCAAAGTTTGGTGAAGATCTGAGTATGTAGTTTTTGACCTTATATGGAACCTCCTATCTGAAAATTTGAAAATTCTTAAAAAATTCGTCCAAAATCTTGATGTCTCCAATCTCTTGTTTTGTACGTTTTTTCCACGTGTCTTGACATCCAATGTATCCCTGCAAAGTTTGGTGAAGATCTGAGTATGTAGTTTTTGACCTTATATTGAACCTCCCATCTGAAAATTTGAAAATTCTTAAAAAATTCGTCCAAAATCTTGATGTCTCCAATCTCTTGTTTTGTACGTTTTTTCCACGTGTCTTGATATCCAATGTATCCCTGCAAAGTTTGGTGAAGATCTGAGTATGTCGTTTTTGACCTTATCTGGAACATCCTTTCTGAAAATTTGAAAATTGTTAAAAAATTCGTCCAAAATCTTGATGTCTCCCATCTCTGTTTTGTACGTTTTTTCCACGTGTCTTGACATCCAATGTATCCCTGCAAAGTTTGGTGAAGATCTGAGTATGTAGTTTTTGACCTTATCTGGAACCTCCCATCTGAAAATTTGAAAATTCTTAAAAAATTCGACCAAAATCTTGATGTCTCCAATCTTTTGTTTTGTACGTTTTTTCCACGTGTCTTGACACATAATGTATCCATGCAAAGTTTGGTGAAGATCTGAGTATGTAGTTTTTGACCTTATATGGAACCTCCTATCTGAAAATTTGAAAATTCTTAAAAAATTCGTCCAAAATCTTGATGTCTCCAATCTCTTGTTTTGTACGTTTTTTCCACGTGTCTTGACATCCAATGTATCCCTGCAAAGTTTGGTGAAGATCTGAGTATGTAGTTTTTGACCTTATATGGAACCTCCTATCTGAAAATTTGAAAATTCTTAAAAAATTCGTCCAAAATCTTGATGTCTCCAATCTCTTGTTTTGTACTTTTTTTCCACGTGTCTTGATATCCAATGTATCCCTGCAATGTTTGGTGAAGATCTGAGTATGTAGTTTTTGACTTTATATGGAACCTCCTATCTGAAAATTTGAAAATTCTTAAAAAATTCGTCCAAAATCTTGATGTCTCCAATCTCTTGTTTTGTACGTTTTTTCCACGTGTCTTGACATCCAATGTATCCCTGCAAAGTTTGGTGAAGATCTGAGTATGTAGTTTTTGACCTTATCTGGAACCTCCTATCTGAAAATTTAAAAATTCTTAAAAAATTCGTCCAAAATCTTGATGTCTCCAATCTCTTGTTTTGTACGTTTTTTCCACGTGTCTTGATATCCAATGTATCCCTGCAAAGTTTGGTGAAGATCTGAGTATGTCGTTTTTGACCTTATCTGGAACATCCTTTCTGAAAATTTGAAAATTGTTAAAAAATTCGTCCAAAATCTTGATGTCTCCAATCTCTTTTTTGTACGTTTTTTCCACGTGTCTTGACATCCAATGTATCCCTGCAAAGTTTGGTGAAGATCTGAGTATGTAGTTTTTGACCTTATCTGGAACCTCCCATCTGAAAATTTGAAAATTCTTAAAAAATTCGACCAAAATCTTGATGTCTCCAATCTTTTGTTTTGTACGTTTTTTCCACGTGTCTTGACACATAATGTATCCATGCAAAGTTTGGTGAAGATCTGAGTATGTAGTTTTTGACCTTATATGGAACCTCCTATCTGAAAATTTGAAAATTCTTAAAAAATTCGTCCAAAATCTTGATGTCTCCAATCTCTTGTTTTGTACGTTTTTTCCACGTGTCTTGACATCCAATGTATCCCTGCAAAGTTTGGTGAAGATCTGAGTATGTAGTTTTTGACCTTATCTGGAACCTCCCATCTGAAAATTTGAAAATTCCTAAAAAATCCGTGCAAAATCTTGATGACCCCAATCTCTTGTTTTGTACGTTTTTTCCACGTGTCTTGACATCCAATGTATTCCTGCAATGTTTGGTGAAGATCTGAGTATGTAGTTTTTGACCTTATATGGAACCTCCTATCTGAAAATTTGAAAATTCTTAAAAAATTCGACCAAAATCTTGATGACCCCAATCCTATGTTTTGTATGTTTTTTCCACGTGTCTTGACATCCAATGTATCCATGCAAAGTTTGGTGAAGGTCTGAGTATGTCGTTTTTGACCTTATCTGGAACCTCCCATCTGAAAATTTGAAAATTCTTAAAAAATTCGTCGAAAATCTTGATGTCTCCGATCTCTTGTTTTGTACGTTTTTTCCACGTGTCTTGACATGCAAAGTATTCCTGCAAAGTTTGGTGAAGATCTGAGTATGTAGTTTTTGACCTTATCTGGAACCTCCCATCTGAAAATTTGAAAATTCTTAAAAAATTCGTCGAAAATCTTGATGTCTCCGATCTCTTGTTTTGTACGTTTTTTCCACGTGTCTTGACATGCAAAGTATTCCTGCAAAGTTTGGTGAAGATCTGAGTATGTAGTTTTTGACCTTATCTGGAACCTCCTATCTGAAAATTTGAAAATTCTTCAAAAATTCGTCGAAAATCTTGATGTCTCCAATCTCTTGTTTTGTACGTTTTTTCCACGTGTCTTGACATCCAATGTATTCCTGCAATGTTTGGTGGAGATCTGAGTATGTAGTTTTAGACCTTATCTGGAACCTCCTATCTGAAAATTTGAAAATTCTTCAAAAATTCGTCCAAAATCTTGATGTCTCCAATCTCTTGTTTTGTACGTTTTTTCCACGTGTCTCGACCTCCAATGGATCCCTGCAAAGTTTGGTGAAGATCTGAGTATGTCGTTTTTGACCTTATCTGGAACATCCTTTCTGAAAATTTGAAAATTCTTAAAAAATTCGTCGAAAATCTTGATGTCTCCAATCTCTTGTTTTGTACGTTTTTTCCACGTGTCTTGACATCCAATGTATCCCTGCAAAGTTTGGTGAAGATCTGAGTATGTAGTTTTTGACCTTATATGGAACCTCCTATCTGAAAATTTTAAAATTCTTAAAAAATTCGTCCAAAATCTTGATGTCTCCAATCTCTTGTTTTGTACGTTTTTTCCACGTGTCTCGACCTCCAATGGATCCCTGCAAAGTTTGGTGAAGATCTGAGTATGTCGTTTTTGACCTTATCTGGAACCTCCCATCTGAAAATTTGAAAATTCTTAAAAAATTCGTCGAAAATCTTGATGTCTCCGATCTCTTGTTTTGTACGTTTTTTCCACGTGTCTTGACATGCAAAGTATTCCTGCAAAGTTTGGTGAAGATCTGAGTATGTAGTTTTTGACCTCATCTGGAACCTCCTATCTGAAAATTTGAAAATTCTTAAAAAATTCGTCCAAAATCTTGATGTCTCCAATCTCTTGTTTTGTACGTTTTTTCCACGTGTCTTGACATCCAATGTATCCCTGCAATGTTTGGTGAAGATCTGAGTATGTAGTTTTTGACCTTATCTGGAACCTCCCATCTGAAAATTTGAAAATTCCTAAAAAATCCGTCCAAAATCTTGATGACCCCAATCTCTTGTTTTGTACTTTTTTTCCACGTGTCTCGACCTCCAATGTATCCCTGCAAAGTTTGGTGAAGATCTGAGTATGTAGTTTTTGACCTTATATGGAACCTCCTATCTGAAAATTTGAAAATTCTTAAAAAATTCGTCCAAAATCTTGATGTCACCAATCCTATGTTTTGTATGTTTTTTCCACGTGTCTTGACATCCAATGTATCCATGCAAAGTTTGGTGAAGATCTGAGTATGTCGTTTTTGACCTTATCTGGAACCTCCCATCTGAAAATTTGAAAATTCTTAAAAAATTCGTCGAAAATCTTGATGTCTCCGATCTCTTGTTTTGTACGTTTTTTCCACGTGTCTTGACATGCAAAGTATTCCTGCAAAGTTTGGTGAAGATCTGAGTATGTAGTTTTTGACCTTATATGGAACCTCCTATCTGAAAATTTGAAAATTCTTAAAAAATTCGTCCAAAATCTTGATGTCACCAATCCTATGTTTTGTATGTTTTTTCCACGTGTCTTGACATCCAATGTATCCATGCAAAGTTTGGTGAAGATCTGAGTATGTAGTTTTTGACCTTATCTGGAACCTCCCATCTGAAAATTTGAAAATTCTTAAAAAATTCGACCAAAATCTTGATGTCTCCAATCTTTTGTTTTGTACGTTTTTTCCACGTGTCTTGACACATAATGTATCCATGCAAAGTTTGGTGAAGATCTGAGTATGTAGTTTTTGACCTTATATGGAACCTCCTATCTGAAAATTTGAAAATTCTTAAAAAATTCGTCCAAAATCTTGATGTCTCCAATCTCTTGTTTTGTACGTTTTTTCCACGTGTCTTGACATCCAATGTATCCCTGCAAAGTTTGGTGAAGATCTGAGTATGTAGTTTTTGACCTTATATGGAACCTCCTATCTGAAAATTTGAAAATTCTTAAAAAATTCGTCCAAAATCTTGATGTCTCCAATCTCTTGTTTTGTACGTTTTTTCCACGTGTCTTGATATCCAATGTATCCCTGCAATGTTTGGTGAAGATCTGAGTATGTAGTTTTTGACTTTATATGGAACCTCCTATCTGAAAATTTGAAAATTCTTAAAAAATTCGTCCAAAATCTTGATGTCTCCAATCTCTTGTTTTGTACGTTTTTTCCACGTGTCTTGACATCCAATGTATCCCTGCAAAGTTTGGTGAAGATCTGAGTATGTAGTTTTTGACCTTATCTGGAACCTCCTATCTGAAAATTTGAAAATTCTTAAAAAATTCGTCCAAAATCTTGATGTCTCCAATCTCTTGTTTTGTACGTTTTTTCCACGTGTCTTGATATCCAATGTATCCCTGCAAAGTTTGGTGAAGATCTGAGTATGTCGTTTTTGACCTTATCTGGAACATCCTTTCTGAAAATTTGAAAATTGTTAAAAAATTCGTCCAAAATCTTGATGTCTCCAATCTCTTTTTTGTACGTTTTTTCCACGTGTCTTGACATCCAATGTATCCCTGCAAAGTTTGGTGAAGATCTGAGTATGTAGTTTTTGACCTTATCTGGAACCTCCCATCTGAAAATTTGAAAATTCTTAAAAAATTCGACCAAAATCTTGATGTCTCCAATCTTTTGTTTTGTACGTTTTTTCCACGTGTCTTGACACATAATGTATCCATGCAAAGTTTGGTGAAGATCTGAGTATGTAGTTTTTGACCTTATATGGAACCTCCTATCTGAAAATTTGAAAATTCTTAAAAAATTCGTCCAAAATCTTGATGTCTCCAATCTCTTGTTTTGTACGTTTTTTCCACGTGTCTTGACATCCAATGTATCCCTGCAAAGTTTGGTGAAGATCTGAGTATGTAGTTTTTGACCTTATCTGGAACCTCCCATCTGAAAATTTGAAAATTCCTAAAAAATCCGTGCAAAATCTTGATGACCCCAATCTCTTGTTTTGTACGTTTTTTCCACGTGTCTTGACATCCAATGTATTCCTGCAATGTTTGGTGAAGATCTGAGTATGTAGTTTTTGACCTTATATGGAACCTCCTATCTGAAAATTTGAAAATTCTTAAAAAATTCGACCAAAATCTTGATGACCCCAATCCTATGTTTTGTATGTTTTTTCCACGTGTCTTGACATCCAATGTATCCATGCAAAGTTTGGTGAAGATCTGAGTATGTCGTTTTTGACCTTATCTGGAACCTCCCATCTGAAAATTTGAAAATTCTTAAAAAATTCGTCGAAAATCTTGATGTCTCCGATCTCTTGTTTTGTACGTTTTTTCCACGTGTCTTGACATGCAAAGTATTCCTGCAAAGTTTGGTGAAGATCTGAGTATGTAGTTTTTGACCTTATCTGGAACCTCCCATCTGAAAATTTGAAAATTCTTAAAAAATTCGTCGAAAATCTTGATGTCTCCGATCTCTTGTTTTGTACGTTTTTTCCACGTGTCTTGACATGCAAAGTATTCCTGCAAAGTTTGGTGAAGATCTGAGTATGTAGTTTTTGACCTTATCTGGAACCTCCTATCTGAAAATTTGAAAATTCTTCAAAAATTCGTCGAAAATCTTGATGTCTCCAATCTCTTGTTTTGTACGTTTTTTCCACGTGTCTTGACATCCAATGTATTCCTGCAATGTTTGGTGGAGATCTGAGTATGTAGTTTTAGACCTTATCTGGAACCTCCTATCTGAAAATTTGAAAATTCTTCAAAAATTCGTCCAAAATCTTGATGTCTCCAATCTCTTGTTTTGTACGTTTTTTCCACGTGTCTCGACCTCCAATGGATCCCTGCAAAGTTTGGTGAAGATCTGAGTATGTCGTTTTTGACCTTATCTGGAACATCCTTTCTGAAAATTTGAAAATTCTTAAAAAATTCGTCGAAAATCTTGATGTCTCCAATCTCTTGTTTTGTACGTTTTTTCCACGTGTCTTGACATCCAATGTATCCCTGCAAAGTTTGGTGAAGATCTGAGTATGTAGTTTTTGACCTTATATGGAACCTCCTATCTGAAAATTTTAAAATTCTTAAAAAATTCGTCCAAAATCTTGATGTCTCCAATCTCTTGTTTTGTACGTTTTTTCCACGTGTCTCGACCTCCAATGGATCCCTGCAAAGTTTGGTGAAGATCTGAGTATGTCGTTTTTGACCTTATCTGGAACCTCCCATCTGAAAATTTGAAAATTCTTAAAAAATTCGTCGAAAATCTTGATGTCTCCGATCTCTTGTTTTGTACGTTTTTTCCACGTGTCTTGACATGCAAAGTATTCCTGCAAAGTTTGGTGAAGATCTGAGTATGTAGTTTTTGACCTCATCTGGAACCTCCTATCTGAAAATTTGAAAATTCTTAAAAAATTCGTCCAAAATCTTGATGTCTCCAATCTCTTGTTTTGTACGTTTTTTCCACGTGTCTTGACATCCAATGTATCCCTGCAATGTTTGGTGAAGATCTGAGTATGTAGTTTTTGACCTTATCTGGAACCTCCCATCTGAAAATTTGAAAATTCCTAAAAAATCCGTCCAAAATCTTGATGACCCCAATCTCTTGTTTTGTACTTTTTTTCCACGTGTCTCGACCTCCAATGTATCCCTGCAAAGTTTGGTGAAGATCTGAGTATGTAGTTTTTGACCTTATATGGAACCTCCTATCTGAAAATTTGAAAATTCTTAAAAAATTCGTCCAAAATCTTGATGTCACCAATCCTATGTTTTGTATGTTTTTTCCACGTGTCTTGACATCCAATGTATCCATGCAAAGTTTGGTGAAGATCTGAGTATGTCGTTTTTGACCTTATCTGGAACCTCCCATCTGAAAATTTGAAAATTCTTAAAAAATTCGTCGAAAATCTTGATGTCTCCGATCTCTTGTTTTGTACGTTTTTTCCACGTGTCTTGACATGCAAAGTATTCCTGCAAAGTTTGGTGAAGATCTGAGTATGTAGTTTTTGACCTCATCTGGAACCTCCTATCTGAAAATTTGAAAATTCTTAAAAAATTCGTCCAAAATTTTGATGTCTCCAATCTCTTGTTTTGTACGTTTTTTCCACGTGTCTTGACATCCAATGTATCCCTGCAATGTTTGGTGAAGATCTGAGTATGTAGTTTTTGACCTTATCTGGAACCTCCCATCTGAAAATTTGAAAATTCCTAAAAAATCCGTCCAAAATCTTGATGACCCCAATCTCTTGTTTTGTACGTTTTTTCCACGTGTCTTGATATCCAATGTATCCCTGCAAAGTTTGGTGAAGATCTGAGTATGTAGTTTTTGACCTTATCTGGAACCTCCTATCTGAAAATTTGAAAATTCTTAAAAAATTCGTCCAAAATCTTGATGTCTCCAATCTCTTGTTTTGTACGATTTTTCCACGTGTCTTGACATCCAATGTATCCCTGCAAAGTTTGGTGAAGATCTGAGTATGTAGTTTTTGACCTTATATTGAACCTCCCATCTGAAAATTTGAAAATTCTTAAAAAATTCGTCCAAAATCTTGATGTCTCCAATCTCTTGTTTTGTACGTTTTTTCCACGTGTCTTGATATCCAATGTATCCCTGCAAAGTTTGGTGAAGATCTGAGTATGTCGTTTTTGACCTTATCTGGAACATCCTTTCTGAAAATTTGAAAATTGTTGAAAAATTCGTCCAAAATCTTGATGTCTCCAATCTCTTTTTTGTACGTTTTTTCCACGTGTCTTGACATCCAATGTATCCCTGCAAAGTTTGGTGAAGATCTGAGTATGTAGTTTTTGACCTTATCTGGAACCTCCCATCTGAAAATTTGAAAATTCTTAAAAAATTCGACCAAAATCTTGATGTCTCCAATCTTTTGTTTTGTACGTTTTTTCCACGTGTCTTGACACATAATGTATCCATGCAAAGTTTGGTGAAGATCTGAGTATGCAGTTTTTGACCTTATATGGAACCTCCTATCTGAAAATTTGAAAATTCTTAAAAAATTCGTCCAAAATCTTGATGTCTCCAATCTCTTGTTTTGTACGTTTTTTCCACGTGTCTTGACATCCAATGTATCCCTGCAAAGTTTGGTGAAGATCTGAGTATGTAGTTTTTGACCTTATATGGAACCTCCTATCTGAAAATTTGAAAATTCTTAAAAAATTCGTCCAAAATCTTGATGTCTCCAATCTCTTGTTTTGTACGTTTTTTCCACGTGTCTTGATATCCAATGTATCCCTGCAAAGTTTGGTGAAGATCTGAGTATGTCGTTTTTGACCTTATCTGGAACATCCTTTCTGAAAATTTGAAAATTGTTAAAAAATTCGTCCAAAATCTTGATGTCTCCAATCTCTTTTTTGTACGTTTTTTCCACGTGTCTTGACATCCAATGTATCCCTGCAAAGTTTGGTGAAGATCTGAGTATGTAGTTTTTGACCTTATCTGGAACCTCCCATCTGAAAATTTGAAAATTCTTAAAAAATTCGACCAAAATCTTGATGTCTCCAATCTTTTGTTTTGTACGTTTTTTCCACGTGTCTTGACACATAATGTATCCATGCAAAGTTTGGTGAAGATCTGAGTATGTAGTTTTTGACCTTATATGGAACCTCCTATCTGAAAATTTGAAAATTCTTAAAAAATTCGTCCAAAATCTTGATGTCTCCAATCTCTTGTTTTGTACGTTTTTTCCACGTGTCTTGACATCCAATGTATCCCTGCAAAGTTTGGTGAAGATCTGAGTATGTAGTTTTTGACCTTATCTGGAACCTCCCATCTGAAAATTTGAAAATTCCTAAAAAATCCGTGCAAAATCTTGATGACCCCAATCTCTTCTTTTGTACGTTTTTTCCACGTGTCTTGACATCCAATGTATTCCTGCAATGTTTGGTGAAGATCTGAGTATGTAGTTTTTGACCTTATATGGAACCTCCTATCTGAAAATTTGAAAATTCTTAAAAAATTCGACCAAAATCTTGATGACCCCAATCCTATGTTTTGTATGTTTTTTCCACGTGTCTTGACATCCAATGTATCCATGCAAAGTTTGGTGAAGATCTGAGTATGTCGTTTTTGACCTTATCTGGAACCTCCCATCTGAAAATTTGAAAATTCTTAAAAAATTCGTCGAAAATCTTGATGTCTCCGATCTCTTGTTTTGTACGTTTTTTCCACGTGTCTTGACATGCAAAGTATTCCTGCAAAGTTTGGTGAAGATCTGAGTATGTAGTTTTTGACCTTATCTGGAACCTCCCATCTGAAAATTTGAAAATTCTTAAAAAATTCGTCGAAAATCTTGATGTCTCCGATCTCTTGTTTTGTACGTTTTTTCCACGTGTCTTGACATGCAAAGTATTCCTGCAAAGTTTGGTGAAGATCTGAGTATGTAGTTTTTGACCTCATCTGGAACCTCCTATCTGAAAATTTGAAAATTCTTAAAAAATTCGTCCAAAATCTTGATGTCTCCAATCTCTTGTTTTGTACGTTTTTTCCACGTGTCTTGACATCCAATGTATCCCTGCAATGTTTGGTGAAGATCTGAGTATGTAGTTTTTGACCTTATCTGGAACCTCCCATCTGAAAATTTGAAAATTCCTAAAAAATCCGTCCAAAATCTTGATGACCCCAATCTCTTGTTTTGTACTTTTTTTCCACGTGTCTCGACCTCCAATGTATCCCTGCAAAGTTTGGTGAAGATCTGAGTATGTAGTTTTTGACCTTATATGGAACCTCCTATCTGAAAATTTGAAAATTCTTAAAAAATTCGTCCAAAATCTTGATGTCACCAATCCTATGTTTTGTATGTTTTTTCCACGTGTCTTGACATCCAATGTATCCATGCAAAGTTTGGTGAAGATCTGAGTATGTCGTTTTTGACCTTATCTGGAACCTCCCATCTGAAAATTTGAAAATTCTTAAAAAATTCGTCGAAAATCTTGATGTCTCCGATCTCTTGTTTTGTACGTTTTTTCCACGTGTCTTGACATGCAAAGTATTCCTGCAAAGTTTGGTGAAGATCTGAGTATGTAGTTTTTGACTTCATCTGGAACCTCCTATCTGAAAATTTGAAAATTCTTAAAAAATTCGTCCAAAATTTTGATGTCTCCAATCTCTTGTTTTGTACCTTTTTTCCACGTGTCTTGACATCCAATGTATCCCTGCAATGTTTGGTGAAGATCTGAGTATGTAGTTTTTGACCTTATCTGGAACCTCCCATCTGAAAATTTGAAAATTCCTAAAAAATCCGTCCAAAATCTTGATGACCCCAATCTCTTGTTTTGTACGTTTTTTCCACGTGTCTTGACATCCAATGTATCCCTGCAAAGTTTGGTGAAGATCTGAGTATGTAGTTTTTGACCTTATCTGGAACCTCCTATCTGAAAATTTGAAAATTCTTAAAAAATTCGTCCAAAATCTTGATGTCTCCAATCTCTTGTTTTGTACGTTTTTTCCACGTGTCTTGATATCCAATGTATTCCTGCAAAGTTTGGTGAAGATCTGAGTATGTAGTTTTTGACCTTATATGGAACCTCCTATCTGAAAATTTGAAAATTCTTAAAAAATTCGTCCAAAATCTTGATGTCTCCAATCTCTTGTTTTGTACGTTTTTTCCACGTGTCTTGACACATAATGTATCCATGCAAAGTTTGGTGAAGATCTGAGTATGTAGTTTTTGACCTTATATGGAACCTCCTATCTGAAAATTTGAAAATTCTTAAAAAATTCGTCCAAAATCTTGATGTCTCCAATCTCTTGTTTTGTACGTTTTTTCCACGTGTCTTGACATCCAATGTATCCCTGCAAAGTTTGGTGAAGATCTGAGTATGTTGTTTTTGACCTTATCTGGAACATCCTTTCTGAAAATTTGAAAATTGTTAAAAAATTCGTCCAAAATCTTGATGTCTCCTATCTCTTGTTTTGTACGTTTTTTCCACGTGTCTTGACATCCAATGTATCCCTGCAAAGTTTGGTGAAGATCTGAGTATGTAGTTTTTGACCTTATCTGGAACCTCCCATCTGAAAATTTGAAAATTCTTAAAAAATTCGACCAATATCTTGATGTCTCCAATCTTTTGTTTTGTACGTTTTTTCCACGTGTCTTGACACATAATGTATCCATGCAAAGTTTGGTGAAGATCTGAGTATGTAGTTTTTGACCTTATATGGAACCTCCTATCTGAAAATTTGAAAATTCTTAAAAAATTCGTCCAAAATCTTGATGTCTCCAATCTCTTGTTTTGTACGTTTTTTCCACGTGTCTTGACATCCAATGTATCCCTGCAAAGTTTGGTGAAGATCTGAGTATGTAGTTTTTGACCTTATCTGGAACCTCCCATCTGAAAATTTGAAAATTCCTAAAAAATCCGTCCAAAATCTTGATGACCCCAATCTCTTGTTTTGTACTTTTTTTCCACGTGTCTCGACCTCCAATGTATCCCTGCAAAGTTTGGTGAAGATCTGAGTATGTAGTTTTTGACCTTATATGGAACCTCCTATCTGAAAATTTGAAAATTCTTAAAAAATTCGTCCAAAATCTTGATGTCACCAATCCTATGTTTTGTATGTTTTTTCCACGTGTCTTGACATCCAATGTATCCATGCAAAGTTTGGTGAAGATCTGAGTATGTCGTTTTTGACCTTATCTGGAACCTCCCATCTGAAAATTTGAAAATTCTTAAAAAATTCGTCGAAAATCTTGATGTCTCCGATCTCTTGTTTTGTACGTTTTTTCCACGTGTCTTGACATGCAAAGTATTCCTGCAAAGTTTGGTGAAGATCTGAGTATGTAGTTTTTGACCTCATCTGGAACCTCCCATCTGAAAATTTGAAAATTCTTAAAAAATTCGTCCAAAATTTTGATGTCTCCAATCTCTTGTTTTGTACGTTTTTTCCACGTGTCTTGACATCCAATGTATCCCTGCAATGTTTGGTGAAGATCTGAGTATGTAGTTTTTGACCTTATCTGGAACCTCCCATCTGAAAATTTGAAAATTCCTAAAAAATCCGTCCAAAATCTTGATGACCCCAATCTCTTGTTTTGTACGTTTTTTCCACGTGTCTTGACATCCAATGTATCCCTGCAAAGTTTGGTGAAGATCTGAGTATGTAGTTTTTGACCTTATCTGGAACCTCCTATCTGAAAATTTGAAAATTCTTAAAAAATTCGTCCAAAATCTTGATGTCTCCAATCTCTTGTTTTGTACGTTTTTTCCACGTGTCTTGATATCCAATGTATCCCTGCAAAGTTTGGTGAAGATCTGAGTATGTAGTTTTTGACCTTATCTGGAACCTCCCATCTGAAAATTTGAAAATTCTTAAAAAATTCGACCAAAATCTTGATGTCTCCAATCTTTTGTTTTGTACGTTTTTTCCACGTGTCTTGACACATAATGTATCCATGCAAAGTTTGGTGAAGATCTGAGTATGTAGTTTTTGACCTTATATGGAACCTCCTATCTGAAAATTTGAAAATTCTTCAAAAATTCGTCCAAAATCTTGATGTCTCCAATCTCTTGTTTTGTACGTTTTTTCCACGTGTCTTGACATCCAATGTATCCCTGCAAAGTTTGGTGAAGATCTGAGTATGTAGTTTTTGACCTTATCTGGAACCTCCCATCTGAAAATTTGAAAATTCCTAAAAAATCCGTGCAAAATCTTGATGACCCCAATCTCTTGTTTTGTACGTTTTTTCCACGTGTCTTGACATCCAATGTATTCCTGCAATGTTTGGTGAAGATCTGAGTATGTAGTTTTTGACCTTATATGGAACCTCCTATCTGAAAATTTGAAAATTCTTAAAAAATTCGACCAAAATCTTGATGTTCCGAATCCTATGTTTTGTATGTTTTTTCCACGTGTCTTGACATCCAATGTATCCATGCAAAGTTTGGTGAAGATCTGAGTATGTAGTTTTTGACCTTATATTGAACCTCCCATCTGAAAATTTGAAAATTCTTAAAAAATTCGTCCAAAATCTTGATGACCCCAATCTCTTGTTTTGTACGTTTTTTCCACGTGTCTTGACATCCAAAGTATCCCTGCAAAGTTTGGTGAAGATCTGAGTATGTAGTTTTTGACCTTATATGGAACCTCCTTTCTGAAAATTTGAGAATTCTTAAAAAATTCGTCCAAAATCTTGATGTCTCCAATCTCTTGTTTTGTACGTTTTTTCCACGTGTCTTGACATCCAATGTATCCATGCAAAGTTTGGTGAAGATCTGAGTATGTCGTTTTTGACCTTATCTGGAACCTCCCATCTGAAAATTTGAAAATTCTTAAAAAATTCGTCGAAAATCTTGATGTCTCCAATCTTTTGTTTTGTACGTTTTTTCCACGTGTCTTGACATGCAAAGTATCCCTGCAACGTTTGGTGAAGATCTGAGTATGTAGTTTTTGACCTTATCTGGAACCTCCTATCTGAAAATTTGAAAATTCTTAAAAAAATCGTCGAAAATCTTGATGTCTCCAATCTCTTGTTTTGTACGTTTTTTCCACGTGTCTTGATATCCAATGTTTCCCTGCAAAGTTTGGTGAAGATCTGAGTATGTCGTTTTTGACCTTATCTGGAACATCCTTTCTGAAAATTTGAAAATTGTTAAAAAATTCGTCCAAAATCTTGATGTCTCCAATCTCTTTTTTGTACGTTTTTTCCACGTGTCTTGACATCCAATGTATCCCTGCAAAGTTTGGTGAAGATCTGAGTATGTAGTTTTTGACCTTATCTGGAACCTCCCATCTGAAAATTTGAAAATTCTTAAAAAATTCGACCAAAATCTTGTTGTCTCCAATCTTTTGTTTTGTACGTTTTTTCCACGTGTCTTGACACATAATGTATCCATGCAAAGTTTGGTGAAGATCTGAGTATGTAGTTTTTGACCTTATATGGAACCTCCTATCTGAAAATTTGAAAATTCTTAAAAAATTCGTCCAAAATCTTGATGTCTCCAATCTCTTGTTTTGTACGTTTTTTCCACGTGTCTTGACATCCAATGTATCCCTGCAAAGTTTGGTGAAGATCTGAGTATGTAGTTTTTGACCTTATCTGGAACCTCCCATCTGAAAATTTGAAAATTCCTAAAAAATCCGTGCAAAATCTTGATGACCCCAATCTCTTGTTTTGTACGTTTTTTCCACGTGTCTTGACATCCAATGTATCCATGCAAAGTTTGGTGAAGATCTGAGTATGTCGTTTTTGACCTTATCTGGAACATCCTTTCTGAAAATTTGAAAATTGTTAAAAAATTCGTCCAAAATCTTGATGTCTCCAATCTCTTTTTTGTACGTTTTTTCCACGTGTCTTGACTTCCAATGTATCCCTGCAAAGTTTGGTGAAGATCTGAGTATGTAGTTTTTGACCTTATCTGGAACCTCCCATCTGAAAATTTGAAAATTCTTCAAAAATTCGTCGAAAATCTTGATGTCTCCAATCTCTTGTTTTGTACGTTTTTTTCCACGTGTCTCGACCTCCAATGGATCCCTGCAAAGTTTGGTGAAGATCTGAGTATGTCGTTTTTGACCTTATCTGGAACATCCTTTCTGAAAATTTGAAAATTCTTAAAAAATTCGTCGAAAATCTTAATGTCTCCAATCTCTTGTTTTGTACGTTTTTTCCACGTATCTTGACATCCAATGTATCCCTGCAAAGTTTGGTGAAGATCTGAGTATGTAGTTTTTGACCTTATATGGAACCTCCTATCTGAAAATTTGAAAATTCTTAAAAAATTCGTCCAAAATCTTGATGTCTCCAATCTCTTGTTTTGTACGTTTTTTCCACGTGTCTCGACCTCCAATGGATCCCTGCAAAGTTTGGTGAAGATCTGAGTATGTCGTTTTTGACCTTATCTGGAACCTCCCATCTGAAAATTTGAAAATTCTTCAAAAATTCGTCGAAAATCTTGATGTCTCCGATCTCTTGTTTTGTACGTTTTTTCCACGTGTCTTGACATGCAAAGTATTCCTGCAAAGTTTGGTGAAGATCTGAGTATGTAGTTTTTGACCTCATCTGGAACCTCCTATCTGAAAATTTGAAAATTCTTAAAAAATTCGTCCAAAATCTTGATGTCTCCAATCTCTTGTTTTGTACGTTTTTTCCACGTGTCTTGACATCCAATGTATCCCTGCAATGTTTGGTGAAGATCTGAGTATGTAGTTTTTGACCTTATCTGGAACCTCCCATCTGAAAATTTGAAAATTCCTAAAAAATCCGTCCAAAATCTTGATGACCCCAATCTCTTGTTTTGTACTTTTTTTCCACGTGTCTCGACCTCCAATGTATCCCTGCAAAGTTTGGTGAAGATCTGAGTATGTAGTTTTTGACCTTATATGGAACCTCCTATCTGAAAATTTGAAAATTCTTAAAAAATTCGTCGAAAATCTTGATGTCTCCGATCTCTTGTTTTGTACGTTTTTTCCACGTGTCTTGACATGCAAAGTATTCCTGCAAAGTTTGGTGAAGATCTGAGTATGTAGTTTTTGACCTCATCTGGAACCTCCTATCTGAAAATTTGAAAATTCTTAAAAAATTCGTCCAAAATCTTGATGTCTCCAATCTCTTGTTTTGTACGTTTTTTCCACGTGTCTTGACATCCAATGTATCCCTGCAATGTTTGGTGAAGATCTGAGTATGTAGTTTTTGACCTTATCTGGAACCTCCCATCTGAAAATTTGAAAATTCCTAAAAAATCCGTCCAAAATCTTGATGACCCCAATCTCTTTTTTGTACGTTTTTTCCACGTGTCTTGACATCCAATGTATCCCTGCAAAGTTTGGTGAAGATCTGAGTATGTAGTTTTTGACCTTATCTGGAACCTCCCATCTGAAAATTTGAAAATTCTTAAAAAATTCGACCAAAATCTTGATGTCTCCAATCTCTTTTTTGTACGTTTTTTCCACGTGTCTTGACATCCAATGTATCCCTGCAAAGTTTGGTGAAGATCTGAGTATGTAGTTTTTGACCTTATCTGGAACCTCCCTTCTGAAAATTTGAAAATTCCTAAAAAATCCGTGCAAAATCTTGATGACCCCAATCTCTTGTTTTGTACGTTTTTTCCACGTGTCTTGACATCCAATGTATTCCTGCAATGTTTGGTGAAGATCTGAGTATGTAGTTTTTGACCTTATATGGAACCTCCTATCTGAAAATTTGAAAATTCTTAAAAAATTCGACCAAAATCTTGATGACCCCAATCCTATGTTTTGTATGTTTTTTCCACGTGTCTTGACATCCAATGTATCCATGCAAAGTTTGGTGAAGATCTGAGTATGTCGTTTTTGACCTTATCTGGAACCTCCCATCTGAAAATTTGAAAATTCTTAAAAAATTCGTCGAAAATCTTGATGTCTCCGATCTCTTGTTTTGTACGTTTTTTCCACGTGTCTTGACATGCAAAGTATTCCTGCAAAGTTTGGTGAAGATCTGAGTATGTAGTTTTTGACCTTATCTGGAACCTCCCATCTGAAAATTTGAAAATTCTTAAAAAATTCGTCGAAAATCTTGATGTCTCCGATCTCTTGTTTTGTACGTTTTTTCCACGTGTCTTGACATGCAAAGTATTCCTGCAAAGTTTGGTGAAGATCTGAGTATGTAGTTTTTGACCTCATCTGGAACCTCCTATCTGAAAATTTGAAAATTCTTAAAAAATTCGTCCAAAATCTTGATGTCTCCAATCTCTTGTTTTGTACGTTTTTTCCACGTGTCTTGACATGCAAAGTATCCCTGCAACGTTTGGTGAAGATCTGAGTATGTAGTTTTTGACCTTATCTGGAACCTCCTATCTGAAAATTTGAAAATTCTTCAAAAATTCGTCGAAAATCTTGATGTCTCCAATCTCTTGTTTTGTACGTTTTTTCCACGTGTCTTGACATCCAATGTATTCCTGCAATGTTTGGTGGAGATCTGAGTATGTAGTTTTAGACCTTATCTGGAACCTCCTATCTGAAAATTTGAAAATTCTTCAAAAATTCGTCCAAAATCTTGATGTCTCCAATCTCTTGTTTTGTACGTTTTTTCCACGTGTCTCGACCTCCAATGGATCCCTGCAAAGTTTGGTGAAGATCTGAGTATGTCGTTTTTGACCTTATCTGGAACATCCTTTCTGAAAATTTGAAAATTCTTAAAAAATTCGTCGAAAATCTTGATGTCTCCAATCTCTTGTTTTGTACGTTTTTTCCACGTGTCTTGACATCCAATGTATCCATGCAAAGTTTGGTGAAGATCTGAGTATGTAGTTTTTGACCTTATATGGAACCTCCTATCTGAAAATTTTAAAATTCTTAAAAAATTCGTCCAAAATCTTGATGTCTCCAATCTCTTGTTTTGTACGTTTTTTCCACGTGTCTCGACCTCCAATGGATCCCTGCAAAGTTTGGTGAAGATCTGAGTATGTCGTTTTTGACCTTATCTGGAACCTCCCATCTGAAAATTTGAAAATTCTTAAAAAATTCGTCGAAAATCTTGATGTCTCCGATCTCTTGTTTTGTACGTTTTTTCCACGTGTCTTGACATGCAAAGTATTCCTGCAAAGTTTGGTGAAGATCTGAGTATGTAGTTTTTGACCTCATCTGGAACCTCCTATCTGAAAATTTGAAAATTCTTAAAAAATTCGTCCAAAATCTTGATGTCTCCAATCTCTTGTTTTGTACGTTTTTTCCACGTGTCTTGACATCCAATGTATCCCTGCAATGTTTGGTGAAGATCTGAGTATGTAGTTTTTGACCTTATCTGGAACCTCCCATCTGAAAATTTGAAAATTCCTAAAAAATCCGTCCAAAATCTTGATGACCCCAATCTCTTGTTTTGTACTTTTTTTCCACGTGTCTCGACCTCCAATGTATCCCTGCAAAGTTTGGTGAAGATCTGAGTATGTAGTTTTTGACCTTATATGGAACCTCCTATCTGAAAATTTGAAAATTCTTAAAAAATTCGTCCAAAATCTTGATGTCACCAATCCTATGTTTTGTATGTTTTTTCCACGTGTCTTGACATCCAATGTATCCATGCAAAGTTTGGTGAAGATCTGAGTATGTCGTTTTTGACCTTATCTGGAACCTCCCATCTGAAAATTTGAAAATTCTTAAAAAATTCGTCGAAAATCTTGATGTCTCCGATCTCTTGTTTTGTACGTTTTTTCCACGTGTCTTGACATGCAAAGTATTCCTGCAAAGTTTGGTGAAGATCTGAGTATGTAGTTTTTGACCTCATCTGGAACCTCCTATCTGAAAATTTGAAAATTCTTAAAAAATTCGTCCAAAATTTTGATGTCTCCAATCTCTTGTTTTGTACGTTTTTTCCACGTGTCTTGACATCCAATGTATCCCTGCAATGTTTGGTGAAGATCTGAGTATGTAGTTTTTGACCTTATCTGGAACCTCCCATCTGAAAATTTGAAAATTCCTAAAAAATCCGTCCAAAATCTTGATGACCCCAATCTCTTGTTTTGTACGTTTTTTCCACGTGTCTTGACATCCAATGTATCCCTGCAAAGTTTGGTGAAGATCTGAGTATGTAGTTTTTGACCTTATCTGGAACCTCCTATCTGAAAATTTGAAAATTCTTAAAAAATTCGTCCAAAATCTTGATGTCTCCAATCTCTGGTTTTGTACGTTTTTTCCACGTGTCTTGATATCCAATGTATCCCTGCAAAGTTTGGTGAAGATCTGAGTATGTAGTTTTTGACCTTATATGGAACCTCCTATCTGAAAATTTGAAAATTCTTAAAAAATTCGTCCAAAATCTTGATGTCTCCAATCTCTTGTTTTGTACGTTTTTTCCACGTGTCTTGACATCCAATGTATCCCTGCAAAGTTTGGTGAAGATCTGAGTATGTAGTTTTTGACCTTATATTGAACCTCCCATCTGAAAATTTGAAAATTCTTAAAAAATTCGTCCAAAATCTTGATGTCTCCAATCTCTTGTTTTGTACGTTTTTTCCACGTGTCTTGATATCCAATGTATCCCTGCAAAGTTTGGTGAAGATCTGAGTATGTCGTTTTTGACCTTATCTGGAACATCCTTTCTGAAAATTTGAAAATTGTTGAAAAATTCGTCCAAAATCTTGATGTCTCCAATCTCTTTTTTGTACGTTTTTTCCACGTGTCTTGACATCCAATGTATCCCTGCAAAGTTTGGTGAAGATCTGAGTATGTAGTTTTTGACCTTATCTGGAACCTCCCATCTGAAAATTTGAAAATTCTTAAAAAATTCGACCAAAATCTTGATGTCTCCAATCTTTTGTTTTGTACGTTTTTTCCACGTGTCTTGACACATAATGTATCCATGCAAAGTTTGGTGAAGATCTGAGTATGCAGTTTTTGACCTTATATGGAACCTCCTATCTGAAAATTTGAAAATTCTTAAAAAATTCGTCCAAAATCTTGATGTCTCCAATCTCTTGTTTTGTACGTTTTTTCCACGTGTCTTGACATCCAATGTATCCCTGCAAAGTTTGGTGAAGATCTGAGTATGTAGTTTTTGACCTTATATGGAACCTCCTATCTGAAAATTTGAAAATTCTTAAAAAATTCGTCCAAAATCTTGATGTCTCCAATCTCTTGTTTTGTACGTTTTTTCCACGTGTCTTGATATCCAATGTATCCCTGCAATGTTTGGTGAAGATCTGAGTATGTAGTTTTTGACCTTATATGGAACCTCCTATCTGAAAATTTGAAAATTCTTAAAAAATTCGTCCAAAATCTTGATGTCTCCAATCTCTTGTTTTGTACGTTTTTTCCACGTGTCTTGACATCCAATGTATCCCTGCAAAGTTTGGTGAAGATCTGAGTATGTAGTTTTTGACCTTATCTGGAACCTCCTATCTGAAAATTTGAAAATTCTTAAAAAATTCGTCCTAAATCTTGATGTCTCCAATCTCTTGTTTTGTACGTTTTTTCCACGTGTCTTGATATCCAATGTATTCCTGCAAAGTTTGGTGAAGATCTGAGTATGTCGTTTTTGACCTTATCTGGAACATCCTTTCTGAAAATTTGAAAATTGTTAAAAAATTCGTCCAAAATCTTGATGTCTCCAATCTGTTTTTTGTACGTTTTTTCCACGTGTCTTGACATCCAATGTATCCCTGCAAAGTTTGGTGAAGATCTGAGTATGTAGTTTTTGACCTTATCTGGAACCTCCCATCTGAAAATTTGAAAATTCTTAAAAAATTCGACCAAAATCTTGATGTCTCCAATCTTTTGTTTTGTACGTTTTTTCCACGTGTCTTGACACATAATGTATCCATGCAAAGTTTGGTGAAGATCTGAGTATGTAGTTTTTGACCTTATATGGAACCTCCTATCTGAAAATTTGAAAATTCTTAAAAAATTCGTCCAAAATCTTGATGTCTCCAATCTCTTGTTTTGTACGTTTTTTCCACGTGTCTTGACATCCAATGTATCCCTGCAAAGTTTGGTGAAGATCTGAGTATGTAGTTTTTGACCTTATCTGGAACCTCCCATCTGAAAATTTGAAAATTCCTAAAAAATCCGTGCAAAATCTTGATGACCCCAATCTCTTCTTTTGTACGTTTTTTCCACGTGTCTTGACATCCAATGTATTCCTGCAATGTTTGGTGAAGATCTGAGTATGTAGTTTTTGACCTTATATGGAACCTCCTATCTGAAAATTTGAAAATTCTTAAAAAATTCGACCAAAATCTTGATGACCCCAATCCTATGTTTTGTATGTTTTTTCCACGTGTCTTGACATCCAATGTATCCATGCAAAGTTTGGTGAAGATCTGAGTATGTCGTTTTTGACCTTATCTGGAACCTCCCATCTGAAAATTTGAAAATTCTTAAAAAATTCGTCGAAAATCTTGATGTCTCCGATCTCTTGTTTTGTACGTTTTTTCCACGTGTCTTGACATGCAAAGTATTCCTGCAAAGTTTGGTGAAGATCTGAGTATGTAGTTTTTGACCTTATCTGGAACCTCCCATCTGAAAATTTGAAAATTCTTAAAAAATTTGTCGAAAATCTTGATGTCTCCGATCTCTTGTTTTGTACGTTTTTTCCACGTGTCTTGACATGCAAAGTATTCCTGCAAAGTTTGGTGAAGATCTGAGTATGTAGTTTTTGACCTCATCTGGAACCTCCTATCTGAAAATTTCAAAATTCTTAAAAAATTCGTCCAAAATCTTGATGTCTCCAATCTCTTGTTTTGTACGTTTTTTCCACGTGTCTTGACATCCAATGTATCCCTGCAATGTTTGGTGAAGATCTGAGTATGTAGTTTTTGACCTTATCTGGAACCTCCCATCTGAAAATTTGAAAATTCCTAAAAAATCCGTCCAAAATCTTGAGGACCCCAATCTCTTGTTTTGTACTTTTTTTCCACGTGTCTCGACCTCCAATGTATCCCTGCAAAGTTTGGTGAAGATCTGAGTATGTAGTTTTTGACCTTATATGGAACCTCCTATCTGAAAATTTGAAAATTCTTAAAAAATTCGTCCAAAATCTTGATGTCACCAATCCTATGTTTTGTATGTTTTTTCCACGTGTCTTGACATCCAATGTATCCATGCAAAGTTTGGTGAAGATCTGAGTATGTCGTTTTTGACCTTATCTGGAACCTCCCATCTGAAAATTTGAAAATTCTTAAAAAATTCGTCGAAAATCTTGATGTCTCCGATCTCTTGTTTTGTACGTTTTTTCCACGTGTCTTGACATGCAAAGTATTCCTGCAAAGTTTGGTGAAGATCTGAGTATGTAGTTTTTGACCTCATCTGGAACCTCCTATCTGAAAATTTGAAAATTCTTAAAAAATTCGTCCAAAATTTTGATGTCTCCAATCTCTTGTTTTGTACCTTTTTTCCACGTGTCTTGACATCCAATGTATCCCTGCAATGTTTGGTGAAGATCTGAGTATGTAGTTTTTGACCTTATCTGGAACCTCCCATCTGAAAATTTGAAAATTCTTAAAAAATTCGACCAAAATCTTGATGTCTCCAATCTTTTGTTTTGTACGTTTTTTCCACGTGTCTTGACACATAATGTATCCATGCAAAGTTTGGTGAAGATCTGAGTATGCAGTTTTTGACCTTATATGGAACCTCCTATCTGAAAATTTGAAAATTCTTAAAAAATTCGTCCAAAATCTTGATGTCTCCAATCTCTTGTTTTGTACGTTTTTTCCACGTGTCTTGACATCCAATGTATCCCTGCAAAGTTTGGTGAAGATCTGAGTATGTAGTTTTTGACCTTATATGGAACCTCCTATCTGAAAATTTGAAAATTCTTAAAAAATTCGTCCAAAATCTTGATGTCTCCAATCTCTTGTTTTGTACGTTTTTTCCACGTGTCTTGATATCCAATGTATCCCTGCAATGTTTGGTGAAGATCTGAGTATGTAGTTTTTGACCTTATATGGAACCTCCTATCTGAAAATTTGAAAATTCTTAAAAAATTCGTCCAAAATCTTGATGTCTCCAATCTCTTGTTTTGTACGTTTTTTCCACGTGTCTTGACATCCAATGTATCCCTGCAAAGTTTGGTGAAGATCTGAGTATGTTGTTTTTGACCTTATCTGGAACCTCCTATCTGAAAATTTGAAAATTCTTAAAAAATTCGTCCTAAATCTTGATGTCTCCAATCTCTTGTTTTGTACGTTTTTTCCACGTGTCTTGATATCCAATGTATCCCTGCAAAGTTTGGTGAAGATCTGAGTATGTCGTTTTTGACCTTGCAACGTCCCCCGGTTGGACACCAGTCATCACAAAGTTAGTCCGCTACTCCTTTAGTCGGGAACATGAGAATCTGCAAATCAACAGGGCTTGCTGGGTAGAAAAGAAACACAACACTGTTTTCAAAGTTAAAACGCAGTTTTATAAACGCGTATATTTCATAATCACTTACCAGTAAAACACTAGAACATTCAATACTAACGTTGGGCAATTCACTCACATATAACGAAAGTCAAAGAACATAATTAATTTCTTACTTTCAACTTATCGGCAAGAAGAAAACTCGAAAACCAAAAACTATACTTCAATTCTCCCCGTTTCCAAGTTCTTATTATTCCTCACCTTCAATTGTTTTTCAAACTCAGTCTGTCGTCAGGTGAGAAACATTCAGGTTAGTTCACTTCCTCGGCTGAGATTAGAAAGTGACGTCAACACGAACAGATTTTGACGTATTTATAAACATATATAAAAGTTCCAACTACAACTGTATCAGTCTAAGTATAATTATCTGTGACAACTTGCACATTATTTGAAATAACAAACATTTTAAAAATCTTAACTTCTTATAAATATAAAATCTTAAACTCTCAGGTTCGTTACAATTGCCCCTCGTCTGGGGAAAATTTTTGAAGAAATTGTAATTGACAAATTCTGAAAAAATTTTGAGTATATAAAGAACATTAAAATATAGAGTTTATCTGCACAATTGAATGACTCAATCTTGGCTTCTCTTCATTTGACAAGAGCTCAGAAGGGACGTAGTTTACAGTATCCAAAACAGAATGTAATCTTGGATAGTTAATCAGCCAATAAGCAGTGAATTCAGGCAATGATTGATTCCATATATTTATTTTCTTCTCCAGAAAGACTTTGTAGAAAACGGTATAGGATTCGATAAGCAATGAACTGAAACCAGTACTTTCCTATAGCACTTCAAACTCAACACTCTTCTTGTTTCTGTGCTTCTAGAATAATGCCTTAAAATTCCACACCAGCAATATAATAACTCCTGCTTATAGGAATCAATCCAAATATTTACTATATGAACCTTCTCTGAGAGGTCTACGGATTTATACATCCCGATTCTATCCTCATCTTGGACCTTTCGGATGTACCGCACTAAATATATATCTGGAAAATCCTCCTTCATTTGAACAGGAGTGGTAACAAACAACACATCAACTGCCTTTTTCTTAATACTTATTTCTGTCTGGTGCAGTTTTTATAAAAAGCATTCGCCAGAAGAAGTCAGAACCAAAACCTTCTTAAATGAATCCTTTGGTGCTAAAATTCAGACCACCGATTTCCAGTTCTACTTGTCTACCATCTAACACTCTCTTCTTGAGTCTTCTGGAAAATAGGTACACCAGTTTCACATATGGATTTTTTTTTTCACTTGACTGTCTGAAGATACATTTTCGTTCAGCAAAAAGAATTTACATATTATCCTTGTATTTTACGTCCCGTCGAGTTCACTTGCCTAAACGAAGAGGAGACACTTAGAAAAGGTCGACGTTTGTTTGACATGATTGCGATCGCTGGTTGTGCAGAAACTCTCTAGTAGTCTCCACTGCTTCTTCCTGCTCAGAGGCAACGTCATGTCTTGGGGAGAAAGAACCACAATTGTCACCTCTACGTCGTGGAGAGTACCGTCTGAGCGGACTACGGCTACGTCGTTCTTCGTAACGCCATCTGTCTGGAGAATTAAGCTCTTGTTCTGGACGAGGTCTGTAGAAATTTCTCTGTCTTTGGTTTTGATCTCGGTTGAAACCTCTCCTGCCTAATCCTCTGTTGAATCTTCGAGGTCGTGAGAAATTTCCTGCTCGACTCTCTGAATCCATCTGGATATTCCGGATCTTAAAACTTTTATTCCCTGCAGCATCTTTATTCTTAGAGTCTTCTTTATTCTTCCAGGCATCAGAGTCATCATAAATATCGAAGTCCTTCAAGAAATGTGTCAATTCATCCACACTTCGTGGAGCGTGCGCCAGACAAAGATTCCGAATGCGATACGGCAACTGTCCAATGATCAAATTAAGAACTTCGCTCTCATTAAAATTGTCAGCTAGGTTTCTGTACGCTGCGTAGACACTCCAGGCAAAACTCTCTAAGTTGTCGTGGACCAGGCGAGAATACCTTCGGTTCCTCACAGCCGCTAGTTGTCTTTGTTTTGCCTTTTCTGATGCAAATTCATCCTTAAAGCGTGCGCAGAAATCAGCATAATTCACAAAGTTGTCCATATTACCAGCTAACCAATGCTCAGCCTTGCCGGTGAAAACCCGAGGTAATAATTCCAATCTATAGTGCTCTGGCACTTGCATTAAGTCGAAACTGACATTTAATTCACGCAGATATCTTTCGGCAGATTGAGCTTCGATATCGCCTTTAAACTTAGGAATGTTCGCGATATCAGCCATTCTGGGCATCTTAAACTCTGTTCTTCGTCGAGGAGAAAAACTGTCATTACTATCCTTTTCTCTAGGCCTCTTGCATCTATCAGAAGTTGTGGTATTACCGGGGAAGAATGGGTTTGGAAGTACAACTGGAGGTTCATAGGAAGTAGCTTCTGGGTTCAGTCCTCGGATTGGATCAGGCAGTATATCGGAAGAGGTTACTGGTCGAATCTGTAAATTATGGATCTTTTCCTGCAGTTCACTGACCCTACTTATAATTGTAACTGTCTGTTTCTGAATTTCTTGGCGAAGAGATACTTCCATCTTTTTAGCCTTCTCATGGAGAAAATTAACCTTTTCTCCAGCTTCTTTTATTTCAACTTTCTGTTCTTGCACTATATTTTCTATGAGTTCTGTGCGTTCACCAAAGGTTTTTAGTGCTACATTAATAGACTCTACAGAACTCTTTAATTCTTGAACTCTCTCTGGAGGGTCACATTCAGATTCTCTTCCAGACTGGACAATTTCAAGGCAGGTTTCCATATTCTTCTTCAATTGATCCTGTTCCTTCTCTATCCGTCCTTGCCGAACTGTTAAGAACTCTAGCTGCTCTTCCACAATTTCCTTTACCCTTTCGTCCACCTTTTCAGTGACTTTACTACTAAGCTTTTCTATCTCTCCTCTGATGCTCTGTACCTGTTCAAGTTTATGTTGAGAGAATAGAGCCTGTAGCTCTGACCTTAGTTTTATATCTTCCTGTATCCTCCTTTCTTCCTGGTTTTCAATCAATGCACGGAAAATATCTAAGTCTTCTTTTCTCTTTCTCTCTTCCTCCTCTTTCTCTTTCCTTTTCTTTTCTTCTTCCTCTTCTTTTTCCTTTTTTCTCCTTTCCTCTTCCTCTTCTTTTTCCTTCTTTCTCCTTTCCTCTTCCTCTTCTTTCTCTTTCCTTCTCTTTTCTTCTATAGACTCAACCATGAGTTTAAAATCCATCATCTCCTTCTTTCGAACTTTCTCTATCTGAGCCATCTCTTTCTTACGCTGTTTCTCCTCCTCTATTCTTTCCTTCTGTCTCCGCTCCTCATCCTTCTGTCTACGCTCTTCATCCTCCTTTTCTTTCTGTTTTCGCTCTGCTTTATCTTTCATCAACCAATCAAGTAGCCAGTGATCTGATGAGGGTTTGGTAGGAACGCTCAGTTCTGGTTCTGGTGCTGACAAGCATGATGTGCATCGCATCTCTTTATTTGATGCCAACGTTACTTCCTGCCCATCACAACTACTATGAAACCTCTGCAAACATTGGCAACACTGGAAGAATTCCCTGTCATTGGTAAGATCATCACAGCATCCAAACTTGTTTTCTGCATCCATTGTCGTTCTTCCTCTGCTTCGCAGATTCATTCCTGTCGCGTCTTTCTCCATTCTACTACACCGTCTATGGCTCTTACCAGTTAATACCTTCACTTCACTATCACACTTTTACCTTCGTGAATTCCAAGGACTTTCACTATCGCCTTCGTGAATTCTATGCACGAGCACTTTCAGTATTCACTAAATCGGGTATTACGTTTTAATTGCTAAAATAACTTTGCACTCAAGCCCCAGGATTGTACCAAAATAACTATGCACTCGAGCCCCGCGTTGGTGTGCCAAAATAACTATGCAACGTCCCCCCGGTTGGACACCAGTCATCACAAAGTTAGTCCGCTACTCCTTTAGTCGGGAACATGAGAATCTGCAAATCAACAGGGCTTGCTGGGTAGAAAAGAAACACAACACTGTTTTCAAAGTTAAAACGCAGTTTTATAAACGCGTATATTTCATAATCACTTACCAGTAAAACACTAGAACATTCAATACTAACGTTGGGCAATTCACTCACATATAACGAAAGTCAAAGAACATAATTAATTTCTTACTTTCAACTTATCGGCAAGAAGAAAACTCGAAAACCAAAAACTATACTTCAATTCTCCCAGTTTCCAAGTTCTTATTATTCCTCACCTTCAATTGTTTTTCAAACTCAGTCTGTCGTCAGGTGAGAAACATTCAGGTTAGTTCACTTCCTCGGCTGAGATTAGAAAGTGACGTCAACACGAACAGATTTTGACGTATTTATAAACATATATAAAAGTTCCAACTACAACTGTATCAGTCTAAGTATAATTATCTGTGACAACTTGCACATTATTTGAAATAACAAACATTTTAAAAATCTTAACTTCTTATAAATATAAAATCTTAAACTCTCAGGTTCGTTACAACCTTATCTGGAACATCCTTTCTGAAAATTTGAAAATTGTTAAAAAATTCGTCCAAAATCTTGATGTCTCCAATCTCTTTTTTGTACGTTTTTTCCACGTGTCTTGACATCCAATGTATCCCTGCAAAGTTTGGTGAAGATCTGAGTATGTAGTTTTTGACCTTATCTGGAACCTCCCATCTGAAAATTTGAAAATTCTTAAAAAATTCGACCAAAATCTTGATGTCTCCAATCTTTTGTTTTGTACGTTTTTTCCACGTGTCTTGACACATAATGTATCCATGCAAAGTTTGGTGAAGATCTGAGTATGTAGTTTTTGACCTTATATGGAACCTCCTATCTGAAAATTTGAAAATTCTTAAAAAATTCGTCCAAAATCTTGATGTCTCCAATCTCTTGTTTTGTACGTTTTTTCCACGTGTCTTGACATCCAATGTATCCCTGCAAAGTTTGGTGAAGATCTGAGTATGTAGTTTTTGACCTTATCTGGAACCTCCCATCTGAAAATTTGAAAATTCCTAAAAAATCCGTGCAAAATCTTGATGACCCCAATCTCTTCTTTTGTACGTTTTTTCCACGTGTCTTGACATCCAATGTATTCCTGCAATGTTTGGTGAAGATCTGAGTATGTAGTTTTTGACCTTATATGGAACCTCCTATCTGAAAATTTGAAAATTCTTAAAAAATTCGACCAAAATCTTGATGACCCCAATCCTATGTTTTGTATGTTTTTTCCACGTGTCTTGACATCCAATGTATCCATGCAAAGTTTGGTGAAGATCTGAGTATGTCGTTTTTGACCTTATCTGGAACCTCCCATCTGAAAATTTGAAAATTCTTAAAAAATTCGTCGAAAATCTTGATGTCTCCGATCTCTTGTTTTGTACGTTTTTTCCACGTGTCTTGACATGCAAAGTATTCCTGCAAAGTTTGGTGAAGATCTGAGTATGTAGTTTTTGACCTTATATGGAACCTCCTATCTGAAAATTTGAAAATTCTTAAAAAATTCGTCCAAAATCTTGATGTCTCCAATCTCTTGTTTTGTACGTTTTTTCCACGTGTCTTGACATCCAATGTATCCCTGCAAAGTTTGGTGAAGATCTGAGTATGTAGTTTTTGACCTTATCTGGAACCTCCCATCTGAAAATTTGAAAATTCCTAAAAAATCCGTGCAAAATCTTGATGACCCCAATCTCTTCTTTTGTACGTTTTTTCCACGTGTCTTGACATCCAATGTATTCCTGCAATGTTTGGTGAAGATCTGAGTATGTAGTTTTTGACCTTATATGGAACCTCCTATCTGAAAATTTGAAAATTCTTAAAAAATTCGACCAAAATCTTGATGACCCCAATCCTATGTTTTGTATGTTTTTTCCACGTGTCTTGACATCCAATGTATCCATGCAAAGTTTGGTGAAGATTTGAGTATGTCGTTTTTGACCTTATCTGGAACCTCCCATCTGAAAATTTGAAAATTCTTAAAAAATTCGTCGAAAATCTTGATGTCTCCGATCTCTTGTTTTGTACGTTTTTTCCACGTGTCTTGACATGCAAAGTATTCCTGCAAAGTTTGGTGAAGATCTGAGTATGTAGTTTTTGACCTTATCTGGAACCTCCCATCTGAAAATTTGAAAATTCTTAAAAAATTCGTCGAAAATCTTGATGTCTCCGATCTCTTGTTTTGTACGTTTTTTCCACGTGTCTTGACATGCAAAGTATTCCTGCAAAGTTTGGTGAAGATCTGAGTATGTAGTTTTTGACCTCATCTGGAACCTCCTATCTGAAAATTTGAAAATTCTTAAAAAATTCGTCCAAAATCTTGATGTCTCCAATCTCTTGTTTTGTACGTTTTTTCCACGTGTCTTGACATCCAATGTATCCCTGCAATGTTTGGTGAAGATCTGAGTATGTAGTTTTTGACCTTATCTGGAACCTCCCATCTGAAAATTTGAAAATTCCTAAAAAATCCGTCCAAAATCTTGATGACCCCAATCTCTTGTTTTGTACTTTTTTTCCACGTGTCTCGACCTCCAATGTATCCCTGCAAAGTTTGGTGAAGATCTGAGTATGTAGTTTTTGACCTTATATGGAACCTCCTATCTGAAAATTTGAAAATTCTTAAAAAATTCGTCCAAAATCTTGATGTCACCAATCCTATGTTTTGTATGTTTTTTCCACGTGTCTTGACATCCAATGTATCCATGCAAAGTTTGGTGAAGATCTGAGTATGTCGTTTTTGACCTTATCTGGAACCTCCCATCTGAAAATTTGAAAATCCTTAAAAAATTCGTCGAAAATCTTGATGTCTCCGATCTCTTGTTTTGTACGTTTTTTCCACGTGTCTTGACATGCAAAGTATTCCTGCAAAGTTTGGTGAAGATCTGAGTATGTAGTTTTTGACCTCATCTGGAACCTCCTATCTGAAAATTTGAAAATTCTTAAAAAATTCGTCCAAAATTTTGATGTCTCCAATCTCTTGTTTTGTACCTTTTTTCCACGTGTCTTGACATCCAATGTATCCCTGCAATGTTTGGTGAAGATCTGAGTATGTAGTTTTTGACCTTATCTGGAACCTCCCATCTGAAAATTTGAAAATTCCTAAAAAATCCGTCCAAAATCTTGATGACCCCAATCTCTTGTTTTGTACGTTTTTTCCACGTGTCTTGACATCCAATGTATCCCTGCAAAGTTTGGTGAAGATCTGAGTATTTAGTTTTTGACCTTATCTGGAACCTCCTATCTGAAAATTTGAAAATTCTTAAAAAATTCGTCCAAAATCTTGATGTCTCCAATCTCTTGTTTTGTACGTTTTTTCCACGTGTCTTGATATCCAATGTATTCCTGCAAAGTTTGGTGAAGATCTGAGTATGTAGTTTTTGACCTTATATGGAACCTCCTATCTGAAAATTTGAAAATTCTTAAAAAATTCGTCCAAAATCTTGATGTCTCCAATCTCTTGTTTTGTACGTTTTTTCCACGTGTCTTGACACATAATGTATCCATGCAAAGTTTGGTGAAGATCTGAGTATGTAGTTTTTGACCTTATATGGAACCTCCTATCTGAAAATTTGAAAATTCTTAAAAAATTCGTCCAAAATCTTGATGTCTCCAATCTCTTGTTTTGTACGTTTTTTCCACGTGTCTTGACATCCAATGTATCCCTGCAAAGTTTGGTGAAGATCTGAGTATGTTGTTTTTGACCTTATCTGGAACATCCTTTCTGAAAATTTGAAAATTGTTAAAAAATTCGTCCAAAATCTTGATGTCTCCTATCTCTTGTTTTGTACGTTTTTTCCACGTGTCTTGACATCCAATGTATCCCTGCAAAGTTTGGTGAAGATCTGAGTATGTAGTTTTTGACCTTATCTGGAACCTCCCATCTGAAAATTTGAAAATTCTTAAAAAATTCGACCAATATCTTGATGTCTCCAATCTTTTGTTTTGTATGTTTTTTCCACGTGTCTTGACATCCAATGTATCAATGCAAAGTTTGGTGAAGATCTGAGTATGTCGTTTTTGACCTTATCTGGAACCTCCCATCTGAAAATTTGAAAATTCTTAAAAAATTCGTCGAAAATCTTGATGTCTCCGATCTCTTGTTTTGTACGTTTTTTCCACGTGTCTTGACATGCAAAGTATTCCTGCAAAGTTTGGTGAAGATCTGAGTATGTAGTTTTTGACCTCATCTGGAACCTCCTATCTGAAAATTTGAAAATTCTTAAAAAATTCGTCCAAAATTTTGATGTCTCCAATCTCTTGTTTTGTACGTTTTTTCCACGTGTCTTGACATCCAATGTATCCCTGCAATGTTTGGTGAAGATCTGAGTATGTAGTTTTTGACCTTATCTGGAACCTCCCATCTGAAAATTTGAAAATTCCTAAAAAATCCGTCCAAAATCTTGATGACCCCAATCTCTTGTTTTGTACGTTTTTTCCACGTGTCTTGACATCCAATGTATCCCTGCAAAGTTTGGTGAAGATCTGAGTATGTAGTTTTTGACCTTATCTGGAACCTCCTATCTGAAAATTTGAAAATTCTTAAAAAATTCGTCCAAAATCTTGATGTCTCCAATCTCTTGTTTTGTACGTTTTTTCCACGTGTCTTGATATCCAATGTATCCCTGCAAAGTTTGGTGAAGATCTGAGTATGTAGTTTTTGACCTTATCTGGAACCTCCCATCTGAAAATTTGAAAATTCTTAAAAAATTCGACCAAAATCTTGATGTCTCCAATCTTTTGTTTTGTACGTTTTTTCCACGTGTCTTGACACATAATGTATCCATGCAAAGTTTGGTGAAGATCTGAGTATGTAGTTTTTGACCTTATATGGAACCTCCTATCTGAAAATTTGAAAATTCTTCAAAAATTCGTCCAAAATCTTGATGTCTCCAATCTCTTGTTTTGTACGTTTTTTCCACGTGTCTTGACATCCAATGTATCCCTGCAAAGTTTGGTGAAGATCTGAGTATGTAGTTTTTGACCTTATCTGGAACCTCCCATCTGAAAATTTGAAAATTCCTAAAAAATCCGTGCAAAATCTTGATGACCCCAATCTCTTGTTTTGTACGTTTTTTCCACGTGTCTTGACATCCAACGTATTCCTGCAATGTTTGGTGAAGATCTGAGTATGTAGTTTTTGACCTTATATGGAACCTCCTATCTGAAAATTTGAAAATTCTTAAAAAATTCGACCAAAATCTTGATGTTCCGAATCCTATGTTTTGTATGTTTTTTCCACGTGTCTTGACATCCAATGTATCCATGCAAAGTTTGGTGAAGATCTGAGTATGTAGTTTTTGACCTTATATTGAACCTCCCATCTGAAAATTTGAAAATTCTTAAAAAATTCGTCCAAAATCTTGATGACCCCAATCTCTTGTTTTGTACGTTTTTTCCACGTGTCTTGACATCGAAAGTATCCCTGCAAAGTTTGGTGAAGATCTGAGTATGTAGTTTTTGACCTTATATGGAACCTCCTTTCTGAAAATTTGAGAATTCTTAAAAAATTCGTCCAAAATCTTGATGTCTCCAATCTCTTGTTTTGTACGTTTTTTCCACGTGTCTTGACATCCAATGTATCCATGCAAAGTTTGGTGAAGATCTGAGTATGTCGTTTTTGACCTTATCTGGAACCTCCCATCTGAAAATTTGAAAATTCTTAAAAAAATCGTCGAAAATCTTGATGTCTCCAATCTTTTGTTTTGTACGTTTTTTCCACGTGTCTTGACATGCAAAGTATCCCTGCAACGTTTGGTGAAGATCTGAGTATGTAGTTTTTGACCTTATCTGGAACCTCCTATCTGAAAATTTGAAAATTCTTAAAAAAATCGTCGAAAATCTTGATGTCTCCAATCTCTTGTTTTGTACGTTTTTTCCACGTGTCTTGATATCCAATGTATCCCTGCAAAGTTTGGTGAAGATCTGAGTATGTCGTTTTTGACCTTATCTGGAACATCCTTTCTGAAAATTTGAAAATTGTTAAAAAATTCGTCCAAAATCTTGATGTCTCCAATCTCTTTTTTGTACGTTTTTTCCACGTGTCTTGACATCCAATGTATCCCTGCAAAGTTTGGTGAAGATCTGAGTATGTAGTTTTTGACCTTATCTGGAACCTCCCATCTGAAAATTTGAAAATTCTTAAAAAATTCGACCAAAATCTTGTTGTCTCCAATCTTTTGTTTTGTACGTTTTTTCCACGTGTCTTGACACATAATGTATCCATGCAAAGTTTGGTGAAGATCTGAGTATGTAGTTTTTGACCTTATATGGAACCTCCTATCTGAAAATTTGAAAATTCTTAAAAAATTCGTCCAAAATCTTGATGTCTCCAATCTCTTGTTTTGTACGTTTTTTCCACGTGTCTTGACATCCAATGTATCCCTGCAAAGTTTGGTGAAGATCTGAGTATGTAGTTTTTGACCTTATCTGGAACCTCCCATCTGAAAATTTGAAAATTCCTAAAAAATCCGTGCAAAATCTTGATGACCCCAATCTCTTGTTTTGTACGTTTTTTCCACGTGTCTTGACATCCAATGTATCCATGCAAAGTTTGGTGAAGATCTGAGTATGTCGTTTTTGACCTTATCTGGAACATCCTTTCTGAAAATTTGAAAATTGTTAAAAAATTCGTCCAAAATCTTGATGTCTCCAATCTCTTTTTTGTACGTTTTTTCCACGTGTCTTGACTTCCAATGTATCCCTGCAAAGTTTGGTGAAGATCTGAGTATGTAGTTTTTGACCTTATCTGGAACCTCCCATCTGAAAATTTGAAAATTCTTCAAAAATTCGTCGAAAATCTTGATGTCTCCAATCTCTTGTTTTGTACGTTTTTTTCCACGTGTCTCGACCTCCAATGGATCCCTGCAAAGTTTGGTGAAGATCTGAGTATGTCGTTTTTGACCTTATCTGGAACATCCTTTCTGAAAATTTGAAAATTCTTAAAAAATTCGTCGAAAATCTTGATGTCTCCAATCTCTTGTTTTGTACGTTTTTTCCACGTATCTTGACATCCAATGTATCCCTGCAAAGTTTGGTGAAGATCTGAGTATGTAGTTTTTGACCTTATATGGAACCTCCTATCTGAAAATTTGAAAATTCTTAAAAAATTCGTCCAAAATCTTGATGTCTCCAATCTCTTGTTTTGTACGTTTTTTCCACGTGTCTCGACCTCCAATGGATCCCTGCAAAGTTTGGTGAAGATCTGAGTATGTCGTTTTTGACCTTATCTGGAACCTCCCATCTGAAAATTTGAAAATTCTTCAAAAATTCGTCGAAAATCTTGATGTCTCCGATCTCTTGTTTTGTACGTTTTTTCCACGTGTCTTGACATGCAAAGTATTCCTGCAAAGTTTGGTGAAGATCTGAGTATGTAGTTTTTGACCTCATCTGGAACCTCCTATCTGAAAATTTGAAAATTCTTAAAAAATTCGTCCAAAATCTTGATGTCTCCAATCTCTTGTTTTGTACGTTTTTTCCACGTGTCTTGACATCCAATGTATCCCTGCAATGTTTGGTGAAGATCTGAGTATGTAGTTTTTGACCTTATCTGGAACCTCCCATCTGAAAATTTGAAAATTCCTAAAAAATCCGTCCAAAATCTTGATGACCCCAATCTCTTGTTTTGTACTTTTTTTCCACGTGTCTCGACCTCCAATGTATCCCTGCAAAGTTTGGTGAAGATCTGAGTATGTAGTTTTTGACCTTATATGGAACCTCCTATCTGAAAATTTGAAAATTCTTAAAAAATTCGTCGAAAATCTTGATGTCTCCGATCTCTTGTTTTGTACGTTTTTTCCACGTGTCTTGACATGCAAAGTATTCCTGCAAAGTTTGGTGAAGATCTGAGTATGTAGTTTTTGACCTCATCTGGAACCTCCTATCTGAAAATTTGAAAATTCTTAAAAAATTCGTCCAAAATCTTGATGTCTCCAATCTCTTGTTTTGTACGTTTTTTCCACGTGTCTTGACATCCAATGTATCCCTGCAATGTTTGGTGAAGATCTGAGTATGTAGTTTTTGACCTTATCTGGAACCTCCCATCTGAAAATTTGAAAATTCCTAAAAAATCCGTCCAAAATCTTGATGACCCCAATCTCTTTTTTGTACGTTTTTTCCACGTGTCTTGACATCCAATGTATCCCTGCAAAGTTTGGTGAAGATCTGAGTATGTAGTTTTTGACCTTATCTGGAACCTCCCATCTGAAAATTTGAAAATTCTTAAAAAATTCGACCAAAATCTTGATGTCTCCAATCTCTTTTTTGTACGTTTTTTTTACGTGTCTTGACATCCAATGTATCCCTGCAAAGTTTGGTGAAGATCTGAGTATGTAGTTTTTGACCTTATCTGGAACCTCCCATCTGAAAATTTGAAAATTCTTAAAAAATTCGACCAAAATCTTGATGTCTCCAATCTTTTGTTTTGTACATTTTTTCCACGTGTCTTGACACATAATGTATCCATGCAAAGTTTGGTGAAGATCTGAGTATGTAGTTTTTGATCTTATATGGAACCTCCTATCTGAAAATTTGAAAATTCTTAAAAAATTCGTCCAAAATCTTGATGTCTCCAATCTCTTGTTTTGTACGTTTTTTCCACGTGTCTTGACATCCAATGTATCCCTGCAAAGTTTGGTGAAGATCTGAGTATGTAGTTTTTGACCTTATCTGGAACCTCCCATCTGAAAATTTGAAAATTCCTAAAAAATCCGTGCAAAATCTTGATGACCCCAATCTCTTGTTTTGTACGTTTTTTCCACGTGTCTTGACATCCAATGTATCCATGCAAAGTTTGGTGAAGATCTGAGTATGTCGTTTTTGACCTTATCTGGAACATCCTTTCTGAAAATTTGAAAATTGTTAAAAAATTCGTCCAAAATCTTGATGTCTCCAATCTCTTTTTTGTACGTTTTTTCCACGTGTCTTGACATCCAATGTATCCCTGCAAAGTTTGGTGAAGATCTGAGTATGTAGTTTTTGACCTTATATGGAACCTCCTATCTGAAAATTTGAAAATTCTTAAAAAATTCGTCCAAAATCTTGATGTCTCCAATCTCTTGTTTTGTACGTTTTTTCCACGTGTCTTGACATCCAATGTATCCCTGCAAAGTTTGGTGAAGATCTGAGTATGTAGTTTTTGACCTTATCTGGAACCTCCCATCTGAAAATTTGAAAATTCCTAAAAAATCCGTGCAAAATCTTGATGACCACAATCTCTTGTTTTGTACGTTTTTTCCACGTGTCTTGACATCCAATGTATTCCTGCAATGTTTGGTGAAGATCTGAGTATGTAGTTTTTGACCTTATATGGAACCTCCTATCTGAAAATTTGAAAATTCTTAAAAAATTCGACCAAAATCTTGATGTTCCGAATCCTATGTTTTGTATGTTTTTTCCACGTGTCTTGACATCCAATGTATCCATGCAAAGTTTGGTGAAGATCTGAGTATGTAGTTTTTGACCTTATATTGAACCTCCCATCTGAAAATTTGAAAATTCTTAAAAAATTCGTCCAAAATCTTGATGACCCCAATCTCTTGTTTTGTACGTTTTTTCCTCGTGTCTTGACATCCAAAGTATCCCTGCAAAGTTTGGTGAAGATCTGAGTATGTAGTTTTTGACCTTATATTGAACCTCCCATCTGAAAATTTGAAAATTCTTAAAAAATTCGTCCAAAATCTTGATGTCTCCAATCTCTTGTTTTGTACGTTTTTTCCACGTGTCTTGACATCCAATGTATCCATGCAAAGTTTGGTGAAGATCTGAGTATGTCGTTTTTGACCTTATCTGGAACCTCCCATCTGAAAATTTGAAAATTCTTAAAAAATTCGTCGAAAATCTTGATGTCTCCAATCTTTTGTTTTGTACGTTTTTTCCACGTGTCTTGACATGCAAAGTATCCCTGCAACGTTTGGTGAAGATCTGAGTATGTAGTTTTTGACCTTATCTGGAACCTCCTATCTGAAAATTTGAAAATTCTTAAAAAATTCGTCGAAAATCTTGATGTCTCCAATCTCTTGTTTTGTACGTTTTTTCCACGTGTCTTGACATCCAATGTATTCCTGCAATGTTTGGTGGAGATCTGAGTATGTAGTTTTAGACCTTATCTGGAACCTCCTATCTGAAAATTTGAAAATTCTTCAAAAATTCGTCCAAAATCTTGATGTCTCCAATCTCTTGTTTTGTACGTTTTTTCCACGTGTCTCGACCTCCAATGGATCCCTGCAAAGTTTGGTGAAGATCTGAGTATGTCGTTTTTGACCTTATCTGGAACATCCTTTCTGAAAATTTGAAAATTCTTAAAAAATTCGTCGAAAATCTTGATGTCTCCAATCTCTTGTTTTGTACGTTTTTTCCACGTGTCTTGACATCCAATGTATCCCTGCAAAGTTTGGTGAAGATCTGAGTATGTAGTTTTTGACCTTATATGGAACCTCCTATCTGAAAATTTGAAAATTCTTAAAAAATTCGTCCAAAATCTTGATGTCTCCAATCTCTTGTTTTGTACGTTTTTTCCACGTGTCTCGACCTCCAATGGATCCCTGCAAAGTTTGGTGAAGATCTGAGTATGTCGTTTTTGACCTTATCTGGAACCTCCCATCTGAAAATTTGAAAATTCTTAAAAAATTCGTCGAAAATCTTGATGTCTCCGATCTCTTGTTTTGTACGTTTTTTCCACGTGTCTTGACATGCAAAGTATTCCTGCAAAGTTTGGTGAAGATCTGAGTATGTAGTTTTTGACCTCATCTGGAACCTCCTATCTGAAAATTTGAAAATTCTTAAAAAATTCGTCCAAAATCTTGATGTCTCCAATCTCTTGTTTTGTACGTTTTTTCCACGTGTCTTGACATCCAACGTATCCCTGCAATGTTTGGTGAAGATCTGAGTATGTAGTTTTTGACCTTATCTGGAACCTCCCATCTGAAAATTTGAAAATTCCTAAAAAATCCGTCCAAAATCTTGATGACCCCAATCTCTTGTCTTGTACTTTTTTTCCACGTGTCTCGACCTCCAATGTATCCCTGCAAAGTTTGGTGAAGATCTGAGTATGTAGTTTTTGACCTTATATGGAACCTCCTATCTGAAAATTTGAAAATTCTTAAAAAATTCGTCCAAAATCTTGATGTCACCAATCCTATGTTTTGTATGTTTTTTCCACGTGTCTTGACATCCAATGTATCCATGCAAAGTTTGGTGAAGATCTGAGTATGTCGTTTTTGACCTTATCTGGAACCTCCCATCTGAAAATTTGAAAATTCTTAAAAAATTCGTCGAAAATCTTGATGTCTCCAATCTCTTGTTTTGTACGTTTTTTCCACGTGTCTTGACATGCAAAGTATTCCTGCAAAGTTTGGTGAAGATCTGAGTATGTAGTTTTTGACCTCATCTGGAACCTCCTATCTGAAAATTTGAAAATTCTTAAAAAATTCGTCCAAAATTTTGATGTCTCCAATCTCTTGTTTTGTACGTTTTTTCCACGTGTCTTGACATCCAATGTATCCCTGCAATGTTTGGTGAAGATCTGAGTATGTAGTTTTTGACCTTATCTGGAACCTCCCATCTGAAAATTTGAAAATTCCTAAAAAATCCGTCCAAAATCTTGATGACCCCAATCTCTTGTTTTGTACGTTTTTTCCACGTGTCTTGACATCCAATGTATCCCTGCAAAGTTTGGTGAAGATCTGAGTATGTAGTTTTTGACCTTATCTGGAACCTCCTATCTGAAAATTTGAAAATTCTTAAAAAATTCGTCCAAAATCTTGATGTCTCCAATCTCTTGTTTTGTACGTTTTTTCCACGTGTCTTGATATCCAATGTATCCCTGCAAAGTTTGGTGAAGATCTGAGTATGTAGTTTTTGACCTTATATGGAACCTCCTATCTGAAAATTTGAAAATTCTTAAAAAATTCGTCCAAAATCTTGATGTCTCCAATCTCTTGTTTTGTACGTTTTTTCCACGTGTCTTGACATCCAATGTATCCCTGCAAAGTTTGGTGAAGATCTGAGTATGTAGTTTTTGACCTTATATTGAACATCCCATCTGAAAATTTGAAAATTCTTAAAAAATTCGTCCAAAATCTTGATGTCTCCAATCTCTTGTTTTGTACGTTTTTTCCACGTGTCTTGATATCCAATGTATCCCTGCAAAGTTTGGTGAAGATCTGAGTATGTCGTTTTTGACCTTATCTGGAACATCCTTTCTGAAAATTTGAAAATTGTTAAAAAATTCGTCCAAAATCTTGATGTCTCCAATCTCTTTTTTGTACGTTTTTTCCACGTGTCTTGACATCCAATGTATCCCTGCAAAGTTTGGTGAAGATCTGAGTATGTAGTTTTTGACCTTATCTGGAACCTCCCATCTGAAAATTTGAAAATTCTTAAAAAATTCGACCAAAATCTTGATGTCTCCAATCTTTTGTTTTGTACGTTCTTTCCACGTGTCTTGACACATAATGTATCCATGCAAAGTTTGGTGAAGATCTGAGTATGTAGTTTTTGACCTTATATGGAACCTCCTATCTGAAAATTTGAAAATTCTTAAAAAATTCGTCCAAAATCTTGATGTCTCCAATCTCTTGTTTTGTACGTTTTTTCCACGTGTCTTGACATGCAATGTATCCCTGCAAAGTTTGGTGAAGATCTGAGTATGTAGTTTTTGACCTTATATGGAACCTCCTATCTGAAAATTTGAAAATTCTTAAAAAATTCGTCCAAAATCTTGATGTCTCCAATCTCTTGTTTTGTACGTTTTTTCCACGTGTCTTGATATCCAATGTATCCCTGCAATGTTTGGTGAAGATCTGAGTATGTAGTTTTTGACCTTATATGGAACCTCCTATCTGAAAATTTGAAAATTCTTAAAAAATTCGTCCAAAATCTTGATGTCTCCAATCTCTTGTTTTGTACGTTTTTTCCACGTGTCTTGACATCCAATGTATCCCTGCAAAGTTTGGTGAAGATCTGAGTATGTAGTTTTTGACCTTATCTGGAACCTCCTATCTGAAAATTTGAAAATTCTTAAAAAATTCGTCCAAAATCTTGATGTCTCCAATCTCTTGTTTTGTACGTTTTTTCCACGTGTCTTGATATCCAATGTATCCCTGCAAAGTTTGGTGAAGATCTGAGTATGTCGTTTTTGACCTTATCTGGAACATCCTTTCTGAAAATTTGAAAATTGTTAAAAAATTCGTCCAAAATCTTGATGTCTCCAATCTCTTTTTTGTACGTTTTTTCCACGTGTCTTGACATCCAATGTATCCCTGCAAAGTTTGGTGAAGATCTGAGTATGTAGTTTTTGACCTTATCTGGAACCTCCTATCTGAAAATTTGAAAATTCTTAAAAAATTCGACCAAAATCTTGATGTCTCCAATCTTTTGTTTTGTACGTTTTTTCCACGTGTCTTGACACATAATGTATCCATGCAAAGTTTGGTGAAGATCTGAGTATGTAGTTTTTGACCTTATATGGAACCTCCTATCTGAAAATTTGAAAATTCTTAAAAAATTCGTCCAAAATCTTGATGTCTCCAATCTCTTGTTTTGTACGTTTTTTCCACGTGTCTTGACATCCAATGTATCCCTGCAAAGTTTGGTGAAGATCTGAGTATGTAGTTTTTGACCTTATCTGGAACCTCCCATCTGAAAATTTGAAAATTCCTAAAAAATCCGTGCAAAATCTTGATGACCCCAATCTCTTGTTTTGTACGTTTTTTCCACGTGTCTTGACATCCAATGTATTCCTGCAATGTTTGGTGAAGATCTGAGTATGTAGTTTTTGACCTTATATGGAACCTCCTATCTGAAAATTTGAAAATTCTTAAAAAATTCGACCAAAATCTTGATGACCCCAATCCTATGTTTTGTATGTTTTTTCCACGTGTCTTGACATCCAATGTATCCATGCAAAGTTTGGTGAAGATCTGAGTATGTCGTTTTTGACCTTATCTGGAACCTCCCATCTGAAAATTTGAAAATTCTTAAAAAATTCGTCGAAAATCTTGATGTCTCCGATCTCTTGTTTTGTACGTTTTTTCCACGTGTCTTGACAGGCAAAGTATTCCTGCAAAGTTTGGTGAAGATCTGAGTATGTAGTTTTTGACCTTATCTGGAACCTCCCATCTGAAAATTTGAAAATTCTTAAAAAATTCGTCGAAAATCTTGATGTCTCCGATCTCTTGTTTTGTACGTTTTTTCCACGTGTCTTGACATGCAAAGTATTCCTGCAAAGTTTGGTGAAGATCTGAGTATGTAGTTTTTGACCTCATCTGGAACCTCCTATCTGAAAATTTGAAAATTCTTAAAAAATTCGTCCAAAATCTTGATGTCTCCAATCTCTTGTTTTGTACGTTTTTTCCACGTGTCTTGACATCCAATGTATCCCTGCAATGTTTGGTGAAGATCTGAGTATGTAGTTTTTGACCTTATCTGGAACCTCCCATCTGAAAATTTGAAAATTCCTAAAAAATCCGTCCAAAATCTTGATGACCCCAATCTCTTGTTTTGTACTTTTTTTCCACGTGTCTCGACCTCCAATGTATCCCTGCAAAGTTTGGTGAAGATCTGAGTATGTAGTTTTTGACCTTATATGGAACCTCCTATCTGAAAATTTGAAAATTCTTAAAAAATTCGTCCAAAATCTTGATGTCACCAATCCTATGTTTTGTATGTTTTTTCCACGTGTCTTGACATCCAATGTATCCATGCAAAGTTTGGTGAAGATCTGAGTATGTCGTTTTTGACCTTATCTGGAACCTCCCATCTGAAAATTTGAAAATTCTTAAAAAATTCGTCCAAAATCTTGATGTCTCCGATCTCTTGTTTTGTACGTTTTTTCCACGTGTCTTGACATGCAAAGTATTCCTGCAAAGTTTGGTGAAGATCTGAGTATGTAGTTTTTGACCTCATCTGGAACCTCCTATCTGAAAATTTGAAAATTCTTAAAAAATTCGTCCAAAATTTTGATGTCTCCAATCTCTTGTTTTGTACGTTTTTTCCACGTGTCTTGACATCCAATGTATCCCTGCAATGTTTGGTGAAGATCTGAGTATGTAGTTTTTGACCTTATCTGGAACCTCCCATCTGAAAATTTGAAAATTCCTAAAAAATCCGTCCAAAATCTTGATGACCCCAATCTCTTGTTTTGTACGTTTTTTCCACGTGTCTTGACATCCAATGTATCCCTGCAAAGTTTGGTGAAGATCTGAGTATGTAGTTTTTGACCTTATCTGGAACCTCCTATCTGAAAATTTGAAAATTCTTAAAAAATTCGTCCAAAATCTTGATGTCTCCAATCTCTTGTTTTGTACGTTTTTTCCACGTGTCTTGATATCCAATGTATCCCTGCAAAGTTTGGTGAAGATCTGAGTATGTAGTTTTTGACCTTATATGGAACCTCCTATCTGAAAATTTGAAAATTCTTAAAAAATTCGTCCAAAATCTTGATGTCTCCAATCTCTTGTTTTGTACGTTTTTTCCACGTGTCTTGACATCCAATGTATCCCTGCAAAGTTTGGTGAAGATCTGAGTATGTAGTTTTTGACCTTATATTGAACCTCCCATCTGAAAATTTGAAAATTCTTAAAAAATTCGTCCAAAATCTTGATGTCTCCAATCTCTTGTTTTGTACGTTTTTTCCACGTGTCTTGATATCCAATGTATCCCTGCAAAGTTTGGTGAAGATCTGAGTATGTCGTTTTTGACCTTATCTGGAACATCCTTTCTGAAAATTTGAAAATTGTTAAAAAATTCGTCCAAAATCTTGATGTCTCCAATCTCTTTTTTGTACGTTTTTTCCACGTGTCTTGACATCCAATGTATCCCTGCAAAGTTTGGTGAAGATCTGAGTATGTAGTTTTTGACCTTATCTGGAACCTCCCATCTGAAAATTTGAAAATTCTTAAAAAATTCGACCAAAATCTTGATGTCTCCAATCTTTTGTTTTGTACGTTTTTTCCACGTGTCTTGACACATAATGTATCCATGCAAAGTTTGGTGAAGATCTGAATATGTAGTTTTTGACCTTATATGGAACCTCCTATCTGAAAATTTGAAAATTCTTAAAAAATTCGTCGAAAATCTTGATGTCTCCGATCTCTTGTTTTGTACGTTTTTTCCACGTGTCTTGACATGCAAAGTATTCCTGCAAAGTTTGGTGAAGATCTGAGTATGTAGTTTTTGACCTCATCTGGAACCTCCTATCTGAAAATTTGAAAATTCTTAAAAAATTCGTCCAAAATCTTGATGTCTCCAATCTCTTGTTTTGTACGTTTTTTCCACGTGTCTTGATATCCAATGTATCCCTGCAATGTTTGGTGAAGATCTGAGTATGTAGTTTTTGACCTTATATGGAACCTCCTATCTGAAAATTTGAAAATTCTTAAAAAATTCGTCCAAAATCTTGATGTCTCCAATCTCTTGTTTTGTACGTTTTTTCCACGTGTCTTGACATCCAATGTATCCCTGCAAAGTTTGGTGAAGATCTGAGTATGTCGTTTTTGACCTTATCTGGAACATCCTTTCTGAAAATTTGAAAATTGTTAAAAAATTCGTCCAAAATCTTGATGTCTCCAATCCCTTTTTTGTACGTTTTTTCCACGTGTCTTGACATCCAATGTATCCCTGCAAAGTTTGGTGAAGATCTGAGTATGTAGTTTTTGACCTTATCTGGAACCTCCCATCTGAAAATTTGAAAATTCTTAAAAAATTCGACCAAAATCTTGATGTCTCCAATCTCTTGTTTTGTACGTTTTTTCCACGTGTCTTGGCATCCAATGTATCCCTGCAAAGTTTGGTGAAGATCTGAGTATGTAGTTTTTGACCTTATCTGGAACCTCCCATCTGAAAATTTGAAAATTCCTAAAAAATCCGTGCAAAATCTTGATGACCCCAATCTCTTGTTTTGTACGTTTTTTCCACGTGTCTTGACATCCAATGTATTCCTGCAATGTTTGGTGAAGATCTGAGTATGTAGTTTTTGACCTTATATGGAACCTCCTATCTGAAAATTTGAAAATTCTTAAAAAATTCGACCAAAATCTTGATGTTCCGAATCCTATGTTTTGTATGTTTTTTCCACGTGTCTTGACATCCAATGTATCCATGCAAAGTTTGGTGAAGATCTGAGTATGTAGTTTTTGACCTTATATTGAACCTCCCATCTGAAAATTTGAAAATTCTTAAAAAATTCGTCCAAAATCTTGATGACCCCAATCTCTTGTTTTGTACGTTTTTTCCACGTGTCTTGACATCCAAAGTATCCCTGCAAAGTTTGGTGAAGATCTGAGTATGTAGTTTTTGACCTTATATGGAACCTCCTTTCTGAAAATTTGAGAATTCTTAAAAAATTCGTCCAAAATCTTGATGTCTCCAATCTCTTGTTTTGTACGTTTTTTCCACGTGTCTTGACATCCAATGTATCCCTGCAAAGTTTGGTGAAGATCTGAGTATGTCGTTTTTGACCTTATCTGGAACATCCTTTCTGAAAATTTGAAAATTCTTAAAAAATTCGACCAAAATCTTGATGTTCCGAATCCTATGTTTTGTACGTTTTTTCCACGTGTCTTGACATCCAATGTATCCATGCAAAGTTTGGTGAAGATCTGAGTATGTAGTTTTTGACCTTATATTGAACCTCCCATCTGAAAATTTGAAAATTCTTAAAAAATTCGTCCAAAATCTTGATGTCTCCAACCTCTTGTTTTGTACGTTTTTTCCACGTGTCTTGACATCCAATGTATTCCTGCAATGTTTGGTGGAGATCTGAGTATGTAGTTTTAGACCTTATCTGGAACCTCCTATCTGAAAATTTGAAAATTCTTCAAAAATTCGTCCAAAATCTTGATGTCTCCAATCTCTTGTTTTGTACGTTTTTTCCACGTGTCTCGACCTCCAATGGATCCCTGCAAAGTTTGGTGAAGATCTGAGTATGTCGTTTTTGACCTTATCTGGAACATCCTTTCTGAAAATTTGAAAATTCTTAAAAAATTCGTCGAAAATCTTGATGTCTCCAATCTCTTGTTTTGTACGTTTTTTCCACGTGTCTTGACATCCAATGTATCCCTGCAAAGTTTGGTGAAGATCTGAGTATGTAGTTTTTGACCTTATATGGAACCTCCTATCTGAAAATTTGAAAATTCTTAAAAAATTCGTCCAAAATCTTGATGTCTCCAATCTCTTGTTTTGTACGTTTTTTCCACGTGTCTCGACCTCCAATGGATCCCTGCAAAGTTTGGTGAAGATCTGAGTATGTAGTTTTTGACCTTATCTGGAACCTCCCATCTGAAAATTTGAAAATTCCTAAAAAATCCTTGCAAAATCTTGATGACCCCAATCTCTTGTTTTGTACGTTTTTTCCACGTGTCTTGACATCCAATGTATCCATGCAAAGTTTGGTGAAGATCTGAGTATGTCGTTTTTGACCTTATCTGGAACCTCCCATCTGAAAATTTGAAAATTCTTAAAAAATTCGTCGAAAATCTTGATGTCTCCAATCTCTTGTTTTGTACGTTTTTTCCACGTGTCTTGACATGCAAAGTATCCCTGCAACGTTTGGTGAAGATCTGAGTATGTAGTTTTTGATCTTATCTGGAACCTCCTATCTGAAAATTTAAAAATTCTTCAAAAATTCGTCGAAAATCTTGATGTCTCCAATCTCTTGTTTTGTACGTTTTTTCCACGTGTCTTGACATCCAATGTATCCCTGCAATGTTTGGTGGAGATCTGAGTATGTAGTTTTTGACCTTATCTGGGACCTCCTATCAGAAAATTTGAAAATTCTTCAAAAATTCGTCCAAAATCTTGATGTCTCCAATCTCTTGTTTTGTACGTTTTTTCCACGTGTCTCGACCTCCAATGTATCCCTGCAAAGTTTGGTGAAGATCTGAGTATGTCGTTTTTGACCTTATCTGGAACATCCTTTCTGAAAATTTGAAAATTCTTAAAAAATTCGTCGAAAATCTTGATGTCTCCAATCTCTTGTTTTGTACGTTTTTTCCACGTGTCTCGACCTCCAATGGATCCCTGCAAAGTTTGGTGAAGATCTGAGTATGTCGTTTTTGACCTTATCTGGAACATCCTTTCTGAAAATTTGAAAATTCTTAAAAAATTCGTCGAAAATCTTGATGTCTCCAATCTCTTGTTTTGTACGTTTTTCCACGTGTCTTGACATGCAAAGTATTCCTGCAAAGTTTGGTGAAGATCTGAGTATGTAGTTTTTGACCTTATATGGAACCTCCTATCTGAAAATTTGAAAATTCTTAAAAAATTCGTCCAAAATCTTGATGTCTCCAATCTCTTGTTTTGTACGTTTTTTCCACGTGTCTCGACCTCCAATGTATCCCTACAAAGTTTGGTGAAGATCTGAGTATGTAGTTTTAGACCTTATCTGGAACCTCCTATCTGAAAATTTGAAAATTCTTCAAAAATTCGTCCAAAATCTTGATGTCTCCAATCTCTTGTTTTGTACGTTTTTTCCACGTGTCTCGACCTCCAATGGATCCCTGCAAAGTTTGGTGAAGATCTGAGTATGTCGTTTTTGACCTTATCTGGAACATCCTTTCTGAAAATTTGAAAATTCTTAAAAAATTCGTCGAAAATCTTGATGTCTCCAATCTCTTGTTTTGTACGTTTTTTCCACGTGTCTTGACATGCAAAGTATTCCTGCAAAGTTTGGTGAAGATCTGAGTATGTAGTTTTTGACCTTATATGGAACCTCCTATCTGAAAATTTGAAAATTCTTAAAAAATTCGTCCAAAATCTTGATGTCTCCAATCTCTTGTTTTGTACGTTTTTTCCACGTGTCTTGACATCCAATGTATCCCTGCAAAGTTTGGTGAAGTTCTGAGTATGTAGTTTTTGACCTTATATGGAACCTCCCATCTGAAAATTTGAAAATTCCTAAAAAATCCGTGCAAAATCTTGATGACCCCAATCTCTTGTTTTGTACGTTTTTTCCACGTGTCTTGACATGCAAAGTATTCCTGCAAAGTTTGGTGAAGATCTGAGTATGTAGTTTTTGACCTCATCTGGAACCTCCTATCTGAAAATTTGAAAATTCTTAAAAAATTCGTCCAAAATCTTGATGTCTCCAATCTCTTGTTTTGTACGTTTTTTCCACGTGTCTTGACATCCAATGTATCCCTGCAATGTTTGGTGAAGATCTGAGTATGTAGTTTTTGACCTTATATTGAACCTCCCATCTGAAAATTTGAAAATTCTTAAAAAATTCGTCCAAAATCTTGATGACCCCAATCTCTTGTTTTGTACGTTTTTTCCACGTGTCTTGACATCCAAAGTATCCCTGCAAAGTTTGGTGAAGATCTGAGTATGTAGTTTTTGACCTCATCTGGAACCTCCTATCTGAAAATTTGAGAATTCTTAAAAAATTCGTCCAAAATCTTGATGTCTCCAATCTCTTGTTTTGTACGTTTTTTCCACGTGTCTTGACATCCAATGTATCCATGCAAAGTTTGGTGAAAATCTGAGTATGTCGTTTTTGACCTTATCTGGAACCTCCCATCTGAAAATTTGAAAATTCTTAAAAAATTCGTCGAAAATCTTGATGTCTCCAATCTTTTGTTTTGTACGTTTTTTCCACGTGTCTTGACATCCAATGTATCCCTGCAATGTTTGGTGAAGATCTGAGTATGTAGTTTTTGACCTTATCTGGAACCTCCCATCTGAAAATTTGAAAATTCCTAAAAAATCCGTCCAAAATCTTGATGACCCCAATCTCTTGTTTTGTACTTTTTTTCCACGTGTCTCGACCTCCAATGTATCCCTGCAAAGTTTGGTGAAGATCTGAGTATGTAGTTTTTGACCTTATATGGAACCTCCTATCTGAAAATTTGAAAATTCTTAAAAAATTCGTCCAAAATCTTGATGTCACCAATCCTATGTTTTGTATGTTTTTTCCACGTGTCTTGACATCCAATGTATTCCTGCAAAGTTTGGTGAAGATCTGAGTATGTCGTTTTTGACCTTATCTGGAACCTCCTATCTGAAAATTTGAAAATTCTTAAAAAATTCGTCGAAAATCTTGATGTCTCCGATCTCTTGTTTTGTACGTTTTTTCCACGTGTCTTGACATGCAAAGTATTCCTGCAAAGTTTGGTGAAGATCTGAGTATGTAGTTTTTGACCTCATCTGGAACCTCCTATCTGAAAATTTGAAAATTCTTAAAAAATTCGTCCAAAATCTTGATGTCTCCAATCTCTTGTTTTGTACGTTTTTTCCACGTGTCTTGACATCCCATGTATCCCTGCAATGTTTGGTGAAGATCTGAGTATGTAGTTTTTGACCTTATCTGGAACCTCCCATCTGAAAATTTGAAAATTCCTAAAAAATCCGTCCAAAATCTTGATGACCCCAATCTCTTGTTTTGTACTTTTTTTCCACGTGTCTCGACCTCCAATGTATCCCTGCAAAGTTTGGTGAAGATCTGAGTATGTAGTTTTTGACCTTATATGGAACCTCCTATCTGAAAATTTGAAAATTCTTAAAAAATTCGTCCAAAATCTTGATGTCACCAATCCTATGTTTTGTATGTTTTTTCCACGTGTCTTGACATCCAATGGATCCCTGCAAAGTTTGGTGAAGATCTGAGTATGTAGTTTTTGACCTCATCTGGAACCTCCTATCTGAAAATTTGAAAATTCTTAAAAAATTCGTCCAAAATCTTGATGTCTCCAATCTCTTGTTTTGTACGTTTTTTCCACGTGTCTTGACATCCAATGTATCCCTGCAATGTTTGGTGAAGATCTGAGTATGTAGTTTTTGACCTTATGTGGAACCTCCCATCTGAAAATTTGAAAATTCCTAAAAAATCCGTCCAAAATCTTGATGACCCCAATCTCTTGTTTTGTACTTTTTTTCCACGTGTCTCGACCTCCAATGTATCCCTGCAAAGTTTGGTGAAGATCTGAGTATGTAGTTTTTGACCTTATATGGAACCTCCTATCTGAAAATTTGAAAATTCTTAAAAAATTCGTCCAAAATCTTGATGTCACCAATCCTATGTTTTGTATGTTTTTTCCACGTGTCTTGACATCCAATGGATCCCTGCAAAGTTTGGTGAAGATCTGAGTATGTCGTTTTTGACCTTATCTGGAACCTCCCATCTGAAAATTTGAAAATTCTTAAAAAATTCGTCCAAAATCTTGATGTCTCCAATCTCTTGTTTTGTACGTTTTTTCCACGTGTCTTGACATCCAATGTATCCCTGCAAAGTTTGGTGAAGATCTGAGTATGTAGTTTTTGACCTTATCTGGAACCTCCCATCTGAAAATTTGAAAATTCTTCAAAAATTCGTCCAAAATCTTGATGTCTCCAATCTCTTGTTTTGTACGTTTTTTCCACGTGTCTCGACCTCCAATGGATCCCTGCAAAGTTTGGTGAAGATCTGAGTATGTCGTTTTTGACCTTATCTGGAACCTCCCATCTGAAAATTTGAAAATTCTTAAAAAATTCGTCGAAAATCTTGATGTCTCCAATCTCTTGTTTTGTACGTTTTTTCCACGTGTCTTGACATGCAAAGTATCCCTGCAACGTTTGGTGAAGATCTGAGTATGTAGTTTTTGACCTTATCTGGAACCTCCTATCTGAAAATTTGAAAATTCTTCAAAAATTCGTCGAAAATCTTGATGTCTCCAATCTCTTGTTTTGTACGTTTTTTCCACGTGTCTTGACATCCAATGTATCCCTGCAATGTTTGGTGGAGATCTGAGTATGTAGTTTTTGACCTTATCTGGGACCTCCTATCAGAAAATTTGAAAATTCTTCAAAAATTCGTCCAAAATCTTGATGTCTCCAATCTCTTGTTTTGTACGTTTTTTCCACGTGTCTTGATATCCAATGTATCCCTGCAAAGTTTGGTGAAGATCTGAGTGTGTCGTTTTTGACCTTATCTGGAACATCCTTTCTGAAAATTTGAAAATTCTTAAAAAATTCGACCAAAATCTTGATGTTCCGAATCCTATGTTTTGTATGTTTTTTCCACGTGTCTTGACATCCAATGTATCCATGCAAAGTTTGGTGAAGATCTGAGTATGTAGTTTTTGACCTTATATTGAACCTCCCATCTGAAAATTTGAAAATTCTTAAAAAATTCGTCCAAAATCTTGATGACCCCAATCTCTTGTTTTGTACGTTTTTTCCACGTGTCTTGACATCCAAAGTATCCCTGCAAAGTTTGGTGAAGATCTGAGTATGTAGTTTTTGACCTTATATGGAACCTCCTTTCTGAAAATTTGAGAATTCTTAAAAAATTCGTCCAAAATCTTGATGTCTCCAATCTCTTGTTTTGTACGTTTTTTCCACGTGTCTTGACATCCAATGTATCCATGCAAAGTTTGGTGAAGATCTGAGTATGTCGTTTTTGACCTTATCTGGAACCTCCCATCTGAAAATTTGAAAATTCTTAAAAAATTCGTCGAAAATCTTGATGTCTCCAATCTTTTGTTTTGTACGTTTTTTCCACGTGTCTTGACATGCAAAGTATCCCTGCAACGTTTGGTGAAGATCTGAGTATGTAGTTTTTGACCTTATCTGGAACCTCCTATCTGAAAATTTGAAAATTCTTCAAAAATTCGTCGAAAATCTTGATGTCTCCAATCTCTTGTTTTGTACGTTTTTTCCACGTGTCTTGACATCCAATGTATTCCTGCAATGTTTGGTGGAGATCTGAGTATGTAGTTTTAGACCTTATCTGGAACCTCCTATCTGAAAATTTGAAAATTCTTCAAAAATTCGTCCAAAATCTTGATGTCTCCAATCTCTTGTTTTGTACGTTTTTTCCACGTGTCTCGACCTCCAATGGATCCCTGCAAAGTTTGGTGAAGATCTGAGTATGTCGTTTTTGACCTTATCTGGAACATCCTTTCTGAAAATTTGAAAATTCTTAAAAAATTCGTCGAAAATCTTGATGTCTCCAATCTCTTGTTTTGTACGTTTTTTCCACGTGTCTTGACATCCAATGTATCCCTGCAAAGTTTGGTGAAGATCTGAGTATGTAGTTTTTGACCTTATATGGAACCTCCTATCTGAAAATTTGAAAATTCTTAAAAAATTCGTCCAAAATCTTGATGTCTCCAATCTCTTGTTTTGTACGTTTTTTCCACGTGTCTCGACCTCCAATGGATCCCTGCAAAGTTTGGTGAAGATCTGAGTATGTAGTTTTTGACCTTATCTGGAACCTCCCATCTGAAAATTTGAAAATTCCTAAAAAATCCGTGCAAAATCTTGATGACCCCAATCTCTTGTTTTGTACGTTTTTTCCACGTGTCTTGACATCCAATGTATCCATGCAAAGTTTGGTGAAGATCTGAGTATGTCGTTTTTGACCTTATCTGGAACCTCCCATCTGAAAATTTGAAAATTCTTAAAAAATTCGTCGAAAATCTTGATGTCTCCAATCTCTTGTTTTGTACGTTTTTTCCACGTGTCTTGACATGCAAAGTATCCCTGCAACGTTTGGTGAAGATCTGAGTATGTAGTTTTTGACCTTATCTGGAACCTCCTATCTGAAAATTTGAAAATTCTTCAAAAATTCGTCGAAAATCTTGATGTCTCCAATCTCTTGTTTTGTACGTTTTTTCCACGTGTCTTGACATCCAATGTATCCCTGCAATGTTTGGTGGAGATCTGAGTATGTAGTTTTTGACCTTATCTGGGACCTCCTATCAGAAAATTTGAAAATTCTTCAAAAATTCGTCCAAAATCTTGATGTCTCCAATCTCTTGTTTTGTACGTTTTTTCCACGTGTCTCGACCTCCAATGTATCCCTGCAAAGTTTGGTGAAGATCTGAGTATGTCGTTTTTGACCTTATCTGGAACATCCTTTCTGAAAATTTGAAAATTCTTAAAAAATTCGTCGAAAATCTTGATGTCTCCAATCTCTTGTTTTGTACGTTTTTTCCACGTGTCTCGACCTCCAATGTATCCCTGCAAAGTTTGGTGAAGATCTGAGTATGTCGTTTTTGACCTTATCTGGAACATCCTTTCTGAAAATTTGAAAATTCTTAAAAAATTCGTCGAAAATCTTGATGTCTCCAATCTCTTGTTTTGTACGTTTTTTCCACGTGTCTTGACATGCAAAGTATTCCTGCAAATTTTGGTGAAGATCTGAGTATGTAGTTTTTGACCTTATATGGAACCTCCTATCTGAAAATTTGAAAATTCTTCAAAAATTCGTCCAAAATCTTGATGTCTCCAATCTCTTGTTTTGTACGTTTTTTCCACGTGTCTCGACCTCCAATGGATCCCTGCAAAGTTTGGTGAAGATCTGAGTATGTCGTTTTTGACCTTATCTGGAACATCCTTTCTGAAAATTTGAAAATTCTTAAAAAATTCGTCGAAAATCTTGATGTCTCCAATCTCTTGTTTTGTACGTTTTTTCCACGTGTCTTGACATGCAAAGTATTCCTGCAAAGTTTGGTGAAGATCTGAGTATGTAGTTTTTGACCTTATATGGAACCTCCTATCTGAAAATTTGAAAATTCTTAAAAAATTCGTCCAAAATCTTGATGTCTCCAATCTCTTGTTTTGTACGTTTTTACACGTGTCTTGACATCCAATGTATCCCTGCAAAGTTTGGTGAAGATCTGAGTATGTAGTTTTTGACCTTATCTGGAACCTCCCATCTGAAAATTTGAAAATTCTTCAAAAATTCGTCCAAAATCTTGATGTCTCCAATCTCTTGTTTTGTACGTTTTTTCCACGTGTCTCGACCTCCAATGGATCCCTGCAAAGTTTGGTGAAGATCTGAGTATGTCGTTTTTGACCTTATCTGGAACCTCCCATCTGAAAATTTGAAAATTCTTAAAAAATTCGTCGAAAATCTTGATGTCTCCAATCTCTTGTTTTGTACGTTTTTTCCACGTGTCTTGACATGCAAAGTATCCCTGCAACGTTTGGTGAAGATCTGAGTATGTAGTTTTTGACCTTATCTGGAACCTCCTATCTGAAAATTTGAAAATTCTCAAAAAATTCGTCGAAAATCTTGATGTCTCCAATCTCTTGTTTTGTACGTTTTTTCCACGTGTCTTGACATCCAATGTATCCCTGCAAAGTTTGGTGAAGATCTGAGTATGTAGTTTTTGACCTTATCTGGAACCTCCCATCTGAAAATTTGAAAATTCTTAAAAAATTCGACCAAAATCTTGATGTCTCCAATCTTTTGTTTTGTACGTTTTTTCCACGTGTCTTGACACATAATGTATCCATGCAAAGTTTGGTGAAGATCTGAGTATGTAGTTTTTGACCTTATATGGAACCTCCTATCTGAAAATTTGAAAATTCTTAAAAAATTCGTCCAAAATCTTGATGTCTCCAATCTCTTGTTTTGTACGTTTTTTCCACGTGTCTTGACATCCAATGTATCCCTGCAAAGTTTGGTGAAGATCTGAGTATGTAGTTTTTGACCTTATCTGGAACCTCCCATCTGAAAATTTTAAAATTCCTAAAAAATCCGTGCAAAATCTTGATGACCCCAATCTCTTGTTTTGTACGTTTTTTCCACGTGTCTTGACATCCAATGTATCCATGCAAAGTTTGGTGAAGATCTGAGTATGTCGTTTTTGACCTTATCTGGAACCTCCCATCTGAAAATTTGAAAATTCTTAAAAAATTCGTCGAAAATCTTGATGTCTCCAATCTCTTGTTTTGTACGTTTTTTCCACGTGTCTTGACATGCAAAGTATCCCTGCAACGTTTGGTGAAGATCTGAGTATGTAGTTTTTGACCTTATCTGGAACCTCCTATCTGAAAATTTGAAAATTCTTCAAAAATTCGTCGAAAATCTTGATGTCTCCAATCTCTTGTTTTGTACGTTTTTTCCACGTGTCTTGACATCCAATGTATTCCTGCAAAGTTTGGTGAATATCTGAGTATGTCGTTTTTGACCTTATCTGGAACCTCCCATCTGAAAATTTGAAAATTCTTAAAAAATTCGTCGAAAATCTTGATGTCTCCGATCTCTTGTTTTGTACGTTTTTTCCACGTGTCTTGACATGCAAAGTATTCCTGCAAAGTTTGGTGAAGATCTGAGTATGTAGTTTTTGACCTCATCTGGAACCTCCTATCTGAAAATTTGAAAATTCTTAAAAAATTCGTCCAAAATCTTGATGTCTCCAATCTCTTGTTTTGTACGTTTTTTCCACGTGTCTTGACATCCAATGTATCCCTGCAATGTTTGGTGAAGATCTGAGTATGTAGTTTTTGACCTTATTGGAACCTCCCATCTGAAAATTTGAAAATTCCTAAAAAATCCGTCCAAAATCTTGATGACCCCAATCTCTTGTTTTGTACTTTTTTTCCACGTGTCTCGACCTCCAATGTATCCCTGCAAAGTTTGGTGAAGATCTGAGTATGTAGTTTTTGACCTTATATGGAACCTCCTATCTGAAAATTTGAAAATTCTTAAAAAAATCGTCCAAAATCTTGATGTCACCAATCTTATGTTTTGTATGTTTTTTCCACGTGTCTTGACATCCAATGGATCCCTGCAAAGTTTGGTGAAGATCTGAGTATGTCGTTTTTGACCTTATCTGGAACCTCCCATCTGAAAATTTGAAAATTCTTAAAAAATTCGTCGAAAATCTTGATGTCTCCGATCTCTTGTTTTGTACGTTTTTTCCACGTGTCTTGACATGCAAAGTATTCCTGCAAAGTTTGGTGAAGATCTGAGTATGTAGTTTTTGACCTCATCTGGAACCTCCTATCTGAAAATTTGAAAATTCTTAAAAAATTCGTCCAAAATCTTGATGTCTCCAATCTCTTGTTTTGTACGTTTTTTCCACGTGTCTTGACATCCAATGTATCCCTGCAATGTTTGGTGAAGATCTGAGTATGTAGTTTTTGACCTTATCTGGAACCTCCCATCTGAAAATTTGAAAATTCCTAAAAAATCCGTCCAAAATCTTGATGACCCCAATCTCTTGTTTTGTACTTTTTTTCCACGTGTCTCGACCTCCAATGTATCCCTGCAAAGTTTGGTGAAGATCTGAGTCTGTAGTTTTTGACCTTATATGGAACCTCCTATCTGAAAATTTGAAAATTCTTAAAAAATTCGTCCAAAATCTTGATGTCACCAATCCTATGTTTTGTATGTTTTTTCCACGTGTCTTGACATCCAATGTATCCATGCAAAGTTTGGTGAAGATCTGAGTATGTCGTTTTTGACCTTATCTGGAACCTCCCATCTGAAAATTTGAAAATTCTTAAAAAATTCGTCGAAAATCTTGATGTCTCCGATCTCTTGTTTTGTACGTTTTTTCCACGTGTCTTGACATGCAAAGTATTCCTGCAAAGTTTGGTGAAGATCTGAGTATGTAGTTTTTGACCTCATCTGGAACCTCCTATCTGAAAATTTGAAAATTCTTAAAAAATTCGTCCAAAATTTTGATGTCTCCAATCTCTTGTTTTGTACGTTTTTTCCACGTGTCTTGACATCCAATGTATCCCTGCAATGTTTGGTGAAGATCTGAGTATGTAGTTTTTGACCTTATCTGGAACCTCCCATCTGAAAATTTGAAAATTCCTAAAAAATCCGTCCAAAATCTTGATGACCCCAATCTCTTGTTTTGTACGTTTTTTCCACGTGTCTTGACATCCAATGTATCCCTGCAAAGTTTGGTGAAGATCTGAGTATGTAGTTTTTGACCTTATCTGGAACCTCCTATATGAAAATTTGAAAATTCTTAAAAAATTCGTCCAAAATCTTGATGTCTCCAATCTCTTGTTTTGTACGTTTTTTCCACGTGTCTTGACATCCAATGTATCCATGCAAAGTTTGGTGAAGATCTGAGTATGTCGTTTTTGACCTTATCTGGAACCTCCCATCTGAAAATTTGAAAATTCTTAAAAAATTCGTCGAAAATCTTGATGTCTCCAATCTTTTGTTTTGTACGTTTTTTCCACGTGTCTTGACATGCAAAGTATCCCTGCAACGTTTGGTGAAGATCTGAGTATGTAGTTTTTGACCTTATCTGGAACCTCCCATCTGAAAATTTGAAAATTCTTAAAAAATCCGTGCAAAATCTTGATGACCCCAATCTCTTGTTTTGTCCGTTTTTTCCACGTGTCTTGACATCCAATGTATCCATGCAAAGTTTGGTGAAGATCTGAGTATGTCGTTTTTGACCTTATCTGGAACCTCCCATCTGAAAATTTGAAAATTCTTAAAAAATTCCTCGAAAATCTTGATGTCTCCAATCTCTTGTTTTGTACGTTTTTTCCACGTGTCTTGACATGCAAAGTATCCCTGCAACGTTTGGTGAAGATCTGAGTATGTAGTTTTTGACCTTATCTGGAACCTCCTATCTGAAAATTTGAAAATTCTTCAAAAATTCGTCGAAAATCTTGATGTTTCCAATCTCTTGTTTTGTACGTTTTTTCCACGTGTCTTGACATCCAATGTATCCCTGCAATGTTTGGTGGAGATCTGAGTATGTAGTTTTTGACCTTATCTGGGACCTCCTATCAGAAAATTTGAAAATTCTTCAAAAATTCGTCCAAAATCTTGATGTTTCCAATCTCTTGTTTTGTACGTTTTTTCCACGTGTCTTGACATCCAATGTATCCCTGCAATGTTTGGTGGAGATCTGAGTATGTAGTTTTTGACCTTATCTGGGACCTCCTATCAGAAAATTTGAAAATTCTTCAAAAATTCGTCCAAAATCTTGATGTCTCCAATCTCTTGTTTTGTACGTTTTTTCCACGTGTCTCGACCTCCAATGTATCCCTGCAAAGTATGGTGAAGATCTGAGTATGTCGTTTTTGACCTTATCTGGAACATCCTTTCTGAAAATTTGAAAATTCTTAAAAAATTCGTCGAAAATCTTGATGTCTCCAATCTCTTGTTTTGTACGTTTTTTCCACGTGTCTTGACATCCAATGTATCCCTGCAAAGTTTGGTGAAGATCTGAGTATGTAGTTTTTGACCTTATATGGAACCTCCTATCTGAAAATTTGAAAATTCTTAAAAAATTCGACCAAAATCTTGATGTTCCGAATCCTATGTTTTGTATGTTTTTTCCACGTGTCTTGACATCCAATGTATCAATGCAAAGTTTGGTGAAGATCTGAGTATGTAGTTTTTGACCTTATATTGAACCTCCCATCTGAAAATTTGAAAATTCTTAAAAAATTCGTCCAAAATCTTGATGACCCCAATCTCTTGTTTTGTACGTTTTTTCCACGTGTCTTGACATCCAAAGTATCCCTGCAAAGTTTGGTGAAGATCTGAGTATGTAGTTTTTGACCTTATATGGAACCTCCTTTCTGAAAATTTGAGAATTCTTAAAAAATTCGTCCAAAATCTTGATGTCTCCAATCTCTTGTTTTGTACGTTTTTTCCACGTGTCTTGACATCCAATGTATCCATGCAAAGTTTGGTGAAGATCTGAGTATGTCGTTTTTGACCTTATCTGGAACCTCCCATCTGAAAATTTGAAAATTCTTAAAAAATCCGTGCAAAATCTTGATGACCCCAATCTCTTGTTTTGTACGTTTTTTCCACGTGTCTTGACATCCAATGTATCCATGCAAAGTTTGGTGAAGATCTGAGTATGTCGTTTTTGACCTTATCAGGAACCTCCCATCTGAAAATTTGAACATTCTTAAAAAATTCGTCGAAAATCTTGATGTCTCCAATCTCTTGTTTTGTACGTTTTTTCCACGTGTCTTGACATGCAAAGTATCCCTGCAACGTTTGGTGAAGATCTGAGTATGTAGTTTTTGACCTTATCTGGAACCTCCTATCTGAAAATTTGAAAATTCTTAAAAAATTCGTCCAAAATCTTGATGTCTCCAATCTCTTGTTTTGTACGTTTTTTCCACGTGTCTTGACATCCAATGTATCCCTGCAATGTTTGGTGAAGATCTGAGTATGTAGTTTTTGACCTTATATGGAGCCTCCTATCTGAAAATTTGAAAATTCTTAAAAAATTCGTCCAAAATCTTGATGTCTCCAATCTCTTGTTTTGTACGTTCTTTCCACGTGTCTTGACATCCAATGTATCCCTGCAATGTTTGGTGAAGATCTGAGTATGTAGTTTTTGACCTTATATGGAACCTCCTATCTGAAAATTTGAAAATTCTTAAAAGAATTTAACAAAATCTTGATGTCCCCAATCCTATGTTTTGTGTTTTTCCACGTGTCTTGACATACAATGTATCCCTGCAGAGTTTGGTGAAGATCTGAGTATGTAGTTTTTGACCTTATCTGGAACCTCCCATCTGAAAATTTGAAAATTCCTAAAAAATCCGTCCAAAATCTTGTTGACCCGAATCTCTTGTTTTGTACGTTTTTTCCACGTGTCTTGACATCCAATGTATCCCTGCAAAGTTTGGTGAAGATCTGAGTATGTAGTTATTGACCTTATCTGGAACCGCATTTCTGAAAATTTGAAAATTTTTAAAAAAATCGTCCAAAATCTTGATGTCTCCAATCTCTTGTTTTGTACGTTTTTTCCACGTGTCTTGACATCCAATGTATCCCTGCAAAGTTTGGTGAAGATCTGAGTATGTAGTTTTTGACCTTATATGGAACCTCCTATCTGAAAATTTGAAAATTCTTAAAAAATTCGTCCAAAATCTTGATGTCTCCAATCTCTTGTTTTGTACGTTTTTTCCACGTGTCTCGACCTCCAATGGATCCCTGCAAAGTTTGGTGAAGATCTGAGTATGTCGTTTTTGACCTTATCTGGAACCTCCCATCTGAAAATTTGAAAATTCTTAAAAAATTCGTCGAAAATCTTGATGTCTCCGATCTCTTGTTTTGTACGTTTTTTCCACGTGTCTTGACATGCAAAGTATTCCTGCAAAGTTTGGTGAAGATCTGAGTATGTAGTTTTTGACCTCATCTGGAACCTCCTATCTGAAAATTTGAAAATTCTTAAAAAATTCGTCCAAAATCTTGATGTCTCCAATCTCTTGTTTTGTACGTTTTTTCCACGTGTCTTGACATCCAATGTATCCCTGCAAAGTTTGGTGAAGATCTGAGTATGTAGTTTTTGACCTTATCTGGAACCTCCTATCTGAAAATTTGAAAATTCTTAAAAAATTCGTCCAAAATCTTGATGTCTCCAATCTCTTGTTTTGTACGTTTTTTCCACGTGTCTTGATATCCAATGTATCCCTGCAAAGTTTGGTGAAGATCTGAGTATGTCGTTTTTGACCTTATCTGGAACATCCTTTCTGAAAATTTGAAAATTGTTAAAAAATTCGTCCAAAATCTTGATGTCTCCAATCTCTTTTTTGTACGTTTTTTCCACGTGTCTTGACATCCAATGGATCCCTGCAAAGTTTGGTGAAGATCTGAGTATGTAGTTTTTGACCTTATCTGGAACCTCCCATCTGAAAATTTGAAAATTCTTAAAAAATTCGACCAAAATCTTGATGTCTCCAATCTTTTGTTTTGTACGTTTTTTCCACGTGTCTTGACACATAATGTATCCATGCAAAGTTTGGTGAAGATCTGAGTATGTAGTTTTTGACCTTATATGGAACCTCCTATCTGAAAATTTGAAAATTCTTAAAAAATTCGTCCAAAATCTTGATGTCTCCAATCTCTTGTTTTGTACGTTTTTTCCACGTGTCTTGACATCCAATGTATCCCTGCAAAGTTTGGTGAAGATCTGAGTATGTAGTTTTTGACCTTATCTGGAACCTCCCATCTGAAAATTTGAAAATTCCTAAAAAATCCGTGCAAAATCTTGATGACCCCAATCTCTTGTTTTGTACGTTTTTTCCACGTGTCTTGACATCCAATGTATTCCTGCAATGTTTGGTGAAGATCTGAGTATGTAGTTTTTGACCTTATATGGAACCTCCTATCTGAAAATTTGAAAATTCTTAAAAAATTCGACCAAAATCTTGATGTTCCGAATCCTATGTTTTGTATGTTTTTTCCACGTGTCTTGACATCCAATGTATCCCTGCAAAGTTTGGTGAAGATCTGAGTATGTAGTTTTTGACCTTATATTGAACCTCCCATCTGAAAATTTGAAAATTCTTAAAAAATTCGTCCAAAATCTTGATGACCCCAATCTCTTGTTTTGTACGTTTTTTCCACGTGTCTTGACATCCAAAGTATCCCTGCAAAGTTTGGTGAAGATCTGAGTATGTAGTTTTTGACCTTATATGGAACCTCCTTTCTGAAAATTTGAGAATTCTTAAAAAATTCGTCCAAAATCTTGATGTCTCCAATCTCTTGTTTTGTACGTTTTTTCCACGTGTCTTGACATCCAATGTATCCATGCAAAGTTTGGTGAAGATCTGAGTATGTCGTTTTTGACCTTATCTGGAACCTCCCATCTGAAAATTTGAAAATTCTTAAAAAATTCGTCGAAAATCTTGATGTCTCCAATCTTTTGTTTTGTACGTTTTTTCCACGTGTCTTGACATGCAAAGTATCCCTGCAACGTTTGGTGAAGATCTGAGTATGTAGTTTTTGACCTTATCTGGAACCTCCTATCTGAAAATTTGAAAATTCTTAAAAAATTCGTCGAAAATCTTGATGTCTCCAATCTCTTGTTTTGTACGTTTTTTCCACGTGTCTTGATATCCAATGTATCCCTGCAAAGTTTGGTGAAGATCTGAGTATGTCGTTTTTGACCTTATCTGGAACATCCTTTCTGAAAATTTGAAAATTGTTAAAAAATTCGTCCAAAATCTTGATGTCTCCAATCTCTTTTTTGTACGTTTTTTCCACGTGTCTTGACATCCAATGTATCCCTGCAAAGTTTGGTGAAGATCTGAGTATGTAGTTTTTGACCTTATCTGGAACCTCCCATCTGAAAATTTGAAAATTCTTAAAAAATTCGACCAAAATCTTGATGTCTCCAATCTTTTGTTTTGTACGTTTTTTCCACGTGTCTTGACACATAATGTATCCATGCAAAGTTTGGTGAAGATCTGAGTATGTAGTTTTTGACCTTATATGGAACCTCCTATCTGAAAATTTGAAAATTCTTAAAAAATTCGTCCAAAATCTTGATGTCTCCAATCTCTTGTTTTGTACGTTTTTTCCACGTGTCTTGACATCCAATGTATCCCTGCAAAGTTTGGTGAAGATCTGAGTATGTAGTTTTTGACCTTATCTGGAACCTCCCATCTGAAAATTTGAAAATTCCTAAAAAATCCGTGCAAAATCTTGATGACCCCAATCTCTTGTTTTGTACGTTTTTTCCACGTGTCTTGACATCCAATGTATCCATGCAAAGTTTGGTGAAGATCTGAGTATGTCGTTTTTGACCTTATCTGGAACATCCTTTCTGAAAATTTGAAAATTGTTAAAAAATTCGTCCAAAATCTTGATGTCTCCAATCTCTTTTTTGTACGTTTTTTCCACGTGTCTTGACATCCAATGTATCCCTGCAAAGTTTGGTGAAGATCTGAGTATGTAGTTTTTGACCTTATCTGGAACCTCCCATCTGAAAATTTGAAAATTCTTCAAAAATTCGTCGAAAATCTTGATGTCTCCAATCTCTTGTTTTGTACGTTTTTTCCACGTGTCTTGACATCCAATGTATCCCTGCAATGTTTGGTGGAGATCTGAGTATGTAGTTTTTGACCTTATCTGGGACCTCCTATCAGAAAATTTGAAAATTCTTCAAAAATTCGTCCAAAATCTTGATGTCTCCAATCTCTTGTTTTGTACGTTTTTTCCACGTGTCTCGACCTCCAATGTATCCCTGCAAAGTTTGGTGAAGATCTGAGTATGTCGTTTTTGACCTTATCTGGAACATCCTTTCTGAAAATTTGAAAATTCTTAAAAAAATCGTCGAAAATCTTGATGTCTCCAATCTCTTGTTTTGTACGTTTTTTCCACGTGTCTTGATATCCAATGTATCCCTGCAAAGTTTGGTGAAGATCTGAGTATGTAGTTTTTGACCTTATATGGAACCTCCTTTCTGAAAATTTGAAAATTCTCAAAAAATTCGTCCATAATCTTGATGTCTCCAATCTCTTGTTTTGTACGTTTTTTCCACGTGTCTTGACATCCAATGTATCCCTGCAAAGTTTGGTGAAGATCTGAGTATGTAGTTTTTGACCTTATCTGGAACATCCTTTCTGAAAATTTGAAAATTGTTAAAAAATTCGTCCAAAATCTTGATGTCTCCAATCTCTTTTTTGTACGTTTTTTCCACGTGTCTTGACATCCAATGTATCCCTGCAAAGTTTGGTGAAGATCTGAGTATGTAGTTTTTGACCTTATCTGGAACCTCCCATCTGAAAATTTGAAAATTCTTAAAAAATTCGACCAAAATCTTGATGTCTCCAATCTTTTGTTTTGTACGTTTTTTCCACGTGTCTTGACACATAATGTATCCATGCAAAGTTTGGTGAAGATCTGAGTATGTAGTTTTTGACCTTATATGGAACCTCCTATCTGAAAATTTGAAAATTCTTAAAAAATTCGTCCAAAATCTTGATGTCTCCAATCTCTTGTTTTGTACGTTTTTTCCACGTGTCTTGACATCCAATGTATCCCTGCAAAGTTTGGTGAAGATCTGAGTATGTAGTTTTTGACCTTATCTGGAACATCCTTTCTGAAAATTTGAAAATTGTTAAAAAATTCGTCCAAAATCTTGATGTCTCCAATCTCTTTTTTGTACGTTTTTTCCACGTGTCTTGACATCCAATGTATCCCTGCAAAGTTTGGTGAAGATCTGAGTATGTAGTTTTTGACCTTATATGGAACCTCCTATCTGAAAATTTGAAAATTCTTAAAAAATTCGACCAAAATCTTGATGTTCCGAATCCTATGTTTTGTATGTTTTTTCCACGTGTCTTGACATCCAATGTATCCATGCATAGTTTGGTGAAGATCTGAGTATGTAGTTTTTGACCTTATATTGAACCTCCCATCTGAAAATTTGAAAATTCTTAAAAAATTCGTCCAAAATCTTGATGACCCCAATCTCTTGTTTTGTACGTTTTTTCCACGTGTCTTGACATCCAAAGTATCCCTGCAAAGTTTGGTGAAGATCTGAGTATGTAGTTTTTGACCTTATATTGAACCTCCCATCTGAAAATTTGAAAATTCTTAAAAAATTCGTCCAAAATCTTGATGTCTCCAATCTCTTGTTTTGTACGTTTTTTCCACGTGTCTTGACATCCAATGTATCCATGCAAAGTTTGGTGAAGATCTGAGTATGTCGTTTTTGACCTTATCTGGAACCTCCCATCTGAAAATTTGAAAATTCTTAAAAAATTCGACCAAAATCTTGATGTCTCCAATCTTTTTTTTTTACGTTTTTTCCACGTGTCTTGACATGCAAAGTATCCCTGCAACGTTTGGTGAAGATCTGAGTATGTAGTTTTTGACCTTATCTGGAACCTCCTATCTGAAAATTTGAAAATTCTTCAAAAATTCGTCGAAAATCTTGATGTCTCCAATCTCTTGTTTTGTACGTTTTTTCCACGTGTCTTGACATCCAATGTATTCCTGCAATGTTTGGTGGAGATCTGAGTATGTAGTTTTAGACCTTATCTGGAACCTCCTATCTGAAAATTTGAAAATTCTTCAAAAATTAGTCCAAAATCTTGATGTCTCCAATCTCTTGTTTTGTACGTTTTTCCACGTGTCTCGACCTCCAATGGATCCCTGCAAAGTTTGGTGAAGATCTGAGTATGTCGTTTTTGACCTTATCTGGAACATCCTTTCTGAAAATTTGAAAATTCTTAAAAAATTCGTCGAAAATCTTGATGTCTCCAATCTCTTGTTTTGTACGTTTTTTCCACGTGTCTTGACATCCAATGTATCCCTGCAAAGTTTGGTGAAGATCTGAGTATGTAGTTTTTGACCTTATATGGAACCTCCTATCTGAAAATTTGAAAATTCTTAAAAAATTCGTCCAAAATCTTGATGTCTCCAATCTCTTGTTTTGTACGTTTTTTCCACGTGTCTTGACATCCAATGTATCCCTGCAAAGTTTGGTGAAGATCTGAGTATGTAGTTTTTGACCTTATCTGGAACATCCTTTCTGAAAATTTGAAAATTGTTAAAAAATTCGTCCAAAATCTTGATGTCTCCAATCTCTTTTTTGTACGTTTTTTCCACGTGTCTTGACATCCAATGTATCCCTGCAAAGTTTGGTGAAGATCTGAGTATGTAGTTTTTGACCTTATATGGAACCTCCTATCTGAAAATTTGAAAATTCTTAAAAAATTCGACCAAAATCTTGATGTTCCGAATCCTATGTTTTGTATGTTTTTTCCACGTGTCTTGACATCCAATGTATCCATGCATAGTTTGGTGAAGATCTGAGTATGTAGTTTTTGACCTTATATTGAACCTCCCATCTGAAAATTTGAAAATTCTTAAAAAATTCGTCCAAAATCTTGATGACCCCAATCTCTTGTTTTGTACGTTTTTTCCACGTGTCTTGACATCCAAAGTATCCCTGCAAAGTTTGGTGAAGATCTGAGTATGTAGTTTTTGACCTTATATTGAACCTCCCATCTGAAAATTTGAAAATTCTTAAAAAATTCGTCCAAAATCTTGATGTCTCCAATCTCTTGTTTTGTACGTTTTTTCCACGTGTCTTGACATCCAATGTATCCATGCAAAGTTTGGTGAAGATCTGAGTATGTCGTTTTTGACCTTATCTGGAACCTCCCATCTGAAAATTTGAAAATTCTTAAAAAATTCGACCAAAATCTTGATGTCTCCAATCTTTTTTTTTTACGTTTTTTCCACGTGTCTTGACATGCAAAGTATCCCTGCAACGTTTGGTGAAGATCTGAGTATGTAGTTTTTGACCTTATCTGGAACCTCCTATCTGAAAATTTGAAAATTCTTCAAAAATTCGTCGAAAATCTTGATGTCTCCAATCTCTTGTTTTGTACGTTTTTTCCACGTGTCTTGACATCCAATGTATTCCTGCAATGTTTGGTGGAGATCTGAGTATGTAGTTTTAGACCTTATCTGGAACCTCCTATCTGAAAATTTGAAAATTCTTCAAAAATTAGTCCAAAATCTTGATGTCTCCAATCTCTTGTTTTGTACGTTTTTCCACGTGTCTCGACCTCCAATGGATCCCTGCAAAGTTTGGTGAAGATCTGAGTATGTCGTTTTTGACCTTATCTGGAACATCCTTTCTGAAAATTTGAAAATTCTTAAAAAATTCGTCGAAAATCTTGATGTCTCCAATCTCTTGTTTTGTACGTTTTTTCCACGTGTCTTGACATCCAATGTATCCCTGCAAAGTTTGGTGAAGATCTGAGTATGTAGTTTTTGACCTTATATGGAACCTCCTATCTGAAAATTTGAAAATTCTTAAAAAATTCGTCCAAAATCTTGATGTCTCCAATCTCTTGTTTTGTACGTTTTTTCCACGTGTCTCGACCTCCAATGGATCCCTGCAAAGTTTGGTGAAGATCTGAGTATGTCGTTTTTGACCTTATCTGGAACCTCCCATCTGAAAATTTGAAAATTCTTAAAAAATTCGTCGAAAATCTTGATGTCTCCGATCTCTTGTTTTGTACGTTTTTTCCACGTGTCTTGACATGCAAAGTATTCCTGCAAAGTTTGGTGAAGATCTGAGTATGTAGTTTTTGACCTCATCTGGAACCTCCTATCTGAAAATTTGAAAATTCTTAAAAAATTCGTCCAAAATCTTGATGTCTCCAATCTCTTGTTTTGTACGTTTTTTCCACGTGTCTTGACATCCAATGTATCCCTGCAATGTTTGGTGAAGATCTGAGTATGTAGTTTTTGACCTTATCTGGAACCTCCCATCTGAAAATTTGAAAATTCCTAAAAAATCCGTCCAAAATCTTGATGACCCCAATCTCTTGTTTTGTACTTTTTTTCCACGTGTCTCGACCTCCAATGTATCCCTGCAAAGTTTGGTGAAGATCTGAGTATGTAGTTTTTGACCTTATCTGGAACCTCCTATCTGAAAATTTGAAAATTCTTAAAAAATTCGTCGAAAATCTTGATGTCTCCGATCTCTTGTTTTGTACGTTTTTTCCACGTGTCTTGATATCCAATGTATCCCTGCAAAGTTTGGTGAAGATCTGAGTATGTCGTTTTTGACCTTATCTGGAACATCCTTTCTGAAAATTTGAAAATTGTTAAAAAATTCGTCCAAAATCTTGATGTCTCCAATCTCTTTTTTGTACGTTTTTTCCACGTGTCTTGACATCCAATGTATCCCTGCAAAGTTTGGTGAAGATCTGAGTATGTAGTTTTTGACCTTATCTGGAACCTCCCATCTGAAAATTTGAAAATTCTTAAAAAATTCGACCAAAATCTTGATGTCTCCAATCTTTTGTTTTGTACGTTTTTTCCACGTGTCTTGACACATAATGTATCCATGCAAAGTTTGGTGAAGATCTGAGTATGTAGTTTTTGACCTTATATGGAACCTCCTATCTGAAAATTTGAAAATTCTTAAAAAATTCGTCCAAAATCTTGATGTCTCCAATCTCTTGTTTTGTACGTTTTTTCCACGTGTCTTGACATCCAATGTATCCCTGCAAAGTTTGGTGAAGATCTGAGTATGTAGTTTTTGACCTTATCTGGAACCTCCCATCTGAAAATTTGAAAATTCCTAAAAAATCCGTGCAAAATCTTGATGACCCCAATCTCTTGTTTTGTACGTTTTTTCCACGTGTCTTGACATCCAATGTATCCATGCAAAGTTTGGTGAAGATCTGAGTATGTCGTTTTTGACCTTATCTGGAACATCCTTTCTGAAAATTTGAAAATTGTTAAAAAATTCGTCCAAAATCTTGATGTCTCCAATCTCTTTTTTGTACGTTTTTTCCACGTGTCTTGACATCCAATGTATCCCTGCAAAGTTTGGTGAAGATCTGAGTGTGTAGTTTTTGACCTTATCTGGAACCTCCCATCTGAAAATTTGAAAATTCTTCAAAAATTCGTCGAAAATCTTGATGTCTCCAATCTCTTGTTTTGTACGTTTTTTCCACGTGTCTTGACATCCAATGTATCCCTGCAATGTTTGGTGGAGATCTGAGTATGTAGTTTTTGACCTTATCTGGGACCTCCTATCAGAAAATTTGAAAATTCTTCAAAAATTCGTCCAAAATCTTGATGTCTCCAATCTCTTGTTTTGTACGTTTTTTCCACGTGTCTCGACCTCCAATGTATCCCTGCAAAGTTTGGTGAAGATCTGAGTATGTCGTTTTTGACCTTATCTGGAACATCCTTTCTGAAAATTTGAAAATTCTTAAAAAATTCGTCGAAAATCTTGATGTCTCCAATCTCTTGTTTTGTACGTTTTTTCCACGTGTCTTGACATCCAATGTATCCCTGCAAAGTTTGGTGAAGATCTGAGTATGTAGTTTTTGACCTTATATGGAACCTCCTTTCTGAAAATTTGAAAATTCTCAAAAAATTCGTCCATAATCTTGATGTCTCCAATCTCTTGTTTTGTACGTTTTTTCCACGTGTCTTGACATCCAATGTATCCCTGCAAAGTTTGGTGAAGATCTGAGTATGTAGTTTTTGACCTTATCTGGAACATCCTTTCTGAAAATTTGAAAATTGTTAAAAAATTCGTCCAAAATCTTGATGTCTCCAATCTCTTTTTTGTACGTTTTTTCCACGTGTCTTGACATCCAATGTATCCCTGCAAAGTTTGGTGAAGATCTGAGTATGTAGTTTTTGACCTTATCTGGAACCTCCCATCTGAAAATTTGAAAATTCTTAAAAAATTCGACCAAAATCTTGATGTCTCCAATCTTTTGTTTTGTACGTTTTTTCCACGTGTCTTGACACATAATGTATCCATGCAAAGTTTGGTGAAGATCTGAGTATGTAGTTTTTGACCTTATATGGAACCTCCTATCTGAAAATTTGAAAATTCTTAAAAAATTCGTCCAAAATCTTGATGTCTCCAATCTCTTGTTTTGTACGTTTTTTCCACGTGTCTTGACATCCAATGTATCCCTGCAAAGTTTGGTGAAGATCTGAGTATGTAGTTTTTGACCTTATCTGGAACCTCCCATCTGAAAATTTGAAAATTCCTAAAAAATCCGTGCAAAATCTTGATGACCCCAATCTCTTGTTTTGTACGTTTTTTCCACGTGTCTTGACATCCAATGTATCCCTGCAAAGTTTGGTGAAGATCTGAGTATGTAGTTTTTGACCTTATCTGGAACCTCCTATCTGAAAATTTGAAAATTCTTAAAAAATTCGACCAAAATCTTGATGTTCCGAATCCTATGTTTTGTATGTTTTTTCCACGTGTCTTGACATCCAATGTATCCATGCATAGTTTGGTGAAGATCTGAGTATGTAGTTTTTGACCTTATATTGAACCTCCCATCTGAAAATTTGAAAATTCTTAAAAAATTCGTCCAAAATCTTGATGACCCCAATCTCTTGTTTTGTACGTTTTTTCCACGTGTCTTGACATCCAAAGTATCCCTGCAAAGTTTGGTGAAGATCTGAGTATGTAGTTTTTGACCTTATATTGAACCTCCCATCTGAAAATTTGAAAATTCTTAAAAAATTCGTCCAAAATCTTGATGTCTCCAATCTCTTGTTTTGTACGTTTTTTCCACGTGTCTTGACATCCAATGTATCCATGCAAAGTTTGGTGAAGATCTGAGTATGTCGTTTTTGACCTTATCTGGAACCTCCCATCTGAAAATTTGAAAATTCTTAAAAAATTCGACCAAAATCTTGATGTCTCCAATCTTTTGTTTTGTACGTTTTTTCCACGTGTCTTGACATGCAAAGTATCCCTGCAACGTTTGGTGAAGATCTGAGTATGTAGTTTTTGACCTTATCTGGAACCTCCTATCTGAAAATTTGAAAATTCTTCAAAAATTCGTCGAAAATCTTGATGTCTCCAATCTCTTGTTTTGTACGTTTTTTCCACGTGTCTTGACATCCAATGTATTCCTGCAATGTTTGGTGGAGATCTGAGTATGTAGTTTTAGACCTTATCTGGAACCTCCTATATGAAAATTTGAAAATTCTTCAAAAATTAGTCCAAAATCTTGATGTCTCCAATCTCTTGTTTTGTACGTTTTTTCCACGTGTCTCGACCTCCAATGGATCCCTGCAAAGTTTGGTGAAGATCTGAGTATGTCGTTTTTGACCTTATCTGGAACATCCTTTCTGAAAATTTGAAAATTCTTAAAAAATTCGTCGAAAATCTTGATGTCTCCAATCTCTTGTTTTGTACGTTTTTTCCACGTGTCTTGACATCCAATGTATCCCTGCAAAGTTTGGTGAAGATCTGAGTATGTAGTTTTTGACCTTATATGGAACCTCCTATCTGAAAATTTGAAAATTCTTAAAAAATTCGTCCAAAATCTTGATGTCTCCAATCTCTTGTTTTGTACGTTTTTTCCACGTGTCTCGACCTCCAATGGATCCCTGCAAAGTTTGGTGAAGATCTGAGTATGTCGTTTTTGACCTTATCTGGAACCTCCCATCTGAAAATTTGAAAATTCTTAAAAAATTCGTCGAAAATCTTGATGTCTCCGATCTCTTGTTTTGTACGTTTTTTCCACGTGTCTTGACATGCAAAGTATTCCTGCAAAGTTTGGTGAAGATCTGAGTATGTAGTTTTTGACCTCATCTGGAACCTCCTATCTGAAAATTTGAAAATTCTTAAAAAATTCGTCCAAAATCTTGATGTCTCCAATCTCTTGTTTTGTACGTTTTTTCCACGTGTCTTGACATCCAATGTATCCCTGCAATGTTTGGTGAAGATCTGAGTATGTAGTTTTTGACCTTATCTGGAACCTCCCATCTGAAAATTTGAAAATTCCTAAAAAATCCGTCCAAAATCTTGATGACCCCAATCTCTTGTTTTGTACTTTTTTTCCACGTGTCTCGACCTCCAATGTATCCCTGCAAAGTTTGGTGAAGATCTGAGTATGTAGTTTTTGACCTTATATGGAACCTCCTATCTGAAAATTTGAAAATTCTTAAAAAATTCGTCCAAAATCTTGATGTCACCAATCCTATGTTTTGTATGTTTTTTCCACGTGTCTTGACATCCAATGTATCCATGCAAAGTTTGGTGAAGATCTGAGTATGTCGTTTTTGACCTTATCTGGAACCTCCCATCTGAAAATTTGAAAATTCTTAAAAAATTCGTCGAAAATCTTGATGTCTCCGATCTCTTGTTTTGTACGTTTTTTCCACGTGTCTTGACATGCAAAGTATTCCTGCAAAGTTTGGTGAAGGTCTGAGTATGTAGTTTTTGACCTCATCTGGAACCTCCTATCTGAAAATTTGAAAATTCTTAAAAAATTCGTCCAAAATTTTGATGTCTCCAATCTCTTGTTTTGTACGTTTTTTCCACGTGTCTTGACATCCAATGTATCCCTGCAATGTTTGGTGAAGATCTGAGTATGTAGTTTTTGACCTTATCTGGAACCTCCCATCTGAAAATTTGAAAATTCCTAAAAAATCCGTCCAAAATCTTGATGACCCCAATCTCTTGTTTTGTACGTTTTTTCCACGTGTCTTGACATCCAATGTATCCCTGCAAAGTTTGGTGAAGATCTGAGTATGTAGTTTTTGACCTTATCTGGAACCTCCTATCTGAAAATTTGAAAATTCTTAAAAAATTCGTCCAAAATCTTGATGTCTCCAATCTCTTGTTTTGTACGTTTTTTCCACGTGTCTTGATATCCAATGTATCCCTGCAAAGTTTGGTGAAGATCTGAGTATGTCGTTTTTGACCTTATCTGGAACATCCTTTCTGAAAATTTGAAAATTGTTAAAAAATTCGTCCAAAATCTTGATGTCTCCAATCTCTTTTTTGTACGTTTTTTCCACGTGTCTTGACATCCAATGGATCCCTGCAAAGTTTGGTGAAGATCTGAGTATGTAGTTTTTGACCTTATCTGGAACCTCCCATCTGAAAATTTGAAAATTCTTAAAAAATTCGACCAAAATCTTGATGTCTCCAATCTTTTGTTTTGTACGTTTTTTCCACGTGTCTTGACACATAATGTATCCATGCAAAGTTTGGTGAAGATCTGAGTATGTAGTTTTTGACCTTATATGGAACCTCCTATCTGAAAATTTGAAAATTCTTAAAAAAATCGTCCAAAATCTTGATGTCTCCAATCTCTTGTTTTGTACGTTTTTTCCACGTGTCTTGACATCCAATGTATCCCTGCAAAGTTTGGTGAAGATCTGAGTATGTAGTTTTTGACCTTATCTGGAACCTCCCATCTGAAAATTTGAAAATTCCTAAAAAATCCGTGCAAAATCTTGATGACCCCAATCTCTTGTTTTGTACGTTTTTTCCACGTGTCTTGACATCCAATGTATTCCTGCAATGTTTGGTGAAGATCTGAGTATGTAGTTTTTGACCTTATATGGAACCTCCTATCTGAAAATTTGAAAATTCTTAAAAAATTCGACCAAAATCTTGATGTTCCGAATCCTATGTTTTGTATGTTTTTTCCACGTGTCTTGACATCCAATGTATCCCTGCAAAGTTTGGTGAAGATCTGAGTATGTAGTTTTTGACCTTATATTGAACCTCCCATCTGAAAATTTGAAAATTCTTAAAAAATTCGTCCAAAATCTTGATGACCCCAATCTCTTGTTTTGTACGTTTTTTCCACGTGTCTTGACATCCAAAGTATCCCTTCAAAGTTTGGTGAAGATCTGAGTATGTAGTTTTTGACCTCATCTGGAACCTCCTATCTGAAAATTTGAAAATTCTTAAAAAATTCGTCCAAAATCTTGATGTCTCCAATCTCTTGTTTTGTACGTTTTTTCCACGTGTCTTGACATCCAATGTATCCCTGCAATGTTTGGTGAAGATCTGAGTATGTAGTTTTTGACCTTATATTGAACCTCCCATCTGAAAATTTGAAAATTCTTAAAAAATTCGTCCAAAATCTTGATGACCCCAATCTCTTGTTTTGTACGTTTTTTCCACGTGTCTTGACATCCAAAGTATCCCTGCAAAGTTTGGTGAAGATCTGAGTATGTAGTTTTTGACCTCATCTGGAACCTCCTATCTGAAAATTTGAGAATTCTTAAAAAATTCGTCCAAAATCTTGATGTCTCCAATCTCTTGTTTTGTACGTTTTTTCCACGTGTCTTGACATCCAATGTATCCATGCAAAGTTTGGTGAAGATCTGAGTATGTCGTTTTTGACCTTATCTGGAACCTCCCATCTGAAAATTTGAAAATTCTTAAAAAATTCGTCGAAAATCTTGATGTCTCCAATCTCTTGTTTTGTACGTTTTTTCCACGTGTCTTGACATGCAAAGTATCCCTGCAACGTTTGGTGAAGATCTGAGTATGTAGTTTTTGACCTTATCTGGAACCTCCTATCTGAAAATTTGAAAATTCCTCAAAAATTCGTCGAAAATCTTGATGTCTCCAATCTCTTGTTTTGTACGTTTTTTCCACGTGTCTTGACATCCAATGTATTCCTGCAAAGTTTGGTGAAGATCTGAGTATGTCGTTTTTGACCTTATCTGGAACCTCCCATCTGAAAATTTGAAAATTCTTAAAAAAATTCGTCGAAAATCTTGATGTCTCCGATCTCTTGTTTTGTACGTTTTTTCCACGTGTCTTGACATGCAAAGTATTCCTGCAAAGTTTGGTGAAGATCTGAGTATGTAGTTTTTGACCTCATCTGGAACCTCCTATCTGAAAATTTGAAAATTCTTAAAAAATTCGTCCAAAATCTTGATGTCTCCAATCTCTTGTTTTGTACGTTTTTTCCACGTGTCTTGACATCCAATGTATCCCTGCAATGTTTGGTGAAGATCTGAGTATGTAGTTTTTGACCTTATCTGGAACCTCCCATCTGAAAATTTGAAAATTCCTAAAAAATCCGTCCAAAATCTTGATGACCCCAATCTCTTGTTTTGTACTTTTTTTCCACGTGTCTCGACCTCCAATGTATCCCTGCAAAGTTTGGTGAAGATCTGAGTATGTAGTTTTTGACCTTATATGGAACCTCCTATCTGAAAATTTGAAAATTCTTAAAAAATTCGTCCAAAATCTTGATGTCACCAATCCTATGTTTTGTATGTTTTTTCCACGTGTCTTGACATCCAATGGATCCCTGCAAAGTTTGGTGAAGATCTGAGTATGTCGTTTTTGACCTTATCTGGAACCTCCCATCTGAAAATTTGAAAATTCTTAAAAAATTCGTCGAAAATCTTGATGTCTCCGATCTCTTGTTTTGTACGTTTTTTCCACGTGTCTTGACATGCAAAGTATTCCTGCAAAGTTTGGTGAAGATCTGAGTATGTAGTTTTTGACCTCATCTGGAACCTCCTATCTGAAAATTTGAAAATTCTTAAAAAATTCGTCCAAAATCTTGATGTCTCCAATCTCTTGTTTTGTACGTTTTTTTCACGTGTCTTGACATCCAATGTATCCCTGCAATGTTTGGTGAAGATCTGAGTATGTAGTTTTTGACCTTATCTGGAACCTCCCATCTGAAAATTTGAAAATTCCTAAAAAATCCGTCCAAAATCTTGATGACCCCAATCTCTTGTTTTGTACTTTTTTTCCACGTGTCTCGACCTCCAATGTATCCCTGCAAAGTTTGGTGAAGATCTGAGTATGTAGTTTTTGACCTTATATGGAACCTCCTATCTGAAAATTTGAAAATTCTTAAAAAATTCGTCCAAAATCTTGATGTCACCAATCCTATGTTTTGTATGTTTTTTCCACGTGTCTTGACATCCAATGTATCCATGCAAAGTTTGGTGAAGATCTGAGTATGTCGTTTTTGACCTTATCTGGAACCTCCCATCTGAAAATTTGAAAATTCTTAAAAAATTCGTCGAAAATCTTGATGTCTCCGATCTCTTGTTTTGTACGATTTTTCCACGTGTCTTGACATGCAAAGTATTCCTGCAAAGTTTGGTGAAGATCTGAGTATGTAGTTTTTGACCTCATCTGGAACCTCCTATCTGAAAATTTGAAAATTCTTAAAAAATTCGTCCAAAATTTTGATGTCTCCAATCTCTTGTTTTGTACGTTTTTTCCACGTGTCTTGACATCCAATGTATCCCTGCAATGTTTGGTGAAGATCTGAGTATGTAGTTTTTGACCTTATCTGGAACCTCCCATCTGAAAATTTGAAAATTCCTAAAAAATCCGTCCAAAATCTTGATGACCCCAATCTCTTGTTTTGTACGTTTTTTCCACGTGTCTTGACATCCAATGTATCCCTGCAAAGTTTGGTGAAGATCTGAGATCCATGTTTTTGACCTTATCTGGAACCTCCTATCTGAAAATTTGAAAATTCTTAAAAAATTCGTCCAAAATCTTGATGTCTCCAATCTCTTGTTTTGTACGTTTTTTCCACGTGTCTTGACATCCAATGTATCCATGCAAAGTTTGGTGAAGATCTGAGTATGTCGTTTTTGACCTTATCTGGAACCTCCCATCTGAAAATTTGAAAATTCTTAAAAAATTCGTCGAAAATCTTGATGTCTCCAATCTTTTGTTTTGTACGTTTTTTCCACGTGTCTTGACATGCAAAGTATCCCTGCAACGTTTGGTGAAGATCTGAGTATGTAGTTTTTGACCTTATCTGGAACCTCCCATCTGAAAATTTGAAAATTCTTAAAAAATCCGTGCAAAATCTTGATGACCCCAATCTCTTGTTTTGTACGTTTTTTCCACGTGTCTTGACATCCAATGTATCCATGCAAAGTTTGGTGAAGATCTGAGTATGTCGTTTTTGACCTTATCTGGAACCTCCCATCTGAAAATTTGAAAATTCTTAAAAAATTCGTCGAAAATCTTGATGTCTCCAATCTCTTGTTTTGTACGTTTTTTCCACGTGTCTTGACATGCAAAGTATCCCTGCAACGTTTGGTGAAGATCTGAGTATGTAGTTTTTGACCTTATCTGGAACCTCCTATCTGAAAATTTGAAAATTCTTCAAAAATTCGTCGAAAATCTTGATGTTTCCAATCTCTTGTTTTGTACGTTTTTTCCACGTGTCTTGACATCCAATGTATCCCTGCAATGTTTGGTGGAGATCTGAGTATGTAGTTTTTGACCTTATCTGGGACCTCCTATCAGAAAATTTGAAAATTCTTCAAAAATTCGTCCAAAATCTTGATGTCTCCAATCTCTTGTTTTGTACGTTTTTTCCACGTGTCTCGACATCCAATGTATCCCTGCAAAGTTTGGTGAAGATCTGAGTATGTCGTTTTTGACCTTATCTGGAACATCCTTTCTGAAAATTTGAAAATTCTTAAAAAATTCGTCGAAAATCTTGATGTCTCCAATCTCTTGTTTTGTACGTTTTTTCCACGTGTCTTGACATCCAATGTATCCCTGCAAAGTTTGGTGAAGATCTGAGTATGTAGTTTTTGACCTTATATGGAACCTCCTATCTGAAAATTTGAAAATTCTTAAAAAATTCGACCAAAATCTTGATGTTCCAAATCCTATGTTTTGTATGTTTTTTCCACGTGTCTTGACATCCAATGTATCCATGCAAAGTTTGGTGAAGATCTGAGTATGTAGTTTTTGACCTTATATTGAACCTCCCATCTGAAAATTTGAAAATTCTTAAAAAATTCGTCCAAAATCTTGATGACCCCAATCTCTTGTTTTGTACGTTTTTTCCACGTGTCTTGACATCCAAAGTATCCCTGCAAAGTTTGGTGAAGATCTGAGTATGTAGTTTTTGACCTTATATGGAACCTCCTTTCTGAAAATTTGAGAATTCTTAAAAAATTCGTCCAAAATCTTGATGTTTCCAATCTCTTGTTTTGTACGTTTTTTCCACGTGTCTTGACATCCAATGTATCCATGCAAAGTTTGGTGAAGATCTGAGTATGTCGTTTTTGACCTTATCTGGAACCTCCCATCTGAAAATTTGAAAATTCTTAAAAAATCCGTGCAAAATCTTGATGACCCCAATCTCTTGTTTTGTACGTTTTTTCCACGTGTCTTGACATCCAATGTATCCATGCAAAGTTTGGTGAAGATCTGAGTATGTCGTTTTTGACCTTATCAGGAACCTCCCATCTGAAAATTTGAAAATTCTTAAAAAATTCGTCGAAAATCTTGATGTCTCCAATCTCTTGTTTTGTACGTTTTTTCCACGTGTCTTGACATGCAAAGTATCCCTGCAACGTTTGGTGAAGATCTGAGTATGTAGTTTTTGACCTTATCTGGAACCTCCTATCTGAAAATTTGAAAATTCTTAAAAAATTCGTCCAAAATCTTGATGTCTCCAATCTCTTGTTTTGTACGTTTTTTCCACGTGTCTTGACATCCAATGTATCCCTGCAATGTTTGGTGAAGATCTGAGTATGTAGTTTTTGACATTATATGGAGCCTCCTATCTGAAAATTTGAAAATTCTTAAAAAATTCGTCCAAAATCTTGATGTCTCCAATCTCTTGTTTTGTACGTTCTTTCCACGTGTCTTGACATCCAATGTATCCCTGCAATGTTTGGTGAAGATCTGAGTATGTAGTTTTTGACCTTATATGGAACCTCCTATCTGAAAATTTGAAAATTCTTAAAAGAATTTAACAAAATCTTGATGTCCCCAATCCTATGTTTTGTATGTTTTTCCACGTGTCTTGACATACAATGTATCCCTGCAGAGTTTGGTGAAGATCTGAGTATGTAGTTTTTGACCTTATCTGGAACCTCCCATCTGAAAATTTGAAAATTCCTAAAAAATCCGTCCAAAATCTTGTTGACCCGAATCTCTTGTTTTGTACGTTTTTTCCACGTGTCTTGACATCCAATGTATCCCTGCAAAGTTTGGTGAAGATCTGAGTATGTAGTTTTTGACCTTATCTGGAACCGCATTTCTGAAAATTTGAAAATTTTTAAAAAAATCGTCCAAAATCTTGATGTCTCCAATCTCTTGTTTTGTACGTTTTTTCCACGTGTCTTGACATCCAATGTATCCCTGCAAAGTTTGGTGAAGATCTGAGTATGTAGTTTTTGACCTTATATGGAACCTCCTATCTGAAAATTTGAAAATTCTTAAAAAATTCGTCCAAAATCTTGATGTCTCCAATCTCTTGTTTTGTACGTTTTTTCCACGTGTCTCGACCTCCAATGGATCCCTGCAAAGTTTGGTGAAGATCTGAGTATGTCGTTTTTGACCTTATCTGGAACCTCCCATCTGAAAATTTGAAAATTCTTAAAAAATTCGTCGAAAATCTTGATGTCTCCGATCTCTTGTTTTGTACGTTTTTTCCACGTGTCTTGACATGCAAAGTATTCCTGCAAAGTTTGGTGAAGATCTGAGTATGTAGTTTTTGACCTCATCTGGAACCTCCTATCTGAAAATTTGAAAATTCTTAAAAAATTCGTCCAAAATCTTGATGTCTCCAATCTCTTGTTTTGTACGTTTTTTCCACGTGTCTTGACATCCAATGTATCCCTGCAAAGTTTGGTGAAGATCTGAGTATGTAGTTTTTGACCTTATCTGGAACCTCCTATCTGAAAATTTGAAAATTCTTAAAAAATTCGTCCAAAATCTTGATGTCTCCAATCTCTTGTTTTGTACGTTTTTTCCACGTGTCTTGATATCCAATGTATCCCTGCAAAGTTTGGTGAAGATCTGAGTATGTCGTTTTTGACCTTATCTGGAACATCCTTTCTGAAAATTTGAAAATTGTTAAAAAATTCGTCCAAAATCTTGATGTCTCCAATCTCTTTTTTGTACGTTTTTTCCACGTGTCTTGACATCCAATGGATCCCTGCAAAGTTTGGTGAAGATCTGAGTATGTAGTTTTTGACCTTATCTGGAACCTCCCATCTGAAAATTTGAAAATTCTTAAAAAATTCGACCAAAATCTTGATGTCTCCAATCTTTTGTTTTGTACGTTTTTTCCACGTGTCTTGACACATAATGTATCCATGCAAAGTTTGGTGAAGATCTGAGTATGTAGTTTTTGACCTTATATGGAACCTCCTATCTGAAAATTTGAAAATTCTTAAAAAATTCGTCCAAAATCTTGATGTCTCCAATCTCTTGTTTTGTACGTTTTTTCCACGTGTCTTGACATCCAATGTATCCCTGCAAAGTTTGGTGAAGATCTGAGTATGTAGTTTTTGACCTTATCTGGAACCTCCCATCTGAAAATTTGAAAATTCCTAAAAAATCCGTGCAAAATCTTGATGACCCCAATCTCTTGTTTTGTACGTTTTTTCCACGTGTCTTGACATCCAATGTATTCCTGCAATGTTTGGTGAAGATCTGAGTATGTAGTTTTTGACCTTATATGGAACCTCCTATCTGAAAATTTGAAAATTCTTAAAAAATTCGACCAAAATCTTGATGTTCCGAATCCTATGTTTTGTATGTTTTTTCCACGTGTCTTGACATCCAATGTATCCCTGCAAAGTTTGGTGAAGATCTGAGTATGTAGTTTTTGACCTTATATTGAACCTCCCATCTGAAAATTTGAAAATTCTTAAAAAATTCGTCCAAAATCTTGATGACCCCAATCTCTTGTTTTGTACGTTTTTTCCACGTGTCTTGACATCCAAAGTATCCCTGCAAAGTTTGGTGAAGATCTGAGTATGTAGTTTTTGACCTTATATGGAACCTCCTTTCTGAAAATTTGAGAATTCTTAAAAAATTCGTCCAAAATCTTGATGTCTCCAATCTCTTGTTTTGTACGTTTTTTCCACGTGTCTTGACATCCAATGTATCCATGCAAAGTTTGGTGAAGATCTGAGTATGTCGTTTTTGACCTTATCTGGAACCTCCCATCTGAAAATTTGAAAATTCTTAAAAAATTCGTCGAAAATCTTGATGTCTCCAATCTTTTGTTTTGTACGTTTTTTCCACGTGTCTTGACATGCAAAGTATCCCTGCAACGTTTGGTGAAGATCTGAGTATGTAGTTTTTGACCTTATCTGGAACCTCCTATCTGAAAATTTGAAAATTCTTAAAAAATTCGTCGAAAATCTTGATGTCTCCAATCTCTTGTTTTGTACGTTTTTTCCACGTGTCTTGATATCCAATGTATCCCTGCAAAGTTTGGTGAAGATCTGAGTATGTCGTTTTTGACCTTATCTGGAACATCCTTTCTGAAAATTTGAAAATTGTTAAAAAATTCGTCCAAAATCTTGATGTCTCCAATCTCTTTTTTGTACGTTTTTTCCACGTGCCTTGACATCCAATGTATCCCTGCAAAGTTTGGTGAAGATCTGAGTATGTAGTTTTTGACCTTATCTGGAACCTCCCATCTGAAAATTTGAAAATTCTTAAAAAATTCGACCAAAATCTTGATGTCTCCAATCTTTTGTTTTGTACGTTTTTTCCACGTGTCTTGACACATAATGTATCCATGCAAAGTTTGGTGAAGATCTGAGTATGTAGTTTTTGACCTTATATGGAACCTCCTATCTGAAAATTTGAAAATTCTTAAAAAATTCGTCCAAAATCTTGATGTCTCCAATCTCTTGTTTTGTACGTTTTTTCCACGTGTCTTGACATCCAATGTATCCCTGCAAAGTTTGGTGAAGATCTGAGTATGTAGTTTTTGACCTTATCTGGAACCTCCCATCTGAAAATTTGAAAATTCCTAAAAAATCCGTGCAAAATCTTGATGACCCCAATCTCTTGTTTTGTACGTTTTTTCCACGTGTCTTGACATCCAATGTATCCATGCAAAGTTTGGTGAAGATCTGAGTATGTAGTTTTTGACCTTATCTGGAACATCCTTTCTGAAAATTGAAAATTGTTAAAAAATTCGTCCAAAATCTTGATGTCTCCAATCTCTTTTTTGTACGTTTTTTCCACGTGTCTTGACATCCAATGTATCCCTGCAAAGTTTGGTGAAGATCTGAGTATGTAGTTTTTGACCTTATCTGGAACCTCCCATCTGACAATTTAAAAATTCTTCAAAAATTCGTCGAAAATCTTGATGTCTCCAATCTCTTGTTTTGTACGTTTTTTCCACGTGTCTTGACATCCAATGTATCCCTGCAATGTTTGGTGGAGATCTGAGTATGTAGTTTTTGACCTTATCTGGGACCTCCTATCAGAAAATTTGAAAATTCTTCAAAAATTCGTCCAAAATCTTGATGTCTCCAATCTCTTGTTTTGTACGTTTTTTCCACGTGTCTCGACCTCCAATGTATCCCTGCAAAGTTTGGTGAAGATCTGAGTATGTCGTTTTTGACCTTATCTGGAACATCCTTTCTGAAAATTTGAAAATTCTTAAAAAATTCGTCGAAAATCTTGATGTCTCCAATCTCTTGTTTTGTACGTTTTTTCCACGTGTCTTGACATCCAATGTATCCCTGCAAAGTTTGGTGAAGATCTGAGTATGTAGTTTTTGACCTTATATGGAACCTCCTTTCTGAAAATTTGAAAATTCTCAAAAAATTCGTCCATAATCTTGATGTCTCCAATCTCTTGTTTTGTACGTTTTTTCCACGTGTCTTGACATCCAATGTATCCCTGCAAAGTTTGGTGAAGATCTGAGTATGTAGTTTTTGACCTTATCTGGAACATCCTTTCTGAAAATTTGAAAATTGTTAAAAAATTCGTCCAAAATCTTGATGTCTCCAATCTCTTTTTTGTACGTTTTTTCCACGTGTCTTGACATCCAATGTATCCCTGCAAAGTTTGGTGAAGATCTGAGTATGTAGTTTTTGACCTTATCTGGAACCTCCCATCTGAAAATTTGAAAATTCTTAAAAAATTCGACCAAAATCTTGATGTCTCCAATCTTTTGTTTTGTACGTTTTTTCCACGTGTCTTGACACATAATGTATCCATGCAAAGTTTGGTGAAGATCTGAGTATGTAGTTTTTGACCTTATATGGAACCTCCTATCTGAAAATTTGAAAATTCTTAAAAAATTCGTCCAAAATCTTGATGTCTCCAATCTCTTGTTTTGTACGTTTTTTCCACGTGTCTTGACATCCAATGTATCCCTGCAAAGTTTGGTGAAGATCTGAGTATGTAGTTTTTGACCTTATCTGGAACCTCCCATCTGAAAATTTGAAAATTCCTAAAAAATCCGTGCAAAATCTTGATGACCCCAATCTCTTGTTTTGTACGTTTTTTCCACGTGTCTTGACATCCAATGTATTCCTGCAATGTTTGGTGAAGATCTGAGTATGTAGTTTTTGACCTTATATGGAACCTCCTATCTGAAAATTTGAAAATTCTTAAAAAATTCGACCAAAATCTTGATGTTCCGAATCCTATGTTTTGTATGTTTTTTCCACGTGTCTTGACATCCAATGTATCCATGCAAAGTTTGGTGAAGATCTGAGTATGTAGTTTTTGACCTTATATTGAACCTCCCATCTGAAAATTTGAAAATTCTTAAAAAATTCGTCCAAAATCTTGATGACCCCAATCTCTTGTTTTGTACGTTTTTTCCACGTGTCTTGACATCCAAAGTATCCCTGCAAAGTTTGGTGAAGATCTGAGTATGTAGTTTTTGACCTTATATTGAACCTCCCATCTGAAAATTTGAAAATTCTTAAAAAATTCGTCCAAAATCTTGATGTCTCCAATCTCTTGTTTTGTACGTTTTTTCCACGTGTCTTGACATCCAATGTATCCATGCAAAGTTTGGTGAAGATCTGAGTATGTCGTTTTTGACCTTATCTGGAACCTCCCATCTGAAAATTTGAAAATTCTTAAAAAATTCGACCAAAATCTTGATGTCTCCAATCTTTTGTTTTGTACGTTTTTTCCACGTGTCTTGACATGCAAAGTATCCCTGCAACGTTTGGTGAAGATCTGAGTATGTAGTTTTTGACCTTATCTGGAACCTCCTATCTGAAAATTTGAAAATTCTTCAAAAATTCGTCGAAAATCTTGATGTCTCCAATCTCTTGTTTTGTACGTTTTTTCCACGTGTCTTGACATCCAATGTATTCCTGCAATGTTTGGTGGAGATCTGAGTATGTAGTTTTAGACCTTATCTGGAACCTCCTATCTGAAAATTTGAAAATTCTTCAAAAATTAGTCCAAAATCTTGATGTCTCCAATCTCTTGTTTTGTACGTTTTTTCCACGTGTCTCGACCTCCAATGGATCCCTGCAAAGTTTGGTGAAGATCTGAGTATGTCGTTTTTGACCTTATCTGGAACATCCTTTCTGAAAATTTGAAAATTCTTAAAAAATTCGTCGAAAATCTTGATGTCTCCAATCTCTTGTTTTGTACGTTTTTTCCACGTGTCTTGACATCCAATGTATCCCTGCAAAGTTTGGTGAAGATCTGAGTATGTAGTTTTTGACCTTATATGGAACCTCCTATCTGAAAATTTGAAAATTCTTAAAAAATTCGTCCAAAATCTTGATGTCTCCAATCTCTTGTTTTGTACGTTTTTTCCACGTGTCTCGACCTCCAATGGATCCCTGCAAAGTTTGGTGAAGATCTGAGTATGTCGTTTTTGACCTTATCTGGAACCTCCCATCTGAAAATTTGAAAATTCTTAAAAAATTCGTCGAAAATCTTGATGTCTCCGATCTCTTGTTTTGTACGTTTTTTCCACGTGTCTTGACATGCAAAGTATTCCTGCAAAGTTTGGTGAAGATCTGAGTATGTAGTTTTTGACCTCATCTGGAACCTCCTATCTGAAAATTTGAAAATTCTTAAAAAATTCGTCCAAAATCTTGATGTCTCCAATCTCTTGTTTTGTACGTTTTTTCCACGTGTCTTGACATCCAATGTATCCCTGCAATGTTTGGTGAAGATCTGAGTATGTAGTTTTTGACCTTATCTGGAACCTCCCATCTGAAAATTTGAAAATTCCTAAAAAATCCGTCCAAAATCTTGATGACCCCAATCTCTTGTTTTGTACTTTTTTTCCACGTGTCTCGACCTCCAATGTATCCCTGCAAAGTTTGGTGAAGATCTGAGTATGTAGTTTTTGACCTTATATGGAACCTCCTATCTGAAAATTTGAAAATTCTTAAAAAATTCGTCCAAAATCTTGATGTCACCAATCCTATGTTTTGTATGTTTTTTCCACGTGTCTTGACATCCAATGTATCCATGCAAAGTTTGGTGAAGATCTGAGTATGTCGTTTTTGACCTTATCTGGAACCTCCCATCTGAAAATTTGAAAATTCTTAAAAAATTCGTCGAAAATCTTGATGTCTCCGATCTCTTGTTTTGTACGTTTTTTCCACGTGTCTTGACATGCAAAGTATTCCTGCAAAGTTTGGTGAAGATCTGAGTATGTAGTTTTTGACCTCATCTGGAACCTCCTATCTGAAAATTTGAAAATTCTTAAAAAATTCGTCCAAAATTTTGATGTCTCCAATCTCTTGTTTTGTACGTTTTTTCCACGTGTCTTGACATCCAATGTATCCCTGCAATGTTTGGTGAAGATCTGAGTATGTAGTTTTTGACCTTATCTGGAACCTCCCATCTGAAAATTTGAAAATTCCTAAAAAATCAGTCCAAAATCTTGATGTCTCCAATCTCTTGTTTTGTACGTTTTTTCCACGTGTCTTGATATCCAATGTATCCCTGCAAAGTTTGGTGAAGATCTGAGTATGTCGTTTTTGACCTTATCTGGAACATCCTTTCTGAAAATTTGAAAATTGTTAAAAAATTCGTCCAAAATCTTGATGTCTCCAATCTCTTTTTTGTACGTTTTTTCCACGTGTCTTGACATCCAATGGATCCCTGCAAAGTTTGGTGAAGATCTGAGTATGTAGTTTTTGACCTTATCTGGAACCTCCCATCTGAAAATTTGAAAATTCTTAAAAAATTCGACCAAAATCTTGATGTCTCCAATCTTTTGTTTTGTACGTTTTTTCCACGTGTCTTGACACATAATGTATCCATGCAAAGTTTGGTGAAGATCTGAGTATGTAGTTTTTGACCTTATATGGAACCTCCTATCTGAAAATTTGAAAATTCTTAAAAAATTCGTCCAAAATCTTGATGTCTCCAATCTCTTGTTTTGTACGTTTTTTCCACGTGTCTTGACATCCAATGTATCCCTGCAAAGTTTTGGTGAAGATCTGAGTATGTAGTTTTTGACCTTATCTGGAACCTCCCATCTGAAAATTTGAAAATTCCTAAAAAATCCGTCCAAAATCTTGATGACCCCAATCTCTTGTTTTGTACGTTTTTTCCACGTGTCTTGACATCCAATGTATTCCTGCAATGTTTGGTGAAGATTTGAGTATGTAGTTTTTGACCTTATATGGAACCTCCTATCTGAAAATTTGAAAATTCTTAAAAAATTCGACCAAAATCTTGATGTTCCGAATCCTATGTTTTGTATGTTTTTTCCACGTGTCTTGACATCCAATGTATCCCTGCAAAGTTTGGTGAAGATCTGAGTATGTAGTTTTTGACCTTATATTGAACCTCCCATCTGAAAATTTGAAAATTCTTAAAAAATTCGTCCAAAATCTTGATGACCCCAATCTCTTGTTTTGTACGTTTTTTCCACGTGTCTTGACATCCAAAGTATCTCTGCAAAGTTTGGTGAAGATCTGAGTATGTAGTTTTTGACCTTATATGGAACCTCCTTTCTGAAAATTTGAGAATTCTTAAAAAATTCGTCCAAAATCTTGATGTCTCCAATCTCTTGTTTTGTACGTTTTTTCCACGTGTCTTGACATCCAATGTATCCATGCAAAGTTTGGTGAAGATCTGAGTATGTCGTATTTGACCTTATCTGGAACCTCCCATCTGAAAATTTGAAAATTCTTAAAAAATTCGTCGAAAATCTTGATGTCTCCAATCTTTTGTTTTGTACGTTTTTTCCACGTGTCTTGACATGCAAAGTATCCCTGCAACGTTTGGTGAAGATCTGAGTATGTAGTTTTTGACCTTATCTGGAACCTCCTATCTGAAAATTTGAAAATTCTTAAAAAATTCGTCGAAAATCTTGATGTCTCCAATCTCTTGTTTTGTACGTTTTTTCCACGTGTCTTGATATCCAATGTATCCCTGCAAAGTTTGGTGAAGATCTGAGTATGTCGTTTTTGACCTTATCTGGAAAATCCTTTCTGAAAATTTGAAAATTGTTAAAAAATTCGTCCAAAATCTTGATGTCTCCAATCTCTTTTTTGTACGTTTTTTCCACGTGTCTTGACATCCAATGTATCCCTGCAAAGTTTGGTGAAGATCTGAGTATGTAGTTTTTGACCTTATCTGGAACCTCCCATCTGAAAATTTGAAAATTCTTAAAAAATTCGACCAAAATCTTGATGTCTCCAATCTTTTGTTTTGTACGTTTTTTCCACGTGTCTTGACACATAATGTATCCATGCAAAGTTTGGTGAAGATCTGAGTATGTAGTTTTTGACCTTATATGGAACCTCCTATCTGAAAATTTGAAAATTCTTAAAAAATTCGTCCAAAATCTTGATGTCTCCAATCTCTTGTTTTGTACGTTTTTTCCACGTGTCTTGACATCCAATGTATCCCTGCAAAGTTTGGTGAAGATCTGAGTATGTAGTTTTTGACCTTATTTGGAACCTCCCATCTGAAAATTTGAAAATTCCTAAAAAATCCGTGCAAAATCTTGATGACCCCAATCTCTTGTTTTGTACGTTTTTTCCACGTGTCTTGACATCCAATGTATCCATGCAAAGTTTGGTGAAGATCTGAGTATGTCGTTTTTGACCTTATCTGGAACATCCTTTCTGAAAATTTGAAAATTGTTAAAAAATTCGTCCAAAATCTTGATGTCTCCAATCTCTTTTTTGTACGTTTTTTCCACGTGTCTTGACATCCAATGTATCCCTGCAAAGTTTGGTGAAGATCTGAGTATGTAGTTTTTGACCTTATCTGGAACCTCCCATCTGAAAATTTGAAAATTCTTCAAAAATTCGTCGAAAATCTTGATGTCTCCAATCTCTTGTTTTGTACGTTTTTTCCACGTGTCTTGACATCCAATGTATCCCTGCAATGTTTGGTGGAGATCTGAGTATGTAGTTTTTGACCTTATGTGGGACCTCCTATCAGAAAATTTGAAAATTCTTCAAAAATTCGTCCAAAATCTTGATGTCTCCAATCTCTTGTTTTGTACGTTTTTTCCACGTGTCTCGACCTCCAATGTATCCCTGCAAAGTTTGGTGAAGATCTGAGTATGTCGTTTTTGACCTTATCTGGAACATCCTTTCTGAAAATTTGAAAATTCTTAAAAAATTCGTCGAAAATCTTGATGTCTCCAATCTCTTGTTTTGTACGTTTTTTCCACGTGTCTTGACATCCAATGTATCCCTGTAAAGTTTGGTGAAGATCTGAGTATGTAGTTTTTGACCTTATATGGAACCTCCTTTCTGAAAATTTGAAAATTCTTAAAAAATTCGTCCAAAATCTTGATGTCTCCAATCTCTTGTTTTGTACGTTTTTTCCACGTGTCTTGACATCCAATGTATCCCTGCAAAGTTTGGTGAAGATCTGAGTATGTAGTTTTTGACCTTATCTGGAACATCCTTTCTGAAAATTTGAAAATTGTTAAAAAATTCGTCCAAAATCTTGATGTCTCCAATCTCTTTTTTGTACGTTTTTTCCACGTGTCTTGACATCCAATGTATCCCTGCAAAGTTTGGTGAAGATCTGAGTATGTAGTTTTTGACCTTATCTGGAACCTCCCATCTGAAAATTTGAAAATTCTTAAAAAATTCGACCAAAATCTTGATGTCTCCAATCTTTTGTTTTGCACGTTTTTTCCACGTGTCTTGACACATAATGTATCCATGCAAAGTTTGGTGAAGATCTGAGTATGTAGTTTTTGACCTTATATGGAACCTCCTATCTGAAAATTTGAAAATTCTTAAAAAATTCGTCCAAAATCTTGATGTCTCCAATCTCTTGTTTTGTACGTTTTTTCCACGTGTCTTGACATCCAATGTATCCCTGCAAAGTTTGGTGAAGATCTGAGTATGTAGTTTTTGACCTTATCTGGAACCTCCCATCTGAAAATTTGAAAATTCCTAAAAAATCCGTGCAAAATCTTGATGACCCCAATCTCTTGTTTTGTACGTTTTTTCCACGTGTCTTGACATCCAATGTATTCCTGCAATGTTTGGTGAAGATCTGAGTATGTAGTTTTTGACCTTATATGGAACCTCCTATCTGAAAATTTGAAAATTCTTAAAAAATTCGACCAAAATCTTGATGTTCCGAATCCTATGTTTTGTATGTTTTTTCCACGTGTCTTGACATCCAATGTATCCATGCAAAGTTTGGTGAAGATCTGAGTATGTAGTTTTTGACCTTATATTGAACCTCCCATCTGAAAATTTGAAAATTCTTAAAAAATTCGTCCAAAATCTTGATGACCCCAATCTCTTGTTTTGTACGTTTTTTCCACGTGTCTTGACATCCAAAGTATCCCTGCAAAGTTTGGTGAAGATCTGAGTATGTAGTTTTTGACCTTATATTGAACCTCCCATCTGAAAATTTGAAAATTCTTAAAAAATTCGTCCAAAATCTTGATGTCTCCAATCTCTTGTTTTGTACGTTTTTTCCACGTGTCTTGACATCCAATGTATCCATGCAAAGTTTGGTGAAGATCTGAGTATGTCGTTTTTGACCTTATCTGGAACCTCCCATCTGAAAATTTGAAAATTCTTAAAAAATTCGTCGAAAATCTTGATGTCTCCAATCTTTTGTTTTGTACGTTTTTTCCACGTGTCTTGACATGCAAAGTATCCCTGCAACGTTTGGTGAAGATCTGAGTATGTAGTTTTTGACCTTATCTGGAACCTCCTATCTGAAAATTTGAAAATTCTTCAAAAATTCGTCGAAAATCTTGATGTCTCCAATCTCTTGTTTTGTACGTTTTTTCCACGTGTCTTGACATCCAATGTATTCCTGCAATGTTTGGTGGAGATCTGAGTATGTAGTTTTAGACCTTATCTGGAACCTCCTATCTGAAAATTTGAAAATTCTTAAAAAATTCGTCCAAAATCTTGATGTCTCCAATCTCTTGTTTTGTACGTTTTTTCCACGTGTCTCGACCTCCAATGGATCCCTGCAAAGTTTGGTGAAGATCTGAGTATGTCGTTTTTGACCTTATCTGGAACATCCTTTCTGAAAATTTGAAAATTCTTAAAAAATTCGTCGAAAATCTTGATGTCTCCAATCTCTTGTTTTGTACGTTTTTTCCACGTGTCTTGACATCCAATGTATCCCTGCAAAGTTTGGTGAAGATCTGAGTATGTAGTTTTTGACCTTATATGGAACCTCCTATCTGAAAATTTGAAAATTCTTAAAAAATTCGTCCAAAATCTTGATGTCTCCAATCTCTTGTTTTGTACGTTTTTTCCACGTGTCTCGACCTCCAATGGATCCCTGCAAAGTTTGGTGAAGATCTGAGTATGTCGTTTTTGACCTTATCTGGAACCTCCCATCTGAAAATTTGAAAATTCTTAAAAAATTCGTCGAAAATCTTGATGTCTCCGATCTCTTGTTTTGTACGTTTTTTCCACGTGTCTTGACATGCAAAGTATTCCTGCAAAGTTTGGTGAAGATCTGAGTATGTAGTTTTTGACCTCATCTGGAACCTCCTATCTGAAAATTTGAAAATTCTTAAAAAATTCGTCCAAAATCTTGATGTCTCCAATCTCTTGTTTTGTACGTTTTTTCCACGTGTCTTGACATCCAATGTATCCCTGCAATGTTTGGTGAAGATCTGAGTATGTAGTTTTTGACCTTATCTGGAACCTCCCATCTGAAAATTTGAAAATTCCTAAAAAATCCGTCCAAAATCTTGATGACCCCAATCTCTTGTTTTGTACTTTTTTTCCACGTGTCTCGACCTCCAATGTATCCCTGCAAAGTTTGGTGAAGATCTGAGTATGTAGTTTTTGACCTTATATGGAACCTCCTATCTGAAAATTTGAAAATTCTTAAAAAATTCGTCCAAAATCTTGATGTCACCAATCCTATGTTTTGTATGTTTTTTCCACGTGTCTTGACATCCAATGTATCCATGCAAAGTTTGGTGAAGATCTGAGTATGTCGTTTTTGACCTTATCTGGAACCTCCCATCTGAAAATTTGAAAATTCTTAAAAAATTCGTCGAAAATCTTGATGTCTCCGATCTCTTGTTTTGTACGTTTTTTCCACGTGTCTTGACATGCAAAGTATTCCTGCAAAGTTTGGTGAAGATCTGAGTATGTAGTTTTTGACCTCATCTGGAACCTCCTATCTGAAAATTTGAAAATTCTTAAAAAATTCGTCCAAAATTTTGATGTCTCCAATCTCTTGTTTTGTACGTTTTTTCCACGTGTCTTGACATCCAATGTATCCCTGCAATGTTTGGTGAAGATCTGAGTATGTAGTTTTTGACCTTATCTGGAACCTCCCATTTTAAAATTTGAAAATTCCTAAAAAATCCGTCCAAAATCTTGATGACCCCAATCTCTTGTTTTGTACGTTTTTTCCACGTGTCTTGACATCCAATGTATCCCTTCAAAGTTTGGTGAAGATCTGAGTATGTAGTTTTTGACCTTATCTGGAACCTCCTATCTGAAAATTTGAAAATTCTTAAAAAATTCGTCCAAAATCTTGATGTCTCCAATCTCTTGTTTTGTACGTTTTTTCCACGTGTCTTGATATCCAATGTATCCCTGCAAAGGTTGGTGAAGATCTGAGTATGTAGTTTTTGACCTTATATGGAACCTCCTATCTGAAAATTTGAAAATTCTTAAAAAATTCGTCCAAAATCTTGATGTCTCCAATCTCTTGTTTTGTACGTTTTTTCCACGTGTCTTGACATCCAATGTATCCCTGCAAAGTTTGGTGAAGATCTGAGTATGTAGTTTTTGACCTTATATTGAACCTCCCATCTGAAAATTTGAAAATTCTTAAAAAATTCGTCCAAAATCTTGATGTCTCCAATCTCTTGTTTTGTACGTTTTTTCCACGTGTCTTGATATCCAATGTATCCCTGCAAAGTTTGGTGAAGATCTGAGTATGTAGTTTTTGACCTTATATGGAACCTCCTATCTGAAAATTTGAAAATTCTTAAAAAATTCGTCCAAAATTTTGATATCTCCAATCTCTTGTTTTGTACGTTTTTTCCACGTGTCTTGACATCCAATGTATCCCTGCAATGTTTGGTGAAGATCTGAGTATGTAGTTTTTGACCTTATCTGGAACCTCCCATCTGAAAATTTGAAAATTCCTAAAAAATCCGTCCAAAATCTTGATGACCCCAATCTCTTGTTTTGTACGTTTTTTCCACGTGTCTTGACATCCAATGTATCCCTGCAAAGTTTGGTGAAGATCTGAGTATGTAGTTTTTGACCTTATATTGAACCTCCCATCTGAAAATTTGAAAATTCTTAAAAAATTCGTCCAAAATCTTGATGTCTCCAATCTCTTGTTTTGTACGTTTTTTCCACGTGTCTTGATATCCAATGTATCCCTGCAAAGTTTGGTGAAGATCTGAGTATGTAGTTTTTGACCTTATATGGAACCTCCTATCTGAAAATTTGAAAATTCTTAAAAAATTCGTCCAAAATCTTGATGTCTCCAATCTCTTGTTTTGTACGTTTTTTCCACGTGTCTCGACCTCCAATGGATCCCTGCAAAGTTTGGTGAAGATCTGAGTATGTAGTTTTTGACCTTATATGGAACCTCCCATCTGAAAATTTGAAAATTCTTAAAAAATTCGACCAAAATCTTGATGTCTCCAATCTTTTGTTTTGTACGTTTTTTCCACGTGTCTTGACACATAATGTATCCCTGCAAAGTTTGGTGAAGATCTGAGTATGTAGTTTTTGACCTTATCTGGAACCTCCTATCTGAAAATTTGAAAATTCTTAAAAAATTCGTCGAAAATCTTGATGTCTCCAATCTCTTGTTTTGTACGTTTTTTCCACGTGTCTTGACATCCAATGTATCCCTGCAAAGTTTGGTGAAGATCTGAGTATGTAGTTTTTGACCTTATATGGAACCTCCTATCTGAAAATTTGAAAATTCTTAAAAAATTCGTCCAAAATCTTGATGTCTCCAATCTCTTGTTTTGTACGTTTTTTCCACGTGTCTCGACCTCCAATGGATCCCTGCAAAGTTTGGTGAAGATCTGAGTATGTAGTTTTTGACCTTATATGGAACCTCCTATCTGAAAATTTGAAAATTCTTAAAAAATTCGTCCAAAATCTTGATGTCACCAATCCTATGTTTTGTATGTTTTTTCCACGTGTCTTGACATCCAATGTATCCATGCAAAGTTTGGTGAAGATCTGAGTATGTCGTTTTTGACCTTATCTGGAACCTCCCATCTGAAAATTTGAAAATTCTTAAAAAATTCGTCGAAAATCTTGATGTCTCCAATCTCTTGTTTTGTACGTTTTTTCCACGTGTCTCGACCTCCAATGGATCCCTGCAAAGTTTGGTGAAGATCTGAGTATGTCGTTTTTGACCTTATCTGGAACCTCCCATCTGAAAATTTGAAAATTCTTAAAAAATTCGTCGAAAATCTTGATGTCTCCGATCTCTTGTTTTGTACGTTTTTTCCACGTGTCTTGACATGCAAAGTATTCCTGCAAAGTTTGGTGAAGATCTGAGTATGTAGTTTTTGACCTCATCTGGAACCTCCTATCTGAAAATTTGAAAATTCTTAAAAAATTCGTCCAAAATCTTGATGTCTCCAATCTCTTGTTTTGTACGTTTTTTCCACGTGTCTTGACATCCAATGTATCCCTGCAATGTTTGGTGAAGATCTGAGTATGTAGTTTTTGACCTTATCTGGAACCTCCCATCTGAAAATTTGAAAATTCCTAAAAAATCCGTCCAAAATCTTGATGACCCCAATCTCTTATTTTGTACTTTTTTTCCACGTGTCTCGACCTCCAATGTATCCCTGCAAAGTTTGGTGAAGATCTGAGTATGTAGTTTTTGACCTTATATGGAACCTCCTATCTGAAAATTTGAAAATTCTTAAAAAATTCGTCCAAAATCTTGATGTCACCATTCCTATGTTTTGTATGTTTTTTCCACGTGTCTTGACATCCAATGTATCCATGCAAAGTTTGGTGAAGATCTGAGTATGTCGTTTTTGACCTTATCTGGAACCTCCCATCTGAAAATTTGAAAATTCTTAAAAAATTCGTCGAAAATCTTGATGTCTCCGATCTCTTGTTTTGTACGTTTTTTCCACGTGTCTTGACATGCAAAGTATCCCTGCAACGTTTGGTGAAGATCTGAGTATGTAGTTTTTGACCTTATCTGGAACCTCCTATCTGAAAATTTGAAAATTCTTAAAAAATTCGTCCAAAATCTTGATGTCTCCAATCTCTTGTTTTGTACGTTTTTTCCACGTGTCTTGACATCCAATGTATCCCTGCAATGTTTGGTGAAGATCTGAGTATGTAGTTTTTGACTTTATATGGAGCCTCCTATCTGAAAATTTGAAAATTCTTAAAAAATTCGTCCAAAATCTTGACGTCTCCAATCTCTTGTTTTGTACGTTCTTTCCACGTGTCTTGACATCCAATGTATCCCTGCAATGTTTGGTGAAGATCTGAGTATGTAGTTTTTGACCTTATATGGGACCTCCTATCTGAAAATTTGAAAATTCTTAAAAGAATTTAACAAAATCTTGATGTCCCCAATCCTATGTTTTGTATGTTTTTTCCACGTGTCTTGACATACAATGTATCCCTGCAGAGTTTGGTGAAGATCTGAGTATGTAGTTTTTGACCTTATCTGGAACCTCCCATCTGAAAATTTGAAAATTCCTAAAAAATCCGTCCAAAATCTTGTTGACCCGAATCTCTTGTTTTGTACGTTTTTTCCACGTGTCTTGACATCCAATGTATCCCTGCAAAGTTTGGTGAAGATCTGAGTATGTAGTTTTTGACCTTATCTGGAACCGCATTTCTGAAAATTTGAAAATTTTTAAAAAAATCGTCCAAAATCTTGATGTCTCCAATCTCTTGTTTTGTACGTTTTTTCCACGTGTCTTGACATCCAATGTATCCCTGCAAAGTTTGGTGAAGATCTGAGTATGTAGTTTTTGACCTTATATGGAACCTCCTATCTGAAAATTTGAAAATTCTTAAAAAATTCGTCCAAAATCTTGATGTCTCCAATCTCTTGTTTTGTACGTTTTTTCCACGTGTCTCGACCTCCAATGGATCCCTGCAAAGTTTGGTGAAGATCTGAGTATGTCGTTTTTGACCTTATCTGGAACCTCCCATCTGAAAATTTGAAAATTCTTAAAAAATTCGTCGAAAATCTTGATGTCTCCGATCTCTTGTTTTGTACGTTTTTTCCACGTGTCTTGACATGCAAAGTATTCCTGCAAAGTTTGGTGAAGATCTGAGTATGTAGTTTTTGACCTCATCTGGAACCTCCTATCTGAAAATTTGAAAATTCTTAAAAAATTCGTCCAAAATCTTGATGTCTCCAATCTCTTGTTTTGTACGTTTTTTCCACGTGTCTTGACATCCAATGTATCCCTGCAAAGTTTGGTGAAGATCTGAGTATGTAGTTTTTGACCTTATCTGGAACCTCCTATCTGAAAATTTGAAAATTCTTAAAAAATTCGTCCAAAATCTTGATGTCTCCAATCTCTTGTTTTGTACGTTTTTTCCACGTGTCTTGATATCCAATGTATCCCTGCAAAGTTTGGTGAAGATCTGAGTATGTCGTTTTTGACCTTATCTGGAACATCCTTTCTGAAAATTTGAAAATTGTTAAAAAATTCGTCCAAAATCTTGATGTCTCCAATCTCTTGTTTTGTACGTTTTTTCCACGTGTCTTGATATCCAATGTATCCCTGCAAAGGTTGGTGAAGATCTGAGTATGTAGTTTTTGACCTTATATGGAACCTCCTATCTGAAAATTTGAAAATTCTTAAAAAATTCGTCCAAAATCTTGATGTCTCCAATCTCTTGTTTTGTACGTTTTTTCCACGTGTCTTGACATCCAATGTATCCCTGCAAAGTTTGGTGAAGATCTGAGTATGTAGTTTTTGACCTTATATTGAACCTCCCATCTGAAAATTTGAAAATTCTTAAAAAATTCGTCCAAAATCTTGATGTCTCCAATCTCTTGTTTTGTACGTTTTTTCCACGTGTCTTGATATCCAATGTATCCCTGCAAAGTTTGGTGAAGATCTGAGTATGTAGTTTTTGACCTTATATGGAACCTCCTATCTGAAAATTTGAAAATTCTTAAAAAATTCGTCCAAAATTTTGATATCTCCAATCTCTTGTTTTGTACGTTTTTTCCACGTGTCTTGACATCCAATGTATCCCTGCAATGTTTGGTGAAGATCTGAGTATGTAGTTTTTGACCTTATCTGGAACCTCCCATCTGAAAATTTGAAAATTCCTAAAAAATCCGTCCAAAATCTTGATGACCCAAATCTCTTGTTTTGTACGTTTTTTCCACGTGTCTTGACATCCAATGTATCCCTGCAAAGTTTGGTGAAGATCTGAGTATGTAGTTTTTGACCTTATATTGAACCTCCCATCTGAAAATTTGAAAATTCTTAAAAAATTCGTCCAAAATCTTGATGTCTCCAATCTCTTGTTTTGTACGTTTTTTCCACGTGTCTTGATATCCAATGTATCCCTGCAAAGTTTGGTGAAGATCTGAGTATGTAGTTTTTGACCTTATATGGAACCTCCTATCTGAAAATTTGAAAATTCTTAAAAAATTCGTCCAAAATCTTGATGTCTCCAATCTCTTGTTTTGTACGTTTTTTCCACGTGTCTCGACCTCCAATGGATCCCTGCAAAGTTTGGTGAAGATCTGAGTATGTAGTTTTTGACCTTATCTGGAACCTCCCATCTGAAAATTTGAAAATTCTTAAAAAATTCGACCAAAATCTTGATGTCTCCAATCTTTTGTTTTGTACGTTTTTTCCACGTGTCTTGACACATAATGTATCCCTGCAAAGTTTGGTGAAGATCTGAGTATGTAGTTTTTGACCTTATCTGGAACCTCCTATCTGAAAATTTGAAAATTCTTAAAAAATTCGTCGAAAATCTTGATGTCTCCAATCTCTTGTTTTGTACGTTTTTCCACGTGTCTTGACATCCAATGTATCCCTGCAAAGTTTGGTGAAGATCTGAGTATGTAGTTTTTGACCTTATATGGAACCTCCTATCTGAAAATTTGAAAATTCTTAAAAAATTCGTCCAAAATCTTGATGTCTCCAATCTCTTGTTTTGTACGTTTTTTCCACGTGTCTCGACCTCCAATGGATCCCTGCAAAGTTTGGTGAAGATCTGAGTATGTAGTTTTTGACCTTATATGGAACCTCCTATCTGAAAATTTGAAAATTCTTAAAAAATTCGTCCAAAATCTTGATGTCACCAATCCTATGTTTTGTATGTTTTTTCCACGTGTCTTGACATCCAATGTATCCATGCAAAGTTTGGTGAAGATCTGAGTATGTCGTTTTTGACCTTATCTGGAACCTCCCATCTGAAAATTTGAAAATTCTTAAAAAATTCGTCGAAAATCTTGATGTCTCCAATCTCTTGTTTTGTACGTTTTTTCCACGTGTCTCGACCTCCAATGGATCCCTGCAAAGTTTGGTGAAGATCTGAGTATGTCGTTTTTGACCTTATCTGGAACCTCCCATCTGAAAATTTGAAAATTCTTAAAAAAATCGTCGAAAATCTTGATGTCTCCGATCTCTTGTTTTGTACGTTTTTTCCACGTGTCTTGACATGCAAAGTATTCCTGCAAAGTTTGGTGAAGATCTGAGTATGTAGTTTTTGACCTCATCTGGAACCTCCTATCTGAAAATTTGAAAATTCTTAAAAAATTCGTCCAAAATCTTGATGTCTCCAATCTCTTGTTTTGTACGTTTTTTCCACGTGTCTTGACATCCAATGTATCCCTGCAATGTTTGGTGAAGATCTGAGTATGTAGTTTTTGACCTTATCTGGAACCTCCCATCTGAAAATTTGAAAATTCCTAAAAAATCCGTCCAAAATCTTGATGACCCCAATCTCTTGTTTTGTACTTTTTTTCCACGTGTCTCGACCTCCAATGTATCCCTGCAAAGTTTGGTGAAGATCTGAGTATGTAGTTTTTGACCTTATATGGAACCTCCTATCTGAAAATTTGAAAATTCTTAAAAAATTCGTCCAAAATCTTGATGTCACCAATCCTATGTTTTGTATGTTTTTTCCACGTGTCTTGACATCCAATGTATCCATGCAAAGTTTGGTGAAGATCTGAGTATGTCGTTTTTGACCTTATCTGGAACCTCCCATCTAAAAATTTGAAAATTCTTAAAAAATTCGTCGAAAATCTTGATGTCTCCGATCTCTTGTTTTGTACGTTTTTTCCACGTGTCTTGACATGCAAAGTATCCCTGCAACGTTTGGTGAAGATCTGAGTATGTAGTTTTTGACCTTATCTGGAACCTCCTATCTGAAAATTTGAAAATTCTTAAAAAATTCGTCCAAAATCTTGATGTCTCCAATCTCTTGTTTTGTACGTTTTTTCCACGTGTCTTGACATCCAATGTATCCCTGCAATGTTTGGTGAAGATCTGAGTATGTAGTTTTTGACTTTATATGGAGCCTCCTATCTGAAAATTTGAAAATTCTTAAAAAATTCGTCCAAAATCTTGATGTCTGCAATCTCTTGTTTTGTACGTTCTTTCCACGTGTCTTGACATCCAATGTATCCCTGCAATGTTTGGTGAAGATCTGAGTATGTAGTTTTTGACCTTATATGGGACCTCCTATCTGAAAGTTTGAAAATTCTTAAAAGAATTTAACAAAATCTTGATGTCCCCAATCCTATGTTTTGTATGTTTTTTCCACGTGTCTTGACATACAATGTATCCCTGCAGAGTTTGGTGAAGATCTGAGTATGTAGTTTTTGACCTTATCTGGAACCTCCCATCTGAAAATTTGAAAATTCCTAAAAAATCCGTCCAAAATCTTGTTGACCCGAATCTCTTGTTTTGTACGTTTTTTCCACGTGTCTTGACATCCAATGTATCCCTGCAAAGTTTGGTGAAGATCTGAGTATGTAGTTTTTGACCTTATCTGGAACCGCATTTCTGAAAATTTGAAAATTTTTAAAAAAATCGTCCAAAATCTTGATGTCTCCAATCTCTTGTTTTGTACGTTTTTTCCACGTGTCTTGACATCCAATGTATCCCTGCAAAGTTTGGTGAAGATCTGAGTATGTAGTTTTTGACCTTATATGGAACCTCCTATCTGAAAATTTGAAAATTCTTAAAAAATTCGTCCAAAATCTTGATGTCTCCAATCTCTTGTTTTGTACGTTTTTTCCACGTGTCTCGACCTCCAATGGATCCCTGCAAAGTTTGGTGAAGATCTGAGTATGTCGTTTTTGACCTTATCTGGAACCTCCCATCTGAAAATTTGAAAATTCTTAAAAAATTCGTCGAAAATCTTGATGTCTCCGATCTCTTGTTTTGTACGTTTTTTCCACGTGTCTTGACATGCAAAGTATTCCTGCAAAGTTTGGTGAAGATCTGAGTATGTAGTTTTTGACCTCATCTGGAACCTCCTATCTGAAAATTTGAAAATTCTTAAAAAATTCGTCCAAAATCTTGATGTCTCCAATCTCTTGTTTTGTACGTTTTTTCCACGTGTCTTGACATCCAATGTATCCCTGCAAAGTTTGGTGAAGATCTGAGTATGTAGTTTTTGACCTTATCTGGAACCTCCTATCTGAAAATTTGAAAATTCTTAAAAAATTCGTCCAAAATCTTGATGTCTCCAATCTCTTGTTTTGTACGTTTTTTCCACGTGTCTTGATATCCAATGTATCCCTGCAAAGTTTGGTGAAGATCTGAGTATGTCGTTTTTGACCTTATCTGGAACATCCTTTCTGAAAATTTGAAAATTGTTAAAAAATTCGTCCAAAATCTTGATGTCTCCAATCTCTTTTTTGTACGTTTTTTCCACGTGTCTTGACATCCAATGGATCCCTGCAAAGTTTGGTGAAGATCTGAGTATGTAGTTTTTGACCTTATCTGGAACCTCCCATCTGAAAATTTGAAAATTCTTAAAAAATTCGACCAAAATCTTGATGTCTCCAATCTTTTGTTTTGTACGTTTTTTCCACGTGTCTTGACACATAATGTATCCATGCAAAGTTTGGTGAAGATCTGAGTATGTAGTTTTTGACCTTATATGGAACCTCCTATCTGAAAATTTGAAAATTCTTAAAAAATTCGTCCAAAATCTTGATGTCTCCAATCTCTTGTTTTGTACGTTTTTTCCACGTGTCTTGACATCCAATGTATCCCTGCAAAGTTTGGTGAAGATCTGAGTATGTAGTTTTTGACCTTATCTGGAACCTCCCATCTGAAAATTTGAAAATTCCTAAAAAATCCGTGCAAAATCTTGATGACCCCAATCTCTTGTTTTGTACGTTTTTTCCACGTGTCTTGACATCCAATGTATTCCTGCAATGTTTGGTGAAGATCTGAGTATGTAGTTTTTGACCTTATATGGAACCTCCTATCTGAAAATTTGAAAATTCTTAAAAAATTCGACCAAAATCTTGATGTTCCGAATCCTATGTTTTGTATGTTTTTTCCACGTGTTTTGACATCCAATGTATCCCTGCAAAGTTTGGTGAAGATCTGAGTATGTAGTTTTTGACCTTATATTGAACCTCCCATCTGAAAATTTGAAAATTCTTAAAAAATTCGTCCAAAATCTTGATGACCCCAATCTCTTGTTTTGTACGTTTTTTCCACGTGTCTTGACATCCAAAGTATCCCTGCAAAGTTTGGTGAAGATCTGAGTATGTAGTTTTTGACCTTATATGGAACCTCCTTTCTGAAAATTTGAGAATTCTTAAAAAATTCGTCCAAAATCTTGATGTCTCCAATCTCTTGTTTTGTACGCTTTTTCCACGTGTCTTGACATCCAATGTATCCATGCAAAGTTTGGTGAAGATCTGAGTATGTCGTTTTTGACCTTATCTGGAAACTCCCATCTGAAAATTTGAAAATTCTTAAAAAATTCGTCGAAAATCTTGATGTCTCCAATCTTTTGTTTTGTACGTTTTTTCCACGTGTCTTGACATGCAAAGTATCCCTGCAACGTTTGGTGAAGATCTGAGTATGTAGTTTTTGACCTTATCTGGAACCTCCTATCTGAAAATTTGAAAATTCTTAAAAAATTCGTCGAAAATCTTGATGTCTCCAATCTCTTGTTTTGTACGTTTTTTCCACGTGTCTTGATATCCAATGTATCCCTGCAAAGTTTGGTGAAGATCTGAGTATGTCGTTTTTGACCTTATCTGGAACATCCTTTCTGAAAATTTGAAAATTGTTAAAAAATTCGTCCAAAATCTTGATGTCTCCAATCTCTTTTTTGTACGTTTTTTCCACGTGTCTTGACATCCAATGTATCCCTGCAAAGTTTGGTGAAGATCTGAGTATGTAGTTTTTGACCTTATCTGGAACCTCCCATCTGAAAATTTGAAAATTCTTAAAAAATTCGACCAAAATCTTGATGTCTCCAATCTTTTGTTTTGTACGTTTTTTCCACGTGTCTTGACACATAATGTATCCATGCAAAGTTTGGTGAAGATCTGAGTATGTAGTTTTTGACCTTATATGGAACCTCCTATCTGAAAATTTGAAAATTCTTAAAAAATTCGTCCAAAATCTTGATGTCTCCAATCTCTTGTTTTGTACGTTTTTTCCACGTGTCTTGACATCCAATGTATCCCTGCAAAGTTTGGTGAAGATCTGAGTATGTAGTTTTTGACCTTATCTGGAACCTTCCATCTGAAAATTTGAAAATTCCTAAAAAATCCGTGCAAAATCTTGATGACCCCAATCTCTTGTTTTGTACGTTTTTTCCACGTGTCTTGACATCCAATGTATCCATGCAAAGTTTGGTGAAGATCTGAGTATGTCGTTTTTGACCTTATCTGGAACATCCTTTCTGAAAATTTGAAAATTGTTAAAAAATTCGTCCAAAATCTTGATGTCTCCAATCTCTTTTTTGTACGTTTTTTCCACGTGTCTTGACATCCAATGGATCCCTGCAAAGTTTGGTGAAGATCTGAGTATGTAGTTTTTGACCTTATCTGGAACCTCCCATCTGAAAATTTGAAAATTCTTAAAAAATTCGACCAAAATCTTGATGTCTCCAATCTTTTGTTTTGTACGTTTTTTCCACGTGTCTTGACACATAATGTATCCATGCAAAGTTTGGTGAAGATCTGAGTATGTAGTTTTTGACCTTATATGGAACCTCCTATCTGAAAATTTGAAAATTCTTAAAAAATTCGTCCAAAATCTTGATGTCTCCAATCTCTTGTTTTGTACGTTTTTTCCACGTGTCTTGACATCCAATGTATCCCTGCAAAGTTTGGTGAAGATCTGAGTATGTAGTTTTTGACCTTATCTGGAACCTTCCATCTGAAAATTTGAAAATTCCTAAAAAATCCGTGCAAAATCTTGATGACCCCAATCTCTTGTTTTGTACGTTTTTTCCACGTGTCTTGACATCCAATGTATCCATGCAAAGTTTGGTGAAGATCTGAGTATGTCGTTTTTGACCTTATCTGGAACATCCTTTCTGAAAATTTGAAAATTGTTAAAAAATTCGTCCAAAATCTTGATGTCTCCAATCTCTTTTTTGTACGTTTTTTCCACGTGTCTTGACATCCAATGGATCCCTGCAAAGTTTGGTGAAGATCTGAGTATGTAGTTTTTGACCTTATCTGGAACCTCCCATCTGAAAATTTTAAAATTCTTAAAAAATTCGACCAAAATCTTGATGTCTCCAATCTTTTGTTTTGTACGTTTTTTCCACGTGTCTTGACACATAATGTATCCATGCAAAGTTTGGTGAAGATCTGAGTATGTAGTTTTTGACCTTATATGGAACCTCCTATCTGAAAATTTGAAAATTCTTAAAAAATTCGTCCAAAATCTTGATGTCTCCAATCTCTTGTTTTGTACGTTTTTTCCACGTGTCTTGACATCCAATGTATCCCTGCAAAGTTTGGTGAAGATCTGAGTATGTAGTTTTTGACCTTATCTGGAACCTCCCATCTGAAAATTTGAAAATTCCTAAAAAATCCGTGCAAAATCTTGATGACCCCAATCTCTTGTTTTGTACGTTTTTTCCACGTGTCTTGACATCCAATGTATTCCTGCAATGTTTGGTGAAGATCTGAGTATGTAGTTTTTGACCTTATATGGAACCTCCTATCTGAAAATTTGAAAATTCTTAAAAAATTCGTCGAAAATCTTGATGTCTCCAATCTCTTGTTTTGTACGTTTTTTCCACGTGTCTTGATATCCAATGTATCCCTGCAAAGTTTGGTGAAGATCTGAGTATGTCGTTTTTGACCTTATCTGGAACATCCTTTCTGAAAATTTGAAAATTGTTAAAAAATTCGTCCAAAATCTTGATGTCTCCAATCTCTTTTTTGTACGTTTTTTCCACGTGTCTTGACATCCAATGTATCCCTGCAAAGTTTGGTGAAGATCTGAGTATGTAGTTTTTGACCTTATCTGGAACCTTCAAGCTGAAAATTTGAAAATTCTTAAAAAATTCGACCAAAATCTTGATGTCTCCAATCTTTTGTTTTGTACGTTTTTTCCACGTGTCTTGACACATAATGTATCCATGCAAAGTTTGGTGAAGATCTGAGTATGTAGTTTTTGACCTTATATGGAACCTCCTATCTGAAAATTTGAAAATTCTTAAAAAATTCGTCCAAAATCTTGATGACCCCAATCTCTTGTTTTGTACGTTTTTTCCACGTGTCTTGACATCCAAAGTATCCCTGCAAAGTTTGGTGAAGATCTGAGTATGTAGTTTTTGACCTTATATGGAACCTCCTTTCTGAAAATTTGAGAATTCTTAAAAAATTCGTCCAAAATCTTGATGTCTCCAATCTCTTGTTTTGTACGTTTTTTCCACGTGTCTTGACATCCAATGTATCCATGCAAAGTTTGGTGAAGATCTGAGTATGTCGTTTTTGACCTTATCTGGAACCTCCCATCTGAAAATTTGAAAATTCTTAAAAAATTCGTCGAAAATCTTGATGTCTCCAATCTTTTGTTTTGTACGTTTTTTCCACGTGTCTTGACATGCAAAGTATCCCTGCAACGTTTGGTGAAGATCTGAGTATGTAGTTTTTGACCTTATCTGGAACCTCCTATCTGAAAATTTGAAAATTCTTAAAAAATTCGTCGAAAATCTTGATGTCTCCAATCTCTTGTTTTGTACGTTTTTTCCACGTGTCTTGATATCCAATGTATCCCTGCAAAGTTTGGTGAAGATCTGAGTATGTCGTTTTTGACCTTATCTGGAACATCCTTTCTGAAAATTTGAAAATTGTTAAAAAATTCGTCCAAAATCTTGATGTCTCCAATCTCTTTTTTGTACGTTTTTTCCACGTGTCTTGACATCCAATGTATCCCTGCAAAGTTTGGTGAAGATCTGAGTATGTAGTTTTTGACCTTATCTGGAACCTTCAAGCTGAAAATTTGAAAATTCTTAAAAAATTCGACCAAAATCTTGATGTCTCCAATCTTTTGTTTTGTACGTTTTTTCCACGTGTCTTGACACATAATGTATCCATGCAAAGTTTGGTGAAGATCTGAGTATGTAGTTTTTGACCTTATATGGAACCTCCTATCTGAAAATTTGAAAATTCTTAAAAAATTCGTCCAAAATCTTGATGTCTCCAATCTCTTGTTTTGTACGTTTTTTCCACGTGTCTTGACATCCAATGTATCCCTGCAAAGTTTGGTGAAGATCTGAGTATGTAGTTTTTGACCTTATCTGGAACCTCCCATCTGAAAATTTGAAAATTCCTAAAAAATCCGTGCAAAATCTTGATGACCCCAATCTCTTGTTTTGTACGTTTTTTCCACGTGTCTTGACATCCAATGTATTCCTGCAATGTTTGGTGAAGATCTGAGTATGTTGTTTTTGACCTTATATGGAACCTCCTATCTGAAAATTTGAAAATTCTTAAAAAATTCGACCAAAATCTTGATGTTCCGAATCCTATGTTTTGTATGTGTTTTCCTCGTGTCTTGACATCCAATGTATCCATGCAAAGTTTGGTGAAGATCTGAGTATGTAGTTTTTGACCTTATATTGAACCTCCCATCTGAAAATTTGAAAATTCTTAAAAAAATCGTCCAAAATCTTGATGACCCCAATCTCTTGTTTTGTACGTTTTTTCCACGTGTCTTGACATCCAAAGTATCCCTGCAAAGTTTGGTGAAGATCTGAGTATGTAGTTTTTGACCTTATATTGAACCTCCCATCTGAAAATTTGAAAATTCTTAAAAAATTCGTCCAAAATCTTGATGTCTCCAATCTCTTGTTTTGTGCGTTTTTTCCACGTGTCTTGACATCCAATGTATCCATGCAAAGTTTGGTGAAGATCTGAGTATGTCGTTTTTGACCTTATCTGGAACCTCCCATCTGAAAATTTGAAAATTCTTAAAAAATTCGTCGAAAATCTTGATGTCTCCAATCTTTTGTTTTGTACGTTTTTTCCACGTGTCTTGACATGCAAAGTATCCCTGCAACGTTTGGTGAAGATCTGAGTATGTAGTTTTTGACCTTATCTGGAACCTCCTATCTGAAAATTTGAAAATTCTTCAAAAATTCGTCGAAAATCTTGATGTCTCCAATCTCTTCTTTTGTACGTTTTTTCCACGTGTCTTGACACAAATGTATTCCTGCAATGTTTGGTGGAGATCTGAGTATGTAGTTTTAGACCTTATCTGGAACCTCCTATCTGAAAATTTGAAAATTCTTCAAAAATTCGTCCAAAATCTTGATGTCTCCAATCTCTTGTTTTGTACGTTTTTTCCACGTGTCTCGACTTCCAATGGATCCCTGCAAAGTTTGGTGAAGATCTGAGTATGTCGTTTTTGACCTTATCTGGAACATCCTTTCTGAAAATTTGAAAATTCTTAAAAAATTCGTCGAAAATCTTGATGTCTCCAATCTCTTGTTTTGTACGTTTTTTCCACGTGTCTTGACATCCAATGTATACCTGCAAAGTTTGGTGAAGATCTGAGTATGTAGTTTTTGACCTTATATGGAACCTCCTATCTGAAAATTTGAAAATTCTTAAAAAATTCGTCCAAAATCTTGATGTCTCCAATCTCTTGTTTTGTACGTTTTTTCCACGTGTCTCGACCTCCAATGGATCCCTGCAAAGTTTGGTGAAGATCTGAGTATGTCGTTTTTGACCTTATCTGGAACCTCCCATCTGAAAATTTGAAAATTCTTAAAAAATTCGTCGAAAATCTTGATGTCTCCGATCTCTTGTTTTGTACGTTTTTTCCACGTGTCTTGACATGCAAAGTATTCCTGCAAAGTTTGGTGAAGATCTGAGTATGTAGTTTTTGACCTCATCTGGAACCTCCTATCTGAAAATTTGAAAATTCTTAAAAAATTCGTCCAAAATCTTGATGTCTCCAATCTCTTGTTTTGTACGTTTTTTCCACGTGTCTTGACATCCAATGTATCCCTGCAATGTTTGGTGAAGATCTGAGTATGTAGTTTTTGACCTTATCTGGAACCTCCCATCTGAAAATTTGAAAATTCCTAAAAAATCCGTCCAAAATCTTGATGACCCCAATCTCTTGTTTTGTACTTTTTTTCCACGTGTCTCGACCTCCAATGTATCCCTGCAAAGTTTGGTGAAGATCTGAGTATGTAGTTTTTGACCTTATATGGAACCTCCTATCTGAAAATTTGAAAATTCTTAAAAAATTCGTCCAAAATCTTGATGTCACCAATCCTATGTTTTGTATGTTTTTTCCACGTGTCTTGACATCCAATGTATCCATGCAAAGTTTGGTGAAGATCTGAGTATGTCGTTTTTGACCTTATCTGGAACCTCCCATCTGAAAATTTGAAAATTCTTAAAAAATTCGTCGAAAATCTTGATGTCTCCGATCTCTTGTTTTGTACGTTTTTTCCACGTGTCTTGACATGCAAAGTATTCCTGCAAAGTTTGGTGAAGATCTGAGTATGTAGTTTTTGACCTCATCTGGAACCTCCTATCTGAAAATTTGAAAATTCTTAAAAAATTCGTCCAAAATTTTGATGTCTCCAATCTCTTGTTTTGTACGTTTTTTCCACGTGTCTTGACATCCAATGTATCCCTGCAATGTTTGGTGAAGATCTGAGTATGTAGTTTTTGACCTTATCTGGAACCTCCCATCTGAAAATTTGAAAATTCCTAAAAAATCCGTCCAAAATCTTGATGACCCCAATCTCTTGTTTTGTACGTTTTTTCCACGTGTCTTGACATCCAATGTATCCCTGCAAAGTTTGGTGAAGATCTGAGTATGTAGTTTTTGACCTTATATTGAACCTCCCATCTGAAAATTTGAAAATTCTTAAAAAATTCGTCCAAAATCTTGATGTCTCCAATCTCTTGTTTTGTATGTTTTTTCCACGTGTCTTGATATCCAATGTATCCCTGCAAAGTTTGGTGAAGATCTGAGCATGTAGTTTTTGACCTTATATGGAACCTCCTATCTGAAAATTTGAAAATTCTTAAAAAATTCGTCCAAAATCTTGATGTCTCCAATCTCTTGTTTTGTACGTTTTTTCCACGTGTCTCGACCTCCAATGGATCCCTGCAAAGTTTGGTGAAGATCTGAGTATGTAGTTTTTGACCTTATCTGGAACCTCCCATCTGAAAATTTGAAAATTCTTAAAAAATTCGACCAAAATCTTGATGTCTCCAATCTTTTGTTTTGTACGTTTTTTCCACGTGTCTTGACACATAATGTATCCCTGCAAAGTTTGGTGAAGATCTGAGTATGTAGTTTTTGACCTTATCTGGAACCTCCTATCTGAAAATTTGAAAATTCTTAAAAAATTCGTCGAAAATCTTGATGTCTCCAATCTTTTGTTTTGTACGTTTTTTCCACGTGTCTTGACATCCAATGTATCCCTGCAAAGTTTGGTGAAGATCTGAGTATGTAGTTTTTGACCTTATATGGAACCTCCTATCTGAAAATTTGAAAATTTTTAAAAAATTCGTCCAAAATCTTGATGTCTCCAATCTCTTGTTTTGTACGTTTTTTCCACGTGTCTCGACCTCCAATGGATCCCTGCAAAGTTTGGTGAAGATCTGAGTATGTCGTTTTTGACCTTATCTGGAACCTCCCATCTGAAAATTTGAAAATTCTTAAAAAATTCGTCGAAAATCTTGATGTCTCCGATCTCTTGTTTTGTACGTTTTTTCCACGTGTCTTGACATGCAAAGTATTCCTGCAAAGTTTGGTGAAGATCTGAGTATGTAGTTTTTGACCTCATCTGGAACCTCCTATCTGAAAATTTGAAAATTCTTAAAAAATTCGTCCAAAATCTTGATGTCTCCAATCTCTTGTTTTGTACGTTTTTTCCACGTGTCTTGACATCCAATGTATCCCTGCAATGTTTGGTGAAGATCTGAGTATGTAGTTTTTGACCTTATCTGGAACCTCCCATCTGAAAATTTGAAAATTCCTAAAAAATCCGTCCAAAATCTTGATGACCCCAATCTCTTGTTTTGTACTTTTTTTCCACGTGTCTCGACCTCCAATGTATCCCTGCAAAGTTTGGTGAAGATCTGAGTATGTAGTTTTTGACCTTATATGGAACCTCCTATCTGAAAATTTGAAAATTCTTAAAAAATTCGTCCAAAATCTTGATGTCACCAATCCTATGTTTTGTATGTTTTTTCCACGTGTCTTGACATCCAATGTATCCATGCAAAGTTTGGTGAAGATCTGAGTATGTCGTTTTTGACCTTATCTGGAACCTCCCATCTGAAAATTTGAAAATTCTTAAAAAATTCGTCCAAAATCTTGATGTCTCCAATCTCTTGTTTTGTACGTTTTTTCCACGTGTCTCGACCTCCAATGGATCCCTGCAAAGTTTGGTGAAGATCTGAGTATGTCGTTTTTGACCTTATCTGGAACCTCCCATCTGAAAATTTGAAAATTCTTAAAAAATTCGTCGAAAACCTTGATGTCTCCGATCTCTTGTTTTGTACGTTTTTTCCACGTGTCTTGACATGCAAAGTATTCCTGCAAAGTTTGGTGAAGATCTGAGTATGTAGTTTTTGACCTCATCTGGAACCTCCTATCTGAAAATTTGAAAATTCTTAAAAAATTCGTCCAAAATCTTGATGTCTCCAATCTCTTGTTTTGTACGTTTTTTCCACGTGTCTTGACATCCAATGTATCCCTGCAATGTTTGGTGAAGATCTGAGTATGTAGTTTTTGACCTTATCTGGAACCTCCCATCTGAAAATTTGAAAATTCCTAAAAAATCCGTCCAAAATCTTGATGACCCCAATCTCTTGTTTTGTACTTTTTTTCCACGTGTCTCGACCTCCAATGTATCCCTGCAAAGTTTGGTGAAGATCTGAGTATGTAGTTTTTGACCTTATATGGAACCTCCTATCTGAAAATTTGAAAATTCTTAAAAAATTCGTCCAAAATCTTGATGTCACCAATCCTATGTTTTGTATGTTTTTTCCACGTGTCTTGACATCCAATGTATCCATGCAAAGTTTGGTGAAGATCTGAGTATGTCGTTTTTGACCTTATCTGGAACATCCCATCTGAAAATTTGAAAATTCTTAAAAAATTCGTCGAAAATCTTGATGTCTCCGATCTCTTGTTTTGTACGTTTTTTCCACGTGTCTTGACATGCAAAGTATCCCTGCAACGTTTGGTGAAGATCTGAGTATGGAGTTTTTGACCTTATCTGGAACCTCCTATCTGAAAATTTGAAAATTCTTAAAAAATTCGTCCAAAATCTTGATGTCTCCAATCTCTTGTTTTGTACGTTTTTTCCACGTGTCTTGACATCCAATGTATCCCTGCAATGTTTGGTGAAGATCTGAGTATGTAGTTTTTGACCTTATATGGAGCCTCCTATCTGAAAATTTGAAAATTCTTAAAAAATTCGTCCAAAATCTTGATGTCTCCAATCTCTTGTTTTGTACGTTCTTTCCACGTGTCTTGACATCCAATGTATCCCTGCAATGTTTGGTGAAGATCTGAGTATGTAGTTTTTGACCTTATATGGAACCTCCTATCTGAAAATTTGAAAATTCTTAAAAGAATTTAACAAAATCTTGATGTCCCCAATCCTATGTTTTGTATGTTTTTCCACGTGTCTTGACATACAATGTATCCCTGCAGAGTTTGGTGAAGATCTGAGTATGTAGTTTTTGACCTTATCTGGAACCTCCCATCTGAAAATTTGAAAATTCCTAAAAAATCCGTCCAAAATCTTGTTGACCCGAATCTCTTGTTTTGTACGTTTTTTCCACGTGTCTTGACATCCAATGTATCCCTGCAAAGTTTGGTGAAGATCTGAGTATGTAGTTTTTGACCTTATCTGGAACCGCATTTCTGAAAATTTGAAAATTTTTAAAAAAATCGTCCAAAATCTTGATGTCTCCAATCTCTTGTTTTGTACGTTTTTTCCACGTGTCTTGACATCCAATGTATCCCTGCAAAGTTTGGTGAAGATCTGAGTATGTAGTTTTTGACCTTATATGGAACCTCCTATCTGAAAATTTGAAAATTCTTAAAAAATTCGTCCAAAATCTTGATGTCTCCAATCTCTTGTTTTGTACGTTTTTTCCACGTGTCTCGACCTCCAATGGATCCCTGCAAAGTTTGGTGAAGATCTGAGTATGTCGTTTTTGACCTTATCTGGAACCTCCCATCTGAAAATTTGAAAATTCTTAAAAAATTCGTCGAAAATCTTGATGTCTCCGATCTCTTGTTTTGTACGTTTTTTCCACGTGTCTTGACATGCAAAGTATTCCTGCAAAGTTTGGTGAAGATCTGAGTATGTAGTTTTTGACCTCATCTGGAACCTCCTATCTGAAAATTTGAAAATTCTTAAAAAATTCGTCCAAAATCTTGATGTCTCCAATCTCTTGTTTTGTACGTTTTTTCCACGTGTCTTGACATCCAATGTATCCCTGCAAAGTTTGGTGAAGATCTGAGTATGTAGTTTTTGACCTTATCTGGAACCTCCTATCTGAAAATTTGAAAATTCTTAAAAAATTCGTCCAAAATCTTGATGTCTCCAATCTCTTGTTTTGTACGTTTTTTCCACGTGTCTTGATATCCAATGTATCCCTGCAAAGTTTGGTGAAGATCTGAGTATGTCGTTTTTGACCTTATCTGGAACATCCTTTCTGAAAATTTGAAAATTGTTAAAAAATTCGTCCAAAATCTTGATGTCTCCAATCTCTTTTTTGTACGTTTTTTCCACGTGTCTTGACATCCAATGGATCCCTGCAAAGTTTGGTGAAGATCTGAGTATGTAGTTTTTGACCTTATCTGGAACCTCCCATCTGAAAATTTGAAAATTCTTAAAAAATTCGACCAAAATCTTGATGTCTCCAATCTTTTGTTTTGTACGTTTTTTCCACGTGTCTTGACACATAATGTATCCATGCAAAGTTTGGTGAAGATCTGAGTATGTAGTTTTTGACCTTATATGGAACCTCCTATCTGAAAATTTGAAAATTCTTAAAAAATTCGTCCAAAATCTTGATGTCTCCAATCTCTTGTTTTGTACGTTTTTTCCACGTGTCTTGACATCCAATGTATCCCTGCAAAGTTTGGTGAAGATCTGAGTATGTAGTTTTTGACCTTATCTGGAACCTCCCATCTGAAAATTTGAAAATTCCTAAAAAATCCGTGCAAAATCTTGATGACCCCAATCTCTTGTTTTGTACGTTTTTTCCACGTGTCTTGACATCCAATGTATTCCTGCAATGTTTGGTGAAGATCTGAGTATGTAGTTTTTGACATTATATGGAACCTCCTATCTGAAAATTTGAAAATTCTTAAAAAATTCGACCAAAATCTTGATGTTCCGAATCCTATGTTTTGTATGTTTTTTCCACGTGTCTTGACATCCAATGTATCCCTGCAAAGTTTGGTGAAGATCTGAGTATGTAGTTTTTGACCTTATATTGAACCTCCCATCTGAAAATTTGAAAATTCTTAAAAAATTCGTCCAAAATCTTGATGACCCCAATCTCTTGTTTTGTACGTTTTTTCCACGTGTCTTGACATCCAAAGTATCCCTGCAAAGTTTGGTGAAGATCTGAGTATGTAGTTTTTGACCTTATATGGAACCTCCTTTCTGAAAATTTGAGAATTCTTAAAAAATTCGTCCAAAATCTTGATGTCTCCAATCTCTTGTTTTGTACGTTTTTTCCACGTGTCTTGACATCCAATGTATCCATGCAAAGTTTGGTGAAGATCTGAGTATGTCGTTTTTGACCTTATCTGGAACCTCCCATCTGAAAATTTGAAAATTCTTAAAAAATTCGTCGAAAATCTTGATGTCTCCAATCTTTTGTTTTGTACGTTTTTTCCACGTGTCTTGACATGCAAAGTATCCTTGCAACGTTTGGTGAAGATCTGAGTATGTAGTTTTTGACCTTATCTGGAACCTCCTATCTGAAAATTTGAAAATTCTTAAAAAATTCGTCGAAAATCTTGATGTCTCCAATCTCTTGTTTTGTACGTTTTTTCCACGTGTCTTGATATCCAATGTATCCCTGCAAAGTTTGGTGAAGATCTGAGTATGTCGTTTTTGACCTTATCTGGAACATCCTTTCTGAAAATTTGAAAATTGTTAAAAAATTCGTCCAAAATCTTGATGTCTCCAATCTCTTTTTTGTACGTTTTTTCCACGTGTCTTGACATCCAATGTATCCCTGCAAAGTTTGGTGAAGATCTGAGTATGTAGTTTTTGACCTTATCTGGAACCTCCCATCTGAAAATTTGAAAATTCTTAAAAAATTCGACCAAAATCTTGATGTCTCCAATCTTTTGTTTTGTACGTTTTTTCCACGTGTCTTGACACATAATGTATCCATGCAAAGTTTGGTGAAGATCTGAGTATGTAGTTTTTGACCTTATATGGAACCTCCTATCTGAAAATTTGAAAATTCTTAAAAAATTCGTCCAAAATCTTGATGTCTCCAATCTCTTGTTTTGTACGTTTTTTCCACGTGTCTTGACATCCAATGTATCCCTGCAAAGTTTGGTGAAGATCTGAGTATGTAGTTTTTGACCTTATCTGGAACCTCCCATCTGAAAATTTGAAAATTCCTAAAAAATCCGTGCAAAATCTTGATGACCCCAGTCTCTTGTTTTGTACGTTTTTTCCACGTGTCTTGACATCCAATGTATCCATGCAAAGTTTGGTGAAGATCTGAGTATGTCGTTTTTGACCTTATCTGGAACATCCTTTCTGAAAATTTGAAAATTGTTAAAAAATTCGTCCAAAATCTTGATGTCTCCAATCTCTTTTTTGTACGTTTTTTCCACGTGTCTTGACATCCAATGTATCCCTGCAAAGTTTGGTGAAGATCTGAGTATGTAGTTTTTGACCTTATCTGGAACCTCCCATCTGAAAATTTGAAAATTCTTCAAAAATTCGTCGAAAATCTTGATGTCTACAATCTCTTGTTTTGTACGTTTTTTCCACGTGTCTTGACATCCAATGTATCCCTGCAATGTTTGGTGGAGATCTGAGTATGTAGTTTTTGACCTTATCTGGGACCTCCTATCAGAAAATTTGAAAATTCTTCAAAAATTCGTCCAAAATCTTGATGTCTCCAATCTCTTGTTTTGTACGTTTTTTCCACGTGTCTCGACCTCCAATGTATCCCTGCAAAGTTTGGTGAAGATCTGAGTATGTCGTTTTTGACCTTATCTGGAACATCCTTTCTGAAAATTTGAAAATTCTTAAAAAATTCGTCGAAAATCTTGATGTCTCCAATCTCTTGTTTTGTACGTTTTTTCCACGTGTCTTGACATCCAATGTATCCCTGCAAAGTTTGGTGAAGATCTGAGTATGTAGTTTTTGACCTTATATGGAACCTCCTTTCTGAAAATTTGAAAATTCTCAAAAAATTCGTCCATAATCTTGATGTCTCCAATCTCTTGTTTTGTACGTTTTTTCCACGTGTCTTGACATCCAATGTATCCCTGCAAAGTTTGGTGAAGATCTGAGTATGTAGTTTTTGACCTTATCTGGAACCTCCCATCTGAAAATTTGAAAATTCTTAAAAAATTCGATCAAAATCTTGATGTCTCCAATCTTTTGTTTTGTACGTTTTTTCCACGTGTCTTGACATCCAATGTATCCCTGCAAAGTTTGGTGAAGATCTGAGTATGTAGTTTTTGACCTTATCTGGAACCTCCCATCTGAAAATTTGAAAATTCCTAAAAAATCCGTGCAAAATCTTGATGACCCCAATCTCTTGTTTTGTACGTTTTTTCCACGTGTCTGGACATCCAATGTATTCCTGCAATGTTTGGTGAAGATCTGAGTATGTAGTTTTTGACCTTATATGGAACCTCCTATCTGAAAATTTGAAAATTCTTAAAAAATTCGTCGAAAATCTTGATGTCTCCAATCTCTTGTTTTGTACGTTTTTTCCACGTGTCTTGACATGCAAAGTATCCCTGCAACGTTTGGTGAAGATCTGAGTATGTAGTTTTTGACCTTATCTGGAACCTCCTATCTGAAAATTTGAAAATTCTTCAAAAATTCGTCGAAAATCTTGATGTCTCCAATCTCTTGTTTTGTACGTTTTTTCCACGTGTCTTGACATCCAATGTATTCCTGCAATGTTTGGTGAAGATCTGAGTATGTAGTTTTTGACCTTATATGGAACCTCCTATCTGAAAATTTGAAAATTCTTAAAAAATTCGTCGAAAATCTTGATGTCTCCAATCTCTTGTTTTGTACGTTTTTTCCACGTGTCTTGACATGCAAAGTATCCCTGCAACGTTTGGTGAAGATCTGAGTATGTAGTTTTTGACCTTATCTGGAACCTCCTATCTGAAAATTTGAAAATTCTTAAAAAATTCGTCCAAAATCTTGAAGACCCCAATCTCTTGTTTTGTACGTTTTTTCCACGTGTCTTGACATCCAATGTATCCCTGCAAAGTTTGGTGAAGATCTGAGTATGTAGTTTTTGACCTTATATGGAACCTCCTTTCTGAAAATTTGAGAATTCTTAAAAAATTCGTCCAAAATCTTGATGTCTCCAATCTCTTGTTTTGTACGTTTTTTCCACGTGTCTTGACATCCAATGTATCCATGCAAAGTTTGGTGAAGATCTGAGTATGTCGTTTTTGACCTTATCTGGAACCTCCCATCCGAAAATTTGAAAATTCTTAAAAAATTCGTCGAAAATCTTGATGTCTCCAATCTCTTGTTTTGTACGTTTTTTCCACGTGTCTTGACATGCAAAGTATCCCTGCAACGTTTGGTGAAGATCTGAGTATGTAGTTTTTGACCTTATCTGGAACCTCCTATCTGAAAATTTGAAAATTCTTCAAAAATTCGTCGAAAATCTTGATGTCTCCAATCTCTTGTTTGTACGTTTTTTCCACGTGTCTTGACATCCAATGTATTCCTGCAATGTTTGGTGGAGATCTGAGTATGTAGTTTTAGACCTTATCTGGAACCTCCTATCTGAAAATTTGAAAATTCTTCAAAAATTCGTCCAAAATCTTGATGTCTCCAATCTCTTGTTTTGTACGTTTTTTCCACGTGTCTCGACCTCCAATGTATCCCTGCAAAGTTAGTGAAGATCTGAGTATGTCGTTTTTGACCTTATCTGGAACATCCTTTCTGAAAATTTGAAAATTCTTAAAAAATTCGTCGAAAATCTTGATGTCTCCAATCTCTTGTTTTGTACGTTTTTTCCACGTGTCTTGACATCCAATGTATCCCTGCAAAGTTTGGTGAAGATCTGAGTATGTAGTTTTTGACCTTATATGGAACCTCCTATCTGAAAATTTGAAAATTCTTAAAAAATTCGTCCAAAATCTTGATGTCTCCAATCTCTTGTTTTGTACGTTTTTTCCACGTGTCTCGACCTCCAATGGATCCCTGCAAAGTTTGGTGAAGATCTGAGTATGTCGTTTTTGACCTTATCTGGAACCTCCCATCTGAAAATTTGAAAATTCTTAAAAAATTCGTCGAAAATCTTGATGTCTCCGATCTCTTGTTTTGTACGTTTTTTCCACGTGTCTTGACATGCAAAGTATTCCTGCAAAGTTTGGTGAAGATCTGAGTATGTAGTTTTTGACCTCATCTGGAACCTCCTATCTGAAAATTTGAAAATTCTTAAAAAATTCGTCCAAAATCTTGATGTCTCCAATCTCTTGTTTTGTACGTTTTTTCCACGTGTCTTGACATCCAATGTATCCCTGCAATGTTTGTTGAAGATCTGAGTATGTAGTTTTTGACCTTATCTGGAACCTCCCATCTGAAAATTTGAAAATTCCTAAAAAATCCGTCCAAAATCTTGATGACCCCAATCTCTTGTTTTGTACTTTTTTTCCACGTGTCTCGACCTCCAATGTATCCCTGCAAAGTTTGGTGAAGATCTGAGTATGTAGTTTTTGACGTTATATGGAACCTCCTATCTGAAAATTTGAAAATTCTTAAAAAATTCGTCCAAAATCTTGATGTCACCAATCCTATGTTTTGTATGTTTTTTCCACGTGTCTTGACATCCAATGTATCCATGCAAAGTTTGGTGAAGATCTGAGTATGTCGTTTTTGACCTTATCTGGAACCTCCCATCTGAAAATTTGAAAATTCTTAAAAAATTCGTCGAAAATCTTGATGTCTCCGATCTCTTGTTTTGTACGTTTTTTCCACGTGTCTTGACATGCAAAGTATTCCTGCAAAGTTTGGTGAAGATCTGAGTATGTAGTTTTTGAAATCATCTGGAACCTCCTATCTGAAAATTTGAAAATTCTTAAAAAATTCGTCCAAAATTTTGATGTCTCCAATCTCTTGTTTTGTACGTTTTTTCCACGTGTCTTGACATCCAATGTATCCCTGCAATGTTTGGTGAAGATCTGAGTATGTAGTTTTTGACCTTATCTGGAACCTCCCATCTGAAAATTTGAAAATTCCTAAAAAATCCGTCCAAAATCTTGATGACCCCAATCTCTTGTTTTGTACGTTTTTTCCACGTGTCTTGACATCCAATGTATCCCTGCAAAGTTTGGTGAAGATCTGAGTATGTAGTTTTTGACCTTATCTGGAACCTCCTATCTGAAAATTTGAAAATTCTTAAAAAATTCGTCCAAAATCTTGATGTCTCCAATCTCTTGTTTTGTACGTTTTTTCCACGTGTCTTGATATCCAATGTATCCCTGCAAAGTTTGGTGAAGATCTGAGTATGTAGTTTTTGACCTTATATGGAACCTCCTATCTGAAAATTTGAAAATTCTTAAAAAATTCGTCCAAAATCTTGATGTCTCCAATCTCTTGTTTTGTACGTTTTTTCCACGTGTCTTGACATCCAATGTATCCCTGCAAAGTTTGGTGAAGATCTGAGTATGTAGTTTTTGACCTTATATTGAACCTCCCATCTGAAAATTTGAAAATTCTTAAAAAATTCGTCCAAAATCTTGATGTCTCCAATCTCTTGTTTTGTACGTTTTTTCCACGTGTCTTGATATCCAATGTATCCCTTCAAAGTTTGGTGAAGATCTGAGTATGTAGTTTTTGACCTTATATGGAACCTCCTATCTGAAAATTTGAAAATTCTTAAAAAATTCGTCCAAAATTTTGATGTCTCCAATCTCTTGTTTTGTACGTTTTTTCCACGTGTCTTGACATCCAATGTATCCCTGCAATGTTTGGTGAAGATCTGAGTATGTAGTTTTTGACCTTATCTGGAACCTCCCATCTGAAAATTTGAAAATTCCTAAAAAATCCGTCCAAAATCTTGATGTCTCCAATCTCTTGTTTTGTACGTTTTTTCCACGTGTCTTGACATCCAATGTATCCCTGCAAAGTTTGGTGAAGATCTGAGTATGTAGTTTTTGACCTTATATTGAACCTCCCATCTGAAAATTTGAAAATTCTTAAAAAATTCGTCCAAAATCTTGATGTCTCCAATCTCTTGTTTTGTACGTTTTTTCCACGTGTCTTGATATCCAATGTATCCCTGCAAAGTTTGGTGAAGATCTGAGTATGTAGTTTTTGACCTTATATGGAACCTCCTATCTGAAAATTTGAAAATTCTTAAAAAATTCGTCCAAAATCTTGATGTCTCCAATCTCTTGTTTTGTACGTTTTTTCCACGTGTCTCGACCTCCAATGGATCCCTGCAAAGTTTGGTGAAGATCTGAGTGTGTAGTTTTTGACCTTATCTGGAACCTCCCATCTGAAAATTTGAAAATTCTTAAAAAATCCGTGCAAAATCTTGATGACCCCAATCCTATGTTTTGTATGTTTTTTCCACGTGTCTTGACATCCAATGTATCCCTGCAAAGTTTGGTGAAGATCTGAGTATGTCGTTTTTGACCTTATCTGGAACCTCCCATCTGAAAATTTGAAAATTCTTAAAAAATTCGTCGAAACTCTTGATGTCTCCGATCTCTTGTTTTGTACGTTTTTTCCACGTGTCTTGACATTCAAAGTATCCCTGCAACGTTTGGTGAAGATCTGAGTATGTAGTTTTTGACCTTATCTGGAACCTCCTATCTGAAAATTTGAAAATTCTTAAAAAATTCGTCCAAAATCTTGATGTCTCCAATCTCTTGTTTTGTACGTTTTTTCCACGTGTCTTGACATCCAATGTATCCCTGCAATGTTTGGTGAAGATCTGAGTATGTAGTTTTTGACCTTATATGGAGCCTCCTATCTGAAAATTTGAAAATTCTTAAAAAATTCGTCCAAAATCTTGATGTCTCCAATCTCTTGTTTTGTACGTTCTTTCCACGTGTCTTGACATCCAATGTATCCCTGCAATGTTTGGTGAAGATCTGAGTATGTAGTTTTTGACCTTATATGGAACCTCCTATCTGAAAATTTGAAAATTCTTAAAAGAATTTAACAAAATCTTGATGTCCCCAATCCTATGTTTTGTATGTTTTTTCCACGTGTCTTGACATACAATGTATCCCTGCAGAGTTTGGTGAAGATCTGAGTATGTAGTTTTTGACCTTATCTGGAACCTCCCATCTGAAAATTTGAAAATTCCTAAAAAATCCGTCCAAAATCTTGTTGACCCGAATCTCTTGTTTTGTACGTTTTTTCCACGTGTCTTGACATCCAATGTATCCCTGCAAAGTTTGGTGAAGATCTGAGTATGTAGTTTTTGACCTTATCTGGAACCGCATTTCTGAAAATTTGAAAATTTTTAAAAAAATCGTCCAAAATCTTGATGTCTCCAATCTCTTGTTTTGTACGTTTTTTCCACGTGTCTTGACATCCAATGTATCCCTGCAAAGTTTGGTAAAGATCTGAGTATGTAGTTTTTGACCTTATATGGAACCTCCTATCTGAAAATTTGAAAATTCTTAAAAAATTCGTCCAAAATCTTGATGTCTCCAATCTCTTGTTTTGTACGTTTTTTCCACGTGTCTCGACCTCCAATGGATCCCTGCAAAGTTTGGTGAAGATCTGAGTATGTCGTTTTTGACCTTATCTGGAACCTCCCATCTGAAAATTTGAAAATTCTTAAAAAATTCGTCGAAAATCTTGATGTCTCCGATCTCTTGTTTTGTACGTTTTTTCCACGTGTCTTGACATGCAAAGTATTCCTGCAAAGTTTGGTGAAGATCTGAGTATGTAGTTTTTGACCTCATCTGGAACCTCCTATCTGAAAATTTGAAAATTCTTAAAAAATTCGTCCAAAATCTTGATGTCTCCAATCTCTTGTTTTGTACGTTTTTTCCACGTGTCTTGACATCCAATGTATCCCTGCAAAGTTTGGTGAAGATCTGAGTATGTAGTTTTTGACCTTATCTGGAACCTCCTATCTGAAAATTTGAAAATTCTTAAAAAATTCGTCCAAAATCTTGATGTCTCCAATCTCTTGTTTTGTACGTTTTTTCCACGTGTCTTGATATCCAATGTATCCCTGCAAAGTTTGGTGAAGATCTGAGTATGTCGTTTTTGACCTTATCTGGAACATCCTTTCTGAAAATTTGAAAATTCTTAAAAAATTCGTCCAAAATCTTGATGTCTCCAATCTCTTGTTTTGTACGTTTTTTCCACGTGTCTCGACCTCCAATGGATCCCTGCAAAGTTTGGTGAAGATCTGAGTATGTCGTTTTTGACCTTATCTGGAACCTCCCATCTGAAAATTTGAAAATTCTTAAAAAATTCGTCGAAAATCTTGATGTCTCCGATCTCTTGTTTTGTACGTTTTTTCCACGTGTCTTGACATGCAAAGTATTCCTGCAAAGTTTGGTGAAGATCTGAGTATGTAGTTTTTGACCTCATCTGGAACCTCCTATCTGAAAATTTGAAAATTCTTAAAAAATTCGTCCAAAATCTTGATGTCTCCAATCTCTTGTTTTGTACGTTTTTTCCACGTGTCTTGACATCCAATGTATCCCTGCAATGTTTGGTGAAGATCTGAGTATGTAGTTTTTGACCTTATCTGGAACCTCCCATCTGAAAATTTGAAAATTCCTAAAAAATCCGTCCAAAATCTTGATGACCCCAATCTCTTGTTTTGTACTTTTTTTCCACGTGTCTCGACCTCCAATGTATCCCTGCAAAGTTTGGTGAAGATCTGAGTATGTAGTTTTTGACGTTATATGGAACCTCCTATCTGAAAATTTGAAAATTCTTAAAAAATTCGTCCAAAATCTTGATGTCACCAATCCTATGTTTTGTATGTTTTTTCCACGTGTCTTGACATCCAATGTATCCATGCAAAGTTTGGTGAAGATCTGAGTATGTCGTTTTTGACCTTATCTGGAACCTCCCATCTGAAAATTTGAAAATTCTTAAAAAATTCGTCGAAAATCTTGATGTCTCCGATCTCTTGTTTTGTACGTTTTTTCCACGTGTCTTGACATGCAAAGTATTCCTGCAAAGTTTGGTGAAGATCTGAGTATGTAGTTTTTGAAATCATCTGGAACCTCCTATCTGAAAATTTGAAAATTCTTAAAAAATTCGTCCAAAATTTTGATGTCTCCAATCTCTTGTTTTGTACGTTTTTTCCACGTGTCTTGACATCCAATGTATCCCTGCAATGTTTGGTGAAGATCTGAGTATGTAGTTTTTGACCTTATCTGGAACCTCCCATCTGAAAATTTGAAAATTCCTAAAAAATCCGTCCAAAATCTTGATGACCCCAATCTCTTGTTTTGTACGTTTTTTCCACGTGTCTTGACATCCAATGTATCCCTGCAAAGTTTGGTGAAGATCTGAGTATGTAGTTTTTGACCTTATCTGGAACCTCCTATCTGAAAATTTGAAAATTCTTAAAAAATTCGTCCAAAATCTTGATGTCTCCAATCTCTTGTTTTGTACGTTTTTTCCACGTGTCTTGATATCCAATGTATCCCTGCAAAGTTTGGTGAAGATCTGAGTATGTAGTTTTTGACCTTATATGGAACCTCCTATCTGAAAATTTGAAAATTCTTAAAAAATTCGTCCAAAATCTTGATGTCTCCAATCTCTTGTTTTGTACGTTTTTTCCACGTGTCTTGACATCCAATGTATCCCTGCAAAGTTTGGTGAAGATCTGAGTATGTAGTTTTTGACCTTATATTGAACCTCCCATCTGAAAATTTGAAAATTCTTAAAAAATTCGTCCAAAATCTTGATGTCTCCAATCTCTTGTTTTGTACGTTTTTTCCACGTGTCTTGATATCCAATGTATCCCTTCAAAGTTTGGTGAAGATCTGAGTATGTAGTTTTTGACCTTATATGGAACCTCCTATCTGAAAATTTGAAAATTCTTAAAAAATTCGTCCAAAATTTTGATGTCTCCAATCTCTTGTTTTGTACGTTTTTTCCACGTGTCTTGACATCCAATGTATCCCTGCAATGTTTGGTGAAGATCTGAGTATGTAGTTTTTGACCTTATCTGGAACCTCCCATCTGAAAATTTGAAAATTCCTAAAAAATCCGTCCAAAATCTTGATGTCTCCAATCTCTTGTTTTGTACGTTTTTTCCACGTGTCTTGACATCCAATGTATCCCTGCAAAGTTTGGTGAAGATCTGAGTATGTAGTTTTTGACCTTATATTGAACCTCCCATCTGAAAATTTGAAAATTCTTAAAAAATTCGTCCAAAATCTTGATGTCTCCAATCTCTTGTTTTGTACGTTTTTTCCACGTGTCTTGATATCCAATGTATCCCTGCAAAGTTTGGTGAAGATCTGAGTATGTAGTTTTTGACCTTATATGGAACCTCCTATCTGAAAATTTGAAAATTCTTAAAAAATTCGTCCAAAATCTTGATGTCTCCAATCTCTTGTTTTGTACGTTTTTTCCACGTGTCTCGACCTCCAATGGATCCCTGCAAAGTTTGGTGAAGATCTGAGTGTGTAGTTTTTGACCTTATCTGGAACCTCCCATCTGAAAATTTGAAAATTCTTAAAAAATCCGTGCAAAATCTTGATGACCCCAATCCTATGTTTTGTATGTTTTTTCCACGTGTCTTGACATCCAATGTATCCCTGCAAAGTTTGGTGAAGATCTGAGTATGTCGTTTTTGACCTTATCTGGAACCTCCCATCTGAAAATTTGAAAATTCTTAAAAAATTCGTCGAAACTCTTGATGTCTCCGATCTCTTGTTTTGTACGTTTTTTCCACGTGTCTTGACATTCAAAGTATCCCTGCAACGTTTGGTGAAGATCTGAGTATGTAGTTTTTGACCTTATCTGGAACCTCCTATCTGAAAATTTGAAAATTCTTAAAAAATTCGTCCAAAATCTTGATGTCTCCAATCTCTTGTTTTGTACGTTTTTTCCACGTGTCTTGACATCCAATGTATCCCTGCAATGTTTGGTGAAGATCTGAGTATGTAGTTTTTGACCTTATATGGAGCCTCCTATCTGAAAATTTGAAAATTCTTAAAAAATTCGTCCAAAATCTTGATGTCTCCAATCTCTTGTTTTGTACGTTCTTTCCACGTGTCTTGACATCCAATGTATCCCTGCAATGTTTGGTGAAGATCTGAGTATGTAGTTTTTGACCTTATATGGAACCTCCTATCTGAAAATTTGAAAATTCTTAAAAGAATTTAACAAAATCTTGATGTCCCCAATCCTATGTTTTGTATGTTTTTTCCACGTGTCTTGACATACAATGTATCCCTGCAGAGTTTGGTGAAGATCTGAGTATGTAGTTTTTGACCTTATCTGGAACCTCCCATCTGAAAATTTGAAAATTCCTAAAAAATCCGTCCAAAATCTTGTTGACCCGAATCTCTTGTTTTGTACGTTTTTTCCACGTGTCTTGACATCCAATGTATCCCTGCAAAGTTTGGTGAAGATCTGAGTATGTAGTTTTTGACCTTATCTGGAACCGCATTTCTGAAAATTTGAAAATTTTTAAAAAAATCGTCCAAAATCTTGATGTCTCCAATCTCTTGTTTTGTACGTTTTTTCCACGTGTCTTGACATCCAATGTATCCCTGCAAAGTTTGGTGAAGATCTGAGTATGTAGTTTTTGACCTTATATGGAACCTCCTATCTGAAAATTTGAAAATTCTTAAAAAATTCGTCCAAAATCTTGATGTCTCCAATCTCTTGTTTTGTACGTTTTTTCCACGTGTCTCGACCTCCAATGGATCCCTGCAAAGTTTGGTGAAGATCTGAGTATGTCGTTTTTGACCTTATCTGGAACCTCCCATCTGAAAATTTGAAAATTCTTAAAAAATTCGTCGAAAATCTTGATGTCTCCGATCTCTTGTTTTGTACGTTTTTTCCACGTGTCTTGACATGCAAAGTATTCCTGCAAAGTTTGGTGAAGATCTGAGTATGTAGTTTTTGACCTCATCTGGAACCTCCTATCTGAAAATTTGAAAATTCTTAAAAAATTCGTCCAAAATCTTGATGTCTCCAATCTCTTGTTTTGTACGTTTTTTCCACGTGTCTTGACATCCAATGTATCCCTGCAAAGTTTGGTGAAGATCTGAGTATGTAGTTTTTGACCTTATCTGGAACCTCCTATCTGAAAATTTGAAAATTCTTAAAAAATTCGTCCAAAATCTTGATGTCTCCAATCTCTTGTTTTGTACGTTTTTTCCACGTGTCTTGATATCCAATGTATCCCTGCAAAGTTTGGTGAAGATCTGAGTATGTCGTTTTTGACCTTATCTGGAACATCCTTTCTGAAAATTTGAAAATTGTTAAAAAATTCGTCCAAAATCTTGATGTCTCCAATCTCTTTTTTGTACGTTTTTTCCACGTGTCTTGACATCCAATGGATCCCTGCAAAGTTTGGTGAAGATCTGAGTATGTAGTTTTTGACCTTATCTGGAACCTCCCATCTGAAAATTTGAAAATTCTTAAAAAATTCGACCAAAATCTTGATGTCTCCAATCTTTTGTTTTGTACGTTTTTTCCACGTGTCTTGACACATAATGTATCCATGCAAAGTTTGGTGAAGATCTGAGTATGTAGTTTTTGACCTTATATGGAACCTCCTATCTGAAAATTTGAAAATTCTTAAAAAATTCGTCCAAAATCTTGATGTCTCCAATCTCTTGTTTTGTACGTTTTTTCCACGTGTCTTGACATCCAATGTATCCCTGCAAAGTTTGGTGAAGATCTGAGTATGTAGTTTTTGACCTTATCTGGAACCTCCCATCTGAAAATTTGAAAATTCCTAAAAAATCCGTGCAAAATCTTGATGACCCCAATCTCTTGTTTTGTACGTTTTTTCCACGTGTCTTGACATCCAATGTATTCCTGCAATGTTTGGTGAAGATCTGAGTATGTAGTTTTTGACCTTATATGGAACCTCCTATCTGAAAATTTGAAAATTCTTAAAAAATTCGACCAAAATCTTGATGTTCCGAATCCTATGTTTTGTATGTTTTTTCCACGTGTCTTGACATCCAATGTATCCCTGCAAAGTTTGGTGAAGATCTGAGTATGTAGTTTTTGACCTTATATTGAACCTCCCATCTGAAAATTTGAAAATTCTTAAAAAATTCGTCCAAAATCTTGATGACCCCAATCTCTTGTTTTGTACGTTTTTTCCACGTGTCTTGACATCCAAAGTATCCCTGCAAAGTTTGGTGAAGATCTGAGTATGTAGTTTTTGACCTTATATGGAACCTCCTTTCTGAAAATTTGAGAATTCTTAAAAAATTCGTCCAAAATCTTGATGTCTCCAATCTCTTGTTTTGTACGTTTTTTCCACGTGTCTTGACATCCAATGTATCCATGCAAAGTTTGGTGAAGATCTGAGTATGTCGTTTTTGACCTTATCTGGAACCTCCCATCTGAAAATTTGAAAATTCTTAAAAAATTCGTCGAAAATCTTGATGTCTCCAATCTTTTGTTTTGTACGTTTTTTCCACGTGTCTTGACATGCAAAGTATCCCTGCAACGTTTGGTGAAGATCTGAGTATGTAGTTTTTGACCTTATCTGGAACCTCCTATCTGAAAATTTGAAAATTCTTAAAAAATTCGTCGAAAATCTTGATGTCTCCAATCTCTTGTTTTGTACGTTTTTTCCACGTGTCTTGATATCCAATGTATCCCTGCAAAGTTTGGTGAAGATCTGAGTATGTCGTTTTTGACCTTATCTGGAACATCCTTTCTGAAAATTTGAAAATTGTTAAAAAATTCGTCCAAAATCTTGATGTCTCCAATCTCTTTTTTGTACGTTTTTTCCACGTGTCTTGACATCCAATGTATCCCTGCAAAGTTTGGTGAAGATCTGAGTATGTAGTTTTTGACCTTATCTGGAACCTCCCATCTGAAAATTTGAAAATTCTTAAAAAATTCGACCAAAATCTTGATGTCTCCAATCTTTTGTTTTGTACGTTTTTTCCACGTGTCTTGACACATAATGTATCCATGCAAAGTTTGGTGAAGATCTGAGTATGTAGTTTTTGACCTTATATGGAACCTCCTATCTGAAAATTTGAAAATTCTTAAAAAATTCGTCGAAAATCTTGATGTCTCCAATCTCTTGTTTTGTACGTTTTTTCCACGTGTCTTGACATCCAATGTATCCCTGCAAAGTTTGGTGAAGATCTGAGTATGTAGTTTTTGACCTTATCTGGAACCTCCCATCTGAAAATTTGAAAATTCCAAAAAAATCCGTGCAAAATCTTGATGACCCCAATCTCTTGTTTTGTACGTTTTTTCCACGTGTCTTGACATCCAATGTATCCATGCAAAGTTTGGTGAAGATCTGAGTATGTCGTTTTTGACCTTATCTGGAACATCCTTTCTGAAAATTTGAAAATTGTTAAAAAATTCGTCCAAAATCTTGATGTCTCCAATCTCTTTTTTGTACGTTTTTTCCACGTGTCTTGACATCCAATGTATCCCTGCAAAGTTTGGTGAAGATCTGAGTATGTAGTTTTTGACCTTATATGGAACCTCCTATCTGAAAATTTGAAAATTCTTAAAAGAATTTAACAAAATCTTGATGTCCCCAATCCTATGTTTTGTATGTTTTTTCCACGTGTCTTGACATACAATGTATCCCTGCAGAGTTTGGTGAAGATCTGAGTATGTAGTTTTTGACCTTATCTGGAACCTCCCATCTGAAAATTTGAAAATTCCTAAAAAATCCGTCCAAAATCTTGTTGACCCGAATCTCTTGTTTTGTACGTTTTTTCCACGTGTCTTGACATCCAATGTATCCCTGCAAAGTTTGGTGAAGATCTGAGTATGTAGTTTTTGACCTTATCTGGAACCGCATTTCTGAAAATTTGAAAATTTTTAAAAAAATCGTCCAAAATCTTGATGTCTCCAATCTCTTGTTTTGTACGTTTTTTCCACGTGTCTTGACATCCAATGTATCCCTGCAAAGTTTGGTGAAGATCTGAGTATGTAGTTTTTGACTTTATATGGAACCTCCTATCTGAAAATTTGAAAATTCTTAAAAAATTCGTCCAAAATCTTGATGTCTCCAATCTCTTGTTTTGTACGTTTTTTCCACGTGTCTCGACCTCCAATGGATCCCTGCAAAGTTTGGTGAAGATCTGAGTATGTCGTTTTTGACCTTATCTGGAACCTCCCATCTGAAAATTTGAAAATTCTTAAAAAATTCGTCGAAAATCTTGATGTCTCCGATCTCTTGTTTTGTACGTTTTTTTCCACGTGTCTTGACATGCAAAGTATTCCTGCAAAGTTTGGTGAAGATCTGAGTATGTAGTTTTTGACCTCATCTGGAACCTCCTACCTGAAAATTTGAAAATTCTTAAAAAATTCGTCCAAAATCTTGATGTCTCCAATCTCTTGTTTTGTACGTTTTTTCCACGTGTCTTGACATCCAATGTATCCCTGCAAAGTTTGGTGAAGATCTGAGTATGTAGTTTTTGACCTTATCTGGAACCTCCTATCTGAAAATTTGAAAATTCTTAAAAAATTCGTCCAAAATCTTGATGTCTCCAATCTCTTGTTTTGTACGTTTTTTCCACGTGTCTTGATATCCAATGTATCCCTGCAAAGTTTGGTGAAGATCTGAGTATGTCGTTTTTGACCTTATCTGGATCTGAAAATTTGAAAATTGTTAAAAAATTCGTCCAAAATCTTGATGTCTCCAATCTCTTTTTTGTACGTTTTTTCCACGTGTCTTGACATCCAATGGATCCCTGCAAAGTTTGGTGAAGATCTGAGTATGTAGTTTTTGACCTTATCTGGAACCTCCCATCTGAAAATTTGAAAATTCTTAAAAAATTCGACCAAAATCTTGATGTCTCCAATCTTTTGTTTTGTACGTTTTTTCCACGTGTCTTGACACATAATGTATCCATGCAAAGTTTGGTGAAGATCTGAGTATGTAGTTTTTGACCTTATATGGAACCTCCTATCTGAAAATTTGAAAATTCTTAAAAAATTCGTCCAAAATCTTGATGTCTCCAATCTCTTGTTTTGTACGTTTTTTCCACGTGTCTTGACATCCAATGTATCCCTGCAAAGTTTGGTGAAGATCTGAGTATGTAGTTTTTGACCTTATCTGGAACCTCCCATCTGAAAATTTGAAAATTCCTAAAAAATCCGTGCAAAATCTTGATGACCCCAATCTCTTGTTTTGTACGTTTTTTCCACGTGTCTTGACATCCAATGTATTCCTGCAATGTTTGGTGAAGGTCTGAGTATGTAGTTTTTGACCTTATATGGAACCTCCTATCTGAAAATTTGAAAATTCTTAAAAAATTCGACCAAAATCTTGATGTTCCGAATCCTATGTTTTGTATGTTTTTTCCACGTGTCTTGACATCCAATGTATCCCTGCAAAGTTTGGTGAAGATCTGAGTATGTAGTTTTTGACCTTATATTGAACCTCCCATCTGAAAATTTGAAAATTCTTAAAAAATTCGTCCAAAATCTTGATGACCCCAATCTCTTGTTTTGTACGTTTTTTCCACGTGTCTTGACATCCAAAGTATCCCTGCAAAGTTTGGTGAAGATCTGAGTATGTAGTTTTTGACCTTATATGGAACCTCCTTTCTGAAAATTTGAGAATTCTTAAAAAATTCGTCCAAAATCTTGATGTCTCCAATCTCTTGTTTTGTACGTTTTTTCCACGTGTCTTGACATCCAATGTATCCATGCAAAGTTTGGTGAAGATCTGAGTATGTCGTTTTTGACCTTATCTGGAACCTCCCATCTGAAAATTTGAAAATTCTTAAAAAATTCGTCGAAAATCTTGATGTCTCCAATCTTTTGTTTTGTACGTTTTTTTAACGTGTCTTGACATGCAAAGTATCCCTGCAACGTTTGGTGAAGATCTGAGTATGTAGTTTTTGACCTTATCTGGAACCTCCTATCTGAAAATTTGAAAATTCTTAAAAAATTCGTCGAAAATCTTGATGTCTCCAATCTCTTGTTTTGTACGTTTTTTCCACGTGTCTTGATATCCAATGTATCCCTGCAAAGTTTGGTGAAGATCTGAGTATGTCGTTTTTGACCTTATCTGGAACATCCTTTCTGAAAATTTGAAAATTGTTAAAAAATTCGTCCAAAATCTTGATGTCTCCAATCTCTTTTTTGTACGTTTTTTCCACGTGTCTTGACATCCAATGTATCCCTGCAAAGTTTGGTGAAGATCTGAGTATGTAGTTTTTGACCTTATCTGGAACCTCCCATCTGAAAATTTGAAAATTCTTAAAAAATTCGACCAAAATCTTGATGTCTCCAATCTTTTGTTTTGTACGTTTTTTCCACGTGTCTTGACACATAATGTATCCATGCAAAGTTTGGTGAAGATCTGAGTATGTAGTTTTTGACCTTATATGGAACCTCCTATCTGAAAATTTGAAAATTCTTAAAAAATTCGTCCAAAATTTTGATGTCTCCAATCTCTTGTTTTGTACGTTTTTTCCACGTGTCTTGACATCCAATGTATCCCTGCAAAGTTTGGTGAAGATCTGAGTATGTAGTTTTTGACCTTATCTGGAACCTCCCATCTGAAAATTTGAAAATTCCTAAAAAATCCGTGCAAAATCTTGATGACCCCAATCTCTTGTTTTGTACGTTTTTTCCACGTGTCTTGACATCCAATGTATCCATGCAAAGTTTGGTGAAGATCTGAGTATGTCGTTTTTGACCTTATCTGGAACATCCTTTCTGAAAATTTGAAAATTGTTAAAAAATTCGTCCAAAATCTTGATGTCTCCAATCTCTTTTTTGTACGTTTTTTCCACGTGTCTTGACATCCAATGTATCCCTGCAAAGTTTGGTGAAGATCTGAGTATGTAGTTTTTGACCTTATCTGGAACCTCCCATCTGAAAATTTGAAAATTCTTCAAAAATTCGTCGAAAATCTTGATGTCTCCAATCTCTTGTTTTGTACGTTTTTTCCACGTGTCTTGACATCTAATGTATCCCTGCAATGTTTGGTGGAGATCTGAGTATGTAGTTTTTGACCTTATCTGGGACCTCCTATCAGAAAATTTGAAAATTCTTCAAAAATTCGTCCAAAATCTTGATGTCTCCAATCTCTTGTTTTGTACGTTTTTTCCACGTGTCTCGACCTCCAATGTATCCCTGCAAAGTTTGGTGAAGATCTGAGTATGTCGTTTTTGACCTTATCTGGAACATCCTTTCTGAAAATTTGAAAATTCTTAAAAAATTCGTCGAAAATCTTGATGTCTCCAATCTCTTGTTTTGTACGTTTTTTCCACGTGTCTTGACATCCAATGTATCCCTGCAAAGTTTGGTGAAGATCTGAGTATGTAGTTTTTGACCTTATATGGAACCTCCTTTCTGAAAATTTGAAAATTCTCAAAAAATTCGTCCATAATCTTGATGTCTCCAATCTCTTGTTTTGTACGTTTTTTCCAAGTGTCTTGACATCCAATGTATCCCTGCAAAGTTTGGTGAAGATCTGAGTATGTAGTTTTTGACCTTATATGGAACCTCCTATCTGAAAATTTGAAAATTCTTAAAAGAATTTAACAAAATCTTGATGTCCCCAATCCTATGTTTTGTATGTTTTTTCCACGTGTCTTGACATACAATGTATCCCTGCAGAGTTTGGTGAAGATCTGAGTATGTAGTTTTTGACCTTATCTGGAACCTCCCATCTGAAAATTTGAAAATTCCTAAAAAATCCGTCCAAAATCTTATTGACCCGAATCTCTTGTTTTGTACGTTTTTTCCACGTGTCTTGACATCCAATGTATCCCTGCAAAGTTTGGTGAAGATCTGAGTATGTAGTTTTTGACCTTATCTGGAACCTCCCATCTGAAAATTTGAAAATTTTTAAAAAAATCGTCCAAAATCTTGATGTCTCCAATCTCTTGTTTTGTACGTTTTTTCCACGTGTCTTGACATCCAATGTATCCCTGCAAAGTTTGGTGAAGATCTGAGTATGTAGTTTTTGACCTTATATGGAACCTCCTATCTGAAAATTTGAAAATTCTTAAAAAATTCGTCCAAAATCTTGATGTCTCCAATCTCTTGTTTTGTACGTTTTTTCCACGTGTCTCGACCTCCAATGGATCCCTGCAAAGTTTGGTGAAGATCTGAGTATGTCGTTTTTGACCTTATCTGGAACCTCCCATCTGAAAATTTGAAAATTCTTAAAAAATTCGTCGAAAATCTTGATGTCTCCGTTCTCTTGTTTTGTACGTTTTTTTCCACGTGTCTTGACATGCAAAGTATTCCTGCAAAGTTTGGTGAAGATCTGAGTATGTAGTTTTTGACCTCATCTGGAACCTCCTATCTGAAAATTTGAAAATTCTTAAAAAATTCGTCCAAAATCTTGATGTCTCCAATCTCTTGTTTTGTACGTTTTTTCCACGTGTCTTGACATCCAATGTATCCCTGCAAAGTTTGGTGAAGATCTGAGTATGTAGTTTTTGACCTTATCTGGAACCTCCTATCTGAAAATTTGAAAATTCTTAAAAAATTCGTCCAAAATCTTGATGTCTCCAATCTCTTGTTTTGTACGTTTTTTCCACGTGTCTTGATATCCAATGTATCCCTGCAAAGTTTGGTGAAGATCTGAGTATGTCGTTTTTGACCTTATCTGGATCTGAAAATTTGAAAATTGTTAAAAAATTCGTCCAAAATCTTGATGTCTCCAATCTCTTTTTTGTACGTTTTTTCCACGTGTCTTGACATCCAATGGATCCCTGCAAAGTTTGGTGAAGATCTGAGTATGTAGTTTTTGACCTTATCTGGAACCTCCCATCTGAAAATTTGAAAATTCTTAAAAAATTCGACCAAAATCTTGATGTCTCCAATCTTTTGTTTTGTACGTTTTTTCCACGTGTCTTGACACATAATGTATCCATGCAAAGTTTGGTGAAGATCTGAGTATGTAGTTTTTGACCTTATATGGAACCTCCTATCTGAAAATTTGAAAATTCTTAAAAAATTCGTCCAAAATCTTGATGTCTCCAATCTCTTGTTTTGTACGTTTTTTCCACGTGTCTTGACATCCAATGTATCCCTGCAAAGTTTGGTGAAGATCTGAGTATGTAGTTTTTGACCTTATCTGGAACCTCCCATCTGAAAATTTGAAAATTCCTAAAAAATCCGTGCAAAATCTTGATGACCCCAATCTCTTGTTTTGTACGTTTTTTCCACGTGTCTTGACATCCAATGTATTCCTGCAATGTTTGGTGAAGATCTGAGTATGTAGTTTTTGACCTTATATGGAACCTCCTATCTGAAAATTTGAAAATTCTTAAAAAATTCGACCAAAATCTTGATGTTCCGAATCCTATGTTTTGTATGTTTTTTCCACGTGTCTTGACATCCAATGTATCCCTGCAAAGTTTGGTGAAGATCTGAGTATGTAGTTTTTGACCTTATATTGAACCTCCCATCAGAAAATTTGAAAATTCTTAAAAAAATCGTCCAAAATCTTGATGACCCCAATCTCTTGTTTTGTACGTTTTTTCCACGTGTCTTGACATCCAAAGTATCCCTGCAAAGTTTGGTGAAGATCTGAGTATGTAGTTTTTGACCTTATATGGAACCTCCTTTCTGAAAATTTGAGAATTCTTAAAAAATTCGTCCAAAATCTTGATGTCTCCAATCTCTTGTTTTGTACGTTTTTTCCACGTGTCTTGACATCCAATGTATCCATGCAAAGTTTGGTGAAGATCTGAGTATGTCGTTTTTGACCTTATCTGGAACCTCCCATCTGAAAATTTGAAAATTCTTAAAAAATTCGTCGAAAATCTTGATGTCTCCAATCTTTTGTTTTGTACGTTTTTTCCACGTGTCTTGACATGCAAAGTATCCCTGCAACGTTTGGTGAAGATCTGAGTATGTAGTTTTTGACCTTATCTGGAACCTCCTATCTGAAAATTTGAAAATTCTTCAAAAATTCGTCGAAAATCTTGATGTCTCCAATCTCTTGTTTTGTACGTTTTTTCCACGTGTCTTGATATCCAATGTATCCCTGCAAAGTTTGGTGAAGATCTGAGTATGTCGTTTTTGACCTTATCTGGAACATCCTTTCTGAAAATTTGAAAATTGTTAAAAAATTCGTCCAAAATCTTGATGTCTCCAATCTCTTTTTTGTACGTTTTTTCCACGTGTCTTGATATCCAATGTATCCCTGCAAAGTTTGGTGAAGATCTGAGTATGTAGTTTTTGACCTTATCTGGAACCTCCCATCTGAAAATTTGAAAATTCTTAAAAAATTCGACCAAAATCTTGATGTCTCCAATCTTTTGTTTTGTACGTTTTTTCCACGTGTCTTGACACATAATGTATCCATGCAAAGTTTGGTGAAGATCTGAGTATGTAGTTTTTGACCTTATATGGAACCTTCTATCTGAAAATTTGAAAATTCTTAAAAAATTCGTCCAAAATTTTGATGTCTCCAATCTCTTGTTTTGTACGTTTTTTCCACGTGTCTTGACATCCAATGTATCCCTGCAAAGTTTGGTGAAGATCTGAGTATGTAGTTTTTGACCTTATCTGGAACCTCCCATCTGAAAATTTGAAAATTCCTAAAAAATCCGTGCAAAATCTTGATGACCCCAATCTCTTGTTTTGTACGTTTTTTCCACGTGTCTTGACATCCAATGTATCCATGCAAAGTTTGGTGAAGATCTGAGTATGTCGTTTTTGACCTTATCTGGAACATCCTTTCTGAAAATTTGAAAATTGTTAAAAAATTCGTCCAAAATCTTGATGTCTCCAATCTCTTTTTTGTACGTTTTTTCCACGTGTCTTGACATCCAATGTATCCCTGCAAAGTTTGGTGAAGATCTGAGTATGTAGTTTTTGACCTTATCTGGAACCTCCCATCTGAAAATTTGAAAATTCTTCAAAAATTCGTCGAAAATCTTGATGTCTCCAATCTCTTGTTTTGTACGTTTTTTCCACGTGTCTTGACATCTAATGTATCCCTGCAATGTTTGGTGGAGATCTGAGTATGTAGTTTTTGACCTTATCTGGGACCTCCTATCAGAAAATTTGAAAATTCTTCAAAAATTCGTCCAAAATCTTGATGTCTCCAATCTCTTGTTTTGTACGTTTTTTCCACGTGTCTCGACCTCCAATGTATCCCTGCAAAGTTTGGTGAAGATCTGAGTATGTCGTTTTTGACCTTATCTGGAACATCCTTTCTGAAAATTTGAAAATTCTTAAAAAATTCGTCGAAAATCTTGATGTCTCCAATCTCTTGTTTTGTACGTTTTTTCCACGTGTCTTGACATCCAATGTATCCCTGCAAAGTTTGGTGAAGATCTGAGTATGTAGTTTTTGACCTTATATGGAACCTCCTTTCTGAAAATTTGAAAATTCTCAAAAAATTCGTCCATAATCTTGATGTCTCCAATCTCTTGTTTTGTACGTTTTTTCCACGTGTCTTGACATCCAATGTATCCCTGCAAAGTTTGGTGAAGATCTGAGTATGTAGTTTTTGACCTTATCTGGAACCTCCCATCTGAAAATTTGAAAATTCTTAAAAAATTCGACCAAAATCTTGATGTCTCCAATCTTTTGTTTTGTACGTTTTTTCCACGCGTCTTGACACATAATGTATCCATGCAAAGTTTGGTGAAGATCTGAGTATGTAGTTTTTGACCTTATATGGAACCTCCTATCTGAAAATTTGAAAATTCTTAAAAAATTCGTCCAAAATCTTGATGTCTCCAATCTCTTGTTTTGTACGTTTTTTCCACGTGTCTTGACATCCAATGTATCCCTGCAAAGTTTGGTGAAGATCTGAGTATGTAGTTTTTGACCTTATCTGGAACCTCCCATCTGAAAATTTGAAAATTCCTAAAAAATCCGTGCAAAATCTTGATGACCCCAATCTCTTGTTTTGTACGTTTTTTCCACGTGTCTTGACATCCAATGTATTCCTGCAATGTTTGGTGAAGATCTGAGTATGTAGTTTTTGACCTTATATGGAACCTCCTATCTGAAAATTTGAAAATTCTTAAAAAATTCGTCGAAAATCTTGATGTCTCCAATCTCTTGTTTTGTACGTTTTTTCCACGTGTCTTGACATGCAAAGTATCCCTGCAACGTTTGGTGAAGATCTGAGTATGTAGTTTTTGACCTTATCTGGAACCTCCTATCTGAAAATTTGAAAATTCTTCAAAAATTCGTCGAAAATCTTGATGTCTCCAATCTCTTGTTTTGTACGTTTTTTCCACGTGTCTTGACATCCAATGTATTCCTGCAATGTTTGGTGAAGATCTGAGTATGTAGTTTTTGACCTTATATGGAACCTCCTATCTGAAAATTTGAAAATTCTTAAAAAATTCGTCGAAAATCTTGATGTCTCGAATCTCTTGTTTTGTACGTTTTTTCCACGTGTCTTGACATGCAAAGTATCCCTGCAACGTTTGGTGAAGATCTGAGTATGTAGTTTTTGACCTTATCTGGAACCTCCTATCTGAAAATTTGAAAATTCTTAAAAAATTCGTCCAAAATCTTGAAGACCCCAATCTCTTGTTTTGTACGTTTTTTCCACGTGTCTTGACATCCAATGTATCCCTGCAAAGTTTGGTGAAGATCTGAGTATGTAGTTTTTGACCTTATATGGAACCTCCTTTCTGAAAATTTGAGAATTCTTAAAAAATTCGTCCAAAATCTTGATGTCTCCAATCTCTTGTTTTGTACGTTTTTTCCACGTGTCTTGACATCCAATGTATCCATGCAAAGTTTGGTGAAGATCTGAGTATGTCGTTTTTGACCTTATCTGGAACCTCCCATCCGAAAATTTGAACATTCTTAAAAAATTCGTCGAAAATCTTGATGTCTCCAATCTCTTGTTTTGTACGTTCTTTCCACGTGTCTTGACATGCAAAGTATCCCTGCAACGTTTGGTGAAGATCTGAGTATGTAGTTTTTGACCTTATCTGGAACCTCCTATCTGAAAATTTGAAAATTCTTCAAAAATTCGTCGAAAATCTTGATGTCTCCAATCTCTTGTTTTGTACGTTTTTTCCACGTGTCTTGACATCCAATGTATTCCTGCAATGTTTGGTGGAGATCTGAGTATGTAGTTTTAGACCTTATCTGGAACCTCCTATCTGAAAATTTGAAAATTCTTCAAAAATTCGTCCAAAATCTTGATGTCTCCAATCTCTTGTTTTGTACGTTTTTTCCACGTGTCTTGACATCCAATGTATCCCTGCAAAGTTTGGTGAAGATCTGAGTATGTAGTTTTTGACCTTATATGGAACCTCCTTTCTGAAAATTTGAAAATTCTCAAAAAATTCGTCCATAATCTTGATGTCTCCAATCTCTTGTTTTGTACGTTTTTTCCAAGTGTCTTGACATCCAATGTATCCCTGCAAAGTTTGGTGAAGATCTGAGTATGTAGTTTTTGACCTTATATGGAACCTCCTATCTGAAAATTTGAAAATTCTTAAAAGAATTTAACAAAATCTTGATGTCCCCAATCCTATGTTTTGTATGTTTTTTCCACGTGTCTTGACATACAATGTATCCCTGCAGAGTTTGGTGAAGATCTGAGTATGTAGTTTTTGACCTTATCTGGAACCTCCCATCTGAAAATTTGAAAATTCCTAAAAAATCCGTCCAAAATCTTATTGACCCGAATCTCTTGTTTTGTACGTTTTTTCCACGTGTCTTGACATCCAATGTATCCCTGCAAAGTTTGGTGAAGATCTGAGTATGTAGTTTTTGACCTTATCTGGAACCTCCCATCTGAAAATTTGAAAATTTTTAAAAAAATCGTCCCAAATCTTGATGTCTCCAATCTCTTGTTTTGTACGTTTTTTCCACGTGTCTTGACATCCAATGTATCCCTGCAAAGTTTGGTGAAGATCTGAGTATGTAGTTTTTGACCTTATATGGAACCTCCTATCTGAAAATTTGAAAATTCTTAAAAAATTCGTCCAAAATCTTGATGTCTCCAATCTCTTGTTTTGTACGTTTTTTCCACGTGTCTCGACCTCCAATGGATCCCTGCAAAGTTTGGTGAAGATCTGAGTATGTCGTTTTTGACCTTATCTGGAACCTCCCATCTGAAAATTTGAAAATTCTTAAAAAATTCGTCGAAAATCTTGATGTCTCCGATCTCTTGTTTTGTACGTTTTTTTCCACGTGTCTTGACATGCAAAGTATTCCTGCAAAGTTTGGTGAAGATCTGAGTATGTAGTTTTTGACCTCATCTGGAACCTCCTATCTGAAAATTTGAAAATTCTTAAAAAATTCGTCCAAAATCTTGATGTCTCCAATCTCTTGTTTTGTACGTTTTTTCCACGTGTCTTGACATCCAATGTATCCCTGCAAAGTTTGGTGAAGATCTGAGTATGTAGTTTTTGACCTTATCTGGAACCTCCTATCTGAAAATTTGAAAATTCTTAAAAAATTCGTCCAAAATCTTGATGTCTCCAATCTCTTGTTTTGTACGTTTTTTCCACGTGTCTTGATATCCAATGTATCCCTGCAAAGTTTGGTGAAGATCTGAGTATGTCGTTTTTGACCTTATCTGGATCTGAAAATTTGAAAATTGTTAAAAAATTCGTCCAAAATCTTGATGTCTCCAATCTCTTTTTTGTACGTTTTTTCCACGTGTCTTGACATCCAATGGATCCCTGCAAAGTTTGGTGAAGATCTGAGTATGTAGTTTTTGACCTTATCTGGAACCTCCCATCTGAAAATTTGAAAATTCTTAAAAAATTCGACCAAAATCTTGATGTCTCCAATCTTTTGTTTTGTACGTTTTTTCCACGTGTCTTGACACATAATGTATCCATGCAAAGTTTGGTGAAGATCTGAGTATGTAGTTTTTGACCTTATATGGAACCTCCTATCTGAAAATTTGAAAATTCTTAAAAAATTCGTCCAAAATCTTGATGTCTCCAATCTCTTGTTTTGTACGTTTTTTCCACGTGTCTTGACATCCAATGTATCCCTGCAAAGTTTGGTGAAGATCTGAGTATGTAGTTTTTGACCTTATCTGGAACCTCCCATCTGAAAATTTGAAAATTCCTAAAAAATCCGTGCAAAATCTTGATGACCCCAATCTCTTGTTTTGTACGTTTTTTCCACGTGTCTTGACATCCAATGTATTCCTGCAATGTTTGGTGAAGATCTGAGTATGTAGTTTTTGACCTTATATGGAACCTCCTATCTGAAAATTTGAAAATTCTTAAAAAATTCGACCAAAATCTTGATGTTCCGAATCCTATGTTTTGTATGTTTTTTCCACGTGTCTTGACATCCAATGTATCCCTGCAAAGTTTGGTGAAGATCTGAGTATGTAGTTTTTGACCTTATATTGAACCTCCCATCAGAAAATTTGAAAATTCTTAAAAAAATCGTCCAAAATCTTGATGACCCCAATCTCTTGTTTTGTACGTTTTTTCCACGTGTCTTGACATCCAAAGTATCCCTGCAAAGTTTGGTGAAGATCTGAGTATGTAGTTTTTGACCTTATATGGAACCTCCTTTCTGAAAATTTGAGAATTCTTAAAAAATTCGTCCAAAATCTTGATGTCTCCAATCTCTTGTTTTGTACGTTTTTTCCACGTGTCTTGACATCCAATGTATCCATGCAAAGTTTGGTGAAGATCTGAGTATGTCGTTTTTGACCTTATCTGGAACCTCCCATCTGAAAATTTGAAAATTCTTAAAAAATTCGTCGAAAATCTTGATGTCTCCAATCTTTTGTTTTGTACGTTTTTTCCACGTGTCTTGACATGCAAAGTATCCCTGCAACGTTTGGTGAAGATCTGAGTATGTAGTTTTTGACCTTATCTGGAACCTCCTATCTGAAAATTTGAAAATTCTTAAAAAATTCGTCGAAAATCTTGATGTCTCCAATCTCTTGTTTTGTACGTTTTTTCCACGTGTCTTGATATCCAATGTATCCCTGCAAAGTTTGGTGAAGATCTGAGTATGTCGTTTTTGACCTTATCTGGAACATCCTTTCTGAAAATTTGAAAATTGTTAAAAAATTCGTCCAAAATCTTGATGTCTCCAATCTCTTTTTTGTACGTTTTTTCCACGTGTCTTGACATCCAATGTATCCCTGCAAAGTTTGGTGAAGATCTGAGTATGTAGTTTTTGACCTTATCTGGAACCTCCCATTTGAAAATTTGAAAATTCTTAAAAAATTCGACCAAAATCTTGATGTCTCCAATCTTTTGTTTTGTACGTTTTTTCCACGTGTCTTGACACATAATGTATCCATGCAAAGTTTGGTGAAGATCTGAGTATGTAGTTTTTGACCTTATATGGAACCTCCTATCTGAAAATTTGAAAATTCTTAAAAAATTCGTCCAAAATTTTGATGTCTCCAATCTCTTGTTTTGTACGTTTTTTCCACGTGTCTTGACATCCAATGTATCCCTGCAAAGTTTGGTGAAGATCTGAGTATGTAGTTTTTGACCTTATCTGGAACCTCCCATCTGAAAATTTGAAAATTCCTAAAAAATCCGTGCAAAATCTTGATGACCCCAATCTCTTGTTTTGTACGTTTTTTCCACGTGTCTTGACATCCAATGTATCCATGCAAAGTTTGGTGAAGATCTGAGTATGTCGTTTTTGACCTTATCTGGAACATCCTTTCTGAAAATTTGAAAATTGTTAAAAAATTCGTCCAAAATCTTGATGTCTCCAATCTCTTTTTTGTACGTTTTTTCCACGTGTCTTGACATCCAATGTATCCCTGCAAAGTTTGGTGAAGATCTGAGTATGTAGTTTTTGACCTTATCTGGAACCTCCCATCTGAAAATTTGAAAATTCTTCAAAAATTCGTCGAAAATCTTGATGTCTCCAATCTCTTGTTTTGTACGTTTTTTCCACGTGTCTTGACATCTAATGTATCCCTGCAATGTTTGGTGGAGATCTGAGTATGTAGTTTTTGACCTTATCTGGGACCTCCTATCAGAAAATTTGAAAATTCTTCAAAAATTCGTCCAAAATCTTGATGTCTCCAATCTCTTGTTTTGTACGTTTTTTCCACGTGTCTCGACCTCCAATGTATCCCTGCAAAGTTTGGTGAAGATCTGAGTATGTCGTTTTTGACCTTATCTGGAACATCCTTTCTGAAAATTTGAAAATTCTTAAAAAATTCGTCGAAAATCTTGATGTCTCCAATCTCTTGTTTTGTACGTTTTTTCCACGTGTCTTGACATCCAATGTATCCCTGCAAAGTTTGGTGAAGATCTGAGTATGTAGTTTTTGACCTTATATGGAACCTCCTTTCTGAAAATTTGAAAATTCTCAAAAAATTCGTCCATAATCTTGATGTCTCCAATCTCTTGTTTTGTACGTTTTTTCCACGTGTCTTGACATCCAATGTATCCCTGCAAAGTTTGGTGAAGATCTGAGTATGTAGTTTTTGACCTTATCTGGAACCTCCCATCTGAAAATTTGAAAATTCTTAAAAAATTCGACCAAAATCTTGATGTCTCCAATCTTTTGTTTTGTACGTTTTTTCCACGCGTCTTGACACATAATGTATCCATGCAAAGTTTGGTGAAGATCTGAGTATGTAGTTTTTGACCTTATATGGAACCTCCTATCTGAAAATTTGAAAATTCTTAAAAAATTCGTCCAAAATCTTGATGTCTCCAATCTCTTGTTTTGTACGTTTTTTCCACGTGTCTTGACATCCAATGTATCCCTGCAAAGTTTGGTGAAGATCTGAGTATGTAGTTTTTGACCTTATCTGGAACCTCCCATCTGAAAATTTGAAAATTCCTAAAAAATCCGTGCAAAATCTTGATGACCCCAATCTCTTGTTTTGTACGTTTTTTCCACGTGTCTTGACATCCAATGTATTCCTGCAATGTTTGGTGAAGATCTGAGTATGTAGTTTTTGACCTTATATGGAACCTCCTATCTGAAAATTTGAAAATTCTTAAAAAATTCGTCGAAAATCTTGATGTCTCCAATCTCTTGTTTTGTACGTTTTTTCCACGTGTCTTGACATGCAAAGTATCCCTGCAACGTTTGGTGAAGATCTGAGTATGTAGTTTTTGACCTTATCTGGAACCTCCTATCTGAAAATTTGAAAATTCTTCAAAAATTCGTCGAAAATCTTGATGTCTCCAATCTCTTGTTTTGTACGTTTTTTCCACGTGTCTTGACATCCAATGTATTCCTGCAATGTTTGGTGAAGATCTGAGTATGTAGTTTTTGACCTTATATGGAACCTCCTATCTGAAAATTTGAAAATTCTTAAAAAATTCGTCGAAAATCTTGATGTCTCGAATCTCTTGTTTTGTACGTTTTTTCCACGTGTCTTGACATGCAAAGTATCCCTGCAACGTTTGGTGAAGATCTGAGTATGTAGTTTTTGACCTTATCTGGAACCTCCTATCTGAAAATTTGAAAATTCTTAAAAAATTCGTCCAAAATCTTGAAGACCCAAATCTCTTGTTTTGTACGTTTTTTCCACGTGTCTTGACATCCAATGTATCCCTGCAAAGTTTGGTGAAGATCTGAGTATGTAGTTTTTGACCTTATATGGAACCTCCTTTCTGAAAATTTGAGAATTCTTAAAAAATTCGTCCAAAATCTTGATGTCTCCAATCTCTTGTTTTGTACGTTTTTTCCACGTGTCTTGACATCCAATGTATCCATGCAAAGTTTGGTGAAGATCTGAGTATGTCGTTTTTGACCTTATCTGGAACCTCCCATCCGAAAATTTGAAAATTCTTAAAAAATTCGTCGAAAATCTTGATGTCTCCAATCTCTTGTTTTGTACGTTTTTTCCACGTGTCTTGACATGCAAAGTATCCCTGCAACGTTTGGTGAAGATCTGAGTATGTAGTTTTTGACCTTATCTGGAACCTCCTATCTGAAAATTTGAAAATTCTTCAAAAATTCGTCGAAAATCTTGATGTCTCCAATCTCTTGTTTTGTACGTTTTTTCCACGTGTCTTGACATCCAATGTATCCCTGCAAAGTTTGGTGAAGATCTGAGTATGTAGTTTTTGACCTTATATGGAACCTCCTATCTGAAAATTTGAAAATTCTTAAAAAATTCGTCCAAAATCTTGATGTCTCCAATCTCTTGTTTTGTACGTTTTTTCCACGTGTCTCGACCTCCAATGGATCCCTGCAAAGTTTGGTGAAGATCTGAGTATGTCGTTTTTGACCTTATCTGGAACCTCCCATCTGAAAATTTGAAAATTCTTAAAAAATTCGTCGAAAATCTTGATGTCTCCGATCTCTTGTTTTGTACGTTTTTTCCACGTGTCTTGACATCCAATGTATCCCTGCAAAGTTTGGTGAAGATCTGAGTATGTAGTTTTTGACCTTATATGGAACCTCCTTTCTGAAAATTTGAAAATTCTCAAAAAATTCGTCCATAATCTTGATGTCTCCAATCTCTTGTTTTGTACGTTTTTTCCAAGTGTCTTGACATCCAATGTATCCCTGCAAAGTTTGGTGAAGATCTGAGTATGTAGTTTTTGACCTTATATGGAACCTCCTATCTGAAAATTTGAAAATTCTTAAAAGAATTTAACAAAATCTTGATGTCCCCAATCCTATGTTTTGTATGTTTTTTCCACGTGTCTTGACATACAATGTATCCCTGCAGAGTTTGGTGAAGATCTGAGTATGTAGTTTTTGAACTTATCTGGAACCTCCCATCTGAAAATTTGAAAATTCCTAAAAAATCCGTCCAAAATCTTATTGACCCGAATCTCTTGTTTTGTACGTTTTTTCCACGTGTCTTGACATCCAATGTATCCCTGCAAAGTTTGGTGAAGATCTGAGTATGTAGTTTTTGACCTTATCTGGAACCTCCCATCTGAAAATTTGAAAATTTTTAAAAAAATCGTCCAAAATCTTGATGTCTCCAATCTCTTGTTTTGTACGTTTTTTCCACGTGTCTTGACATCCAATGTATCCCTGCAAAGTTTGGTGAAGATCTGAGTATGTAGTTTTTGACCTTATATGGAACCTCCTATCTGAAAATTTGAAAATTCTTAAAAAATTCGTCCAAAATCTTGATGTCTCCAATCTCTTGTTTTGTACGTTTTTTCCACGTGTCTCGACCTCCAATGGTTCCCTGCAAAGTTTGGTGAAGATCTGAGTATGTCGTTTTTGACCTTATCTGGAACCTCCCATCTGAAAATTTGAAAATTCTTAAAAAATTCGTCGAAAATCTTGATGTCTCCGATCTCTTGTTTTGTACGTTTTTTTCCACGTGTCTTGACATGCAAAGTATTCCTGCAAAGTTTGGTGAAGATCTGAGTATGTAGTTTTTGACCTCATCTGGAACCTCCTATCTGAAAATTTGAAAATTCTTAAAAAATTCGTCCAAAATCTTGATGTCTCCAATCTCTTGTTTTGTACGTTTTTTCCACGTGTCTTGACATCCAATGTATCCCTGCAAAGTTTGGTGAAGATCTGAGTATGTAGTTTTTGACCTTATCTGGAACCTCCTATCTGAAAATTTGAAAATTCTTAAAAAATTCGTCCAAAATCTTGATGTCTCCAATCTCTTGTTTTGTACGTTTTTTCCACGTGTCTTGATATCCAATGTATCCCTGCAAAGTTTGGTGAAGATCTGAGTATGTCGTTTTTGACCTTATCTGGATCTGAAAATTTGAAAATTGTTAAAAAATTCGTCCAAAATCTTGATGTCTCCAATCTCTTTTTTGTACGTTTTTTCCACGTGTCTTGACATCCAATGGATCCCTGCAAAGTTTGGTGAAGATCTGAGTATGTAGTTTTTGACCTTATCTGGAACCTCCCATCTGAAAATTTGAAAATTCTTAAAAAATTCGACCAAAATCTTGATGTCTCCAATCTTTTGTTTTGTACGTTTTTTCCACGTGTCTTGACACATAATGTATCCATGCAAAGTTTGGTGAAGATCTGAGTATGTAGTTTTTGACCTTATATGGAACCTCCTATCTGAAAATTTGAAAATTCTTAAAAAATTCGTCCAAAATCTTGATGTCTCCAATCTCTTGTTTTGTACGTTTTTTCCACGTGTCTTGACATCCAATGTATCCCTGCAAAGTTTGGTGAAGATCTGAGTATGTAGTTTTTGACCTTATCTGGAACCTCCCATCTGAAAATTTGAAAATTCCTAAAAAATCCGTGCAAAATCTTGATGACCCCAATCTCTTGTTTTGTACGTTTTTTCCACGTGTCTTGACACATAATGTATCCATGCAAAGTTTGGTGAAGATCTGAGTATGTAGTTTTTGACCTTATATGGAACCTCCTATCTGAAAATTTGAAAATTCTTAAAAAATTCGTCCAAAATCTTGATGTCTCCAATCTCTTGTTTTGTACGTTTTTTCCACGTGTCTTGACATCCAATGTATCCCTGCAAAGTTTGGTGAAGATCTGAGTATGTAGTTTTTGACCTTATCTGGAACCTCCCATCTGAAAATTTGAAAATTCCTAAAAAATCCGTGCAAAATCTTGATGACCCCAATCTCTTGTTTTGTACGTTTTTTCCACGTGTCTTGACACATAATGTATCCATGCAAAGTTTGGTGAAGATCTGAGTATGTAGTTTTTGACCTTATATGGAACCTCCTATCTGAAAATTTGAAAATTCTTAAAAAATTCGTCCAAAATCTTGATGTCTCCAATCTCTTGTTTTGTACGTTTTTTCCACGTGTCTTGACATCCAATGTATCCCTGCAAAGTTTGGTGAAGATCTGAGTATGTAGTTTTTGACCTTATCTGGAACCTCCCATCTGAAAATTTGAAAATTCTTAAAAAATTCGACCAAAATCTTGATGTCTCCAATCTTTTGTTTTGTACGTTTTTTCCACGTGTCTTGACACATAATGTATCCATGCAAAGTTTGGTGAAGATCTGAGTATGTAGTTTTTGAAATTATATGGAACCTCCTATCTGAAAATTTGAAAATTCTTAAAAAATTCGACCAAAATCTTGATGTTCCGAATCCTATGTTTTGTATGTTTTTTCCACGTGTCTTGACATCCAATGTATCCCTGCAAAGTTTGGTGAAGATCTGAGTATGTAGTTTTTGACCTTATATTGAACCTCCCATCAGAAAATTTGAAAATTCTTAAAAAAATCGTCCAAAATCTTGATGACCCCAATCTCTTGTTTTGTACGTTTTTTCCACGTGTCTTGACATCCAAAGTATCCCTGCAAAGTTTGGTGAAGATCTGAGTATGTAGTTTTTGACCTTATATGGAACCTCCTTTCTGAAAATTTGAGAATTCTTAAAAAATTCGTCCAAAATCTTGATGTCTCCAATCTCTTGTTTTGTACGTTTTTTCCACGTGTCTTGACATCCAATGTATCCATGCAAAGTTTGGTGAAGATCTGAGTATGTCGTTTTTGACCTTATCTGGAACCTCCCATCTGAAAATTTGAAAATTCTTAAAAAATTCGTCGAAAATCTTGATGTCTCCAATCTTTTGTTTTGTACGTTTTTTCCACGTGTCTTGACATGCAAAGTATCCCTGCAACGTTTGGTGAAGATCTGAGTATGTAGTTTTTGACCTTATCTGGAACCTCCTATCTGAAAATTTGAAAATTCTTAAAAAATTCGTCGAAAATCTTGATGTCTCCAATCTCTTGTTTTGTACGTTTTTTCCACGTGTCTTGATATCCAATGTATCCCTGCAAAGTTTGGTGAAGATCTGAGTATGTCGTTTTTGACCTTATCTGGAATATCCTTTCTGAAAATTTGAAAATTGTTAAAAAATTCGTCCAAAATCTTGATGTCTCCAATCTCTTTTTTGTACGTTTTTTCCACGTGTCTTGACATCCAATGTATCCCTGCAAAGTTTGGTGAAGATCTGAGTATGTAGTTTTTGACCTTATCTGGAACCTCCCATCTGAAAATTTGAAAATTCTTAAAAAATTCGACCAAAATCTTGATGTCTCCAATCTTTTGTTTTGTACGTTTTTTCCACGTGTCTTGACACATAATGTATCCATGCAAAGTTTGGTGAAGATCTGAGTATGTAGTTTTTGACCTTATATGGAACCTCCTATCTGAAAATTTGAAAATTCTTAAAAAATTCGTCCAAAATTTTGATGTCTCCAATCTCTTGTTTTGTACGTTTTTTCCACGTGTCTTGACATCCAATCTATCCCTGCAAAGTTTGGTGAAGATCTGAGTATGTAGTTTTTGACCTTATCTGGAACCTCCCATCTGAAAATTTGAAAATTCCTAAAAAATCCGTGCAAAATCTTGATGACCCCAATCTCTTGTTTTGTACGTTTTTTCCACGTGTCTTGACATCCAATGTATCCATGCAAAGTTTGGTGAAGATCTGAGTATGTCGTTTTTGACCTTATCTGGAACATCCTTTCTGAAAATTTGAAAATTGTTAAAAAATTCGTCCAAAATCTTGATGTCTCCAATCTCTTTTTTGTACGTTTTTTCCACGTGTCTTGACATCCAATGTATCCCTGCAAAGTTTGGTGAAGATCTGAGTATGTAGTTTTTGACCTTATCTGGAACCTCCCATCTGAAAATTTGAAAATTCTTCAAAAATTCGTCGAAAATCTTGATGTCTCCCATCTCTTGTTTTGTACGTTTTTTCCACGTGTCTTGACATCTAATGTATCCCTGCAATGTTTGGTGGAGATCTGAGTATGTAGTTTTTGACCTTATCTGGGACCTCCTATCAGAAAATTTGAAAATTCTTCAAAAATTCGTCCAAAATCTTGATGTCTCCAATCTCTTGTTTTGTACGTTTTTTCCACGTGTCTCGACCTCCAATGTATCCCTGCAAAGTTTGGTGAAGATCTGAGTATGTCGTTTTTGACCTTATCTGGAACATCCTTTCTGAAAATTTGAAAATTCTTAAAAAATTCGTCGAAAATCTTGATGTCTCCAATCTCTTGTTTTGTACGTTTTTTCCACGTGTCTTGACATCCAATGTATCCCTGCAAAGTTTGGTGAAGATCTGAGTATGTAGTTTTTGACCTTATATGGAACCTCCTTTCTGAAAATTTGAAAATTCTCAAAAAATTCTTCCATAATCTTGATGTCTCCAATCTCTTGTTTTGTACGTTTTTTCCACGTGTCTTGACATCCAATGTATCCCTGCAAAGTTTGGTGAAGATCTGAGTATGTAGTTTTTGACCTTATCTGGAACCTCCCATCTGAAAATTTGAAAATTCTTAAAAAATTCGACCAAAATCTTGATGTCTCCAATCTTTTGTTTTGTACGTTTTTTCCATGCGTCTTGACACATAATGTATCCATGCAAAGTTTGGTGAAGATCTGAGTATGTAGTTTTTGACCTTATATGGAACCTCCTATCTGAAAATTTGAAAATTCTTAAAAAATTCGTCCAAAATCTTGATGTCTCCAATCTCTTGTTTTGTACGTTTTTTCCACGTGTCTTGACATCCAATGTATTCCTGCAATGTTTGGTGAAGATCTGAGTATGTAGTTTTTGACCTTATCTGGAACCTCCCATCTGAAAATTTGAAAATTCCTAAAAAATCCGTGCAAAATCTTGATGACCCCAATCTCTTGTTTTGTACGTTTTTTCCACGTGTCTTGACACATAATGTATCCATGCAAAGTTTGGTGAAGATCTGAGTATGTAGTTTTTGACCTTATATGGAACCTCCTATCTGAAAATTTGAAAATTCTTAAAAAATTCGTCCAAAATCTTGATGTCTCCAATCTCTTGTTTTGTACGTTTTTTCCACGTGTCTTGACATCCAATGTATCCCTGCAAAGTTTGGTGAAGATCTGAGTATGTAGTTTTTGACCTTATCTGGAACCTCCCATCTGAAAATTTGAAAATTCTTAAAAAATTCGACCAAAATCTTGATGTCTCCAATCTTTTGTTTTGTACGTTTTTTCCACGTGTCTTGACACATAATGTATCCATGCAAAGTTTGGTGAAGATCTGAGTATGTAGTTTTTGAAATTATATGGAACCTCCTATCTGAAAATTTGAAAATTCTTAAAAAATTCGACCAAAATCTTGATGTTCCGAATCCTATGTTTTGTATGTTTTTTCCACGTGTCTTGACATCCAATGTATCCCTGCAAAGTTTGGTGAAGATCTGAGTATGTAGTTTTTGACCTTATATTGAACCTCCCATCAGAAAATTTGAAAATTCTTAAAAAAATCGTCCAAAATCTTGATGACCCCAATCTCTTGTTTTGTACGTTTTTTCCACGTGTCTTGACATCCAAAGTATCCCTGCAAAGTTTGGTGAAGATCTGAGTATGTAGTTTTTGACCTTATATGGAACCTCCTTTCTGAAAATTTGAGAATTCTTAAAAAATTCGTCCAAAATCTTGATGTCTCCAATCTCTTGTTTTGTACGTTTTTTCCACGTGTCTTGACATCCAATGTATCCATGCAAAGTTTGGTGAAGATCTGAGTATGTCGTTTTTGACCTTATCTGGAACCTCCCATCTGAAAATTTGAAAATTCTTAAAAAATTCGTCGAAAATCTTGATGTCTCCAATCTTTTGTTTTGTACGTTTTTTCCACGTGTCTTGACATGCAAAGTATCCCTGCAACGTTTGGTGAAGATCTGAGTATGTAGTTTTTGACCTTATCTGGAACCTCCTATCTGAAAATTTGAAAATTCTTAAAAAATTCGTCGAAAATCTTGATGTCTCCAATCTCTTGTTTTGTACGTTTTTTCCACGTGTCTTGATATCCAATGTATCCCTGCAAAGTTTGGTGAAGATCTGAGTATGTCGTTTTTGACCTTATCTGGAATATCCTTTCTGAAAATTTGAAAATTGTTAAAAAATTCGTCCAAAATCTTGATGTCTCCAATCTCTTTTTTGTACGTTTTTTCCACGTGTCTTGACATCCAATGTATCCCTGCAAAGTTTGGTGAAGATCTGAGTATGTAGTTTTTGACCTTATCTGGAACCTCCCATCTGAAAATTTGAAAATTCTTAAAAAATTCGACCAAAATCTTGATGTCTCCAATCTTTTGTTTTGTACGTTTTTTCCACGTGTCTTGACACATAATGTATCCATGCAAAGTTTGGTGAAGATCTGAGTATGTAGTTTTTGACCTTATATGGAACCTCCTATCTGAAAATTTGAAAATTCTTAAAAAATTCGTCCAAAATTTTGATGTCTCCAATCTCTTGTTTTGTACGTTTTTTCCACGTGTCTTGACATCCAATGTATCCCTGCAAAGTTTGGTGAAGATCTGAGTATGTAGTTTTTGACCTTATCTGGAACCTCCCATCTGAAAATTTGAAAATTCCTAAAAAATCCGTGCAAAATCTTGATGACCCCAATCTCTTGTTTTGTACGTTTTTTCCACGTGTCTTGACATCCAATGTATCCATGCAAAGTTTGGTGAAGATCTGAGTATGTCGTTTTTGACCTTATCTGGAACATCCTTTCTGAAAATTTGAAAATTGTTAAAAAATTCGTCCAAAATCTTGATGTCTCCAATCTCTTTTTTGTACGTTTTTTCCACGTGTCTTGACATCCAATGTATCCCTGCAAAGTTTGGTGAAGATCTGAGTATGTAGTTTTTGACCTTATCTGGAACCTCCCATCTGAAAATTTGAAAATTCTTCAAAAATTCGTCGAAAATCTTGATGTCTCCCATCTCTTGTTTTGTACGTTTTTTCCACGTGTCTTGACATCTAATGTATCCCTGCAATGTTTGGTGGAGATCTGAGTATGTAGTTTTTGACCTTATCTGGGACCTCCTATCAGAAAATTTGAAAATTCTTCAAAAATTCGTCCAAAATCTTGATGTCTCCAATCTCTTGTTTTGTACGTTTTTTCCACGTGTCTCGACCTCCAATGTATCCCTGCAAAGTTTGGTGAAGATCTGAGTATGTCGTTTTTGACCTTATCTGGAACATCCTTTCTGAAAATTTGAAAATTCTTAAAAAATTCGTCGAAAATCTTGATGTCTCCAATCTCTTGTTTTGTACGTTTTTTCCACGTGTCTTGACATCCAATGTATCCCTGCAAAGTTTGGTGAAGATCTGAGTATGTAGTTTTTGACCTTATATGGAACCTCCTTTCTGAAAATTTGAAAATTCTCAAAAAATTCGTCCATAATCTTGATGTCTCCAATCTCTTGTTTTGTACGTTTTTTCCACGTGTCTTGACATCCAATGTATCCCTGCAAAGTTTGGTGAAGATCTGAGTATGTAGTTTTTGACCTTATCTGGAACCTCCCATCTGAAAATTTGAAAATTCTTAAAAAATTCGACCAAAATCTTGATGTCTCCAATCTTTTGTTTTGTACGTTTTTTCCACGCGTCTTGACACATAATGTATCCATGCAAAGTTTGGTGAAGATCTGAGTATGTAGTTTTTGACCTTATATGGAACCTCCTATCTGAAAATTTGAAAATTCTTAAAAAATTCGTCCAAAATCTTGATGTCTCCAATCTCTTGTTTTGTACGTTTTTTCCACGTGTCTTGACATCCAATGTATCCCTGCAAAGTTTGGTGAAGATCTGAGTATGTAGTTTTTGACCTTATCTGGAACCTCCCATCTGAAAATTTGAAAATTCCTAAAAAATCCGTGCAAAATCTTGATGACCCCAATCTCTTGTTTTGTACGTTTTTTCCACGTGTCTTGACATCCAATGTATTCCTGCAATGTTTGGTGAAGATCTGAGTATGTAGTTTTTGACCTTATATGGAACCTCCTATCTGAAAATTTGAAAATTCTTAAAAAATTCGTCCAAAATCTTGATGTCTCCAATCTCTTGTTTTGTACGTTTTTTCCACGTGTCTTGACATGCAAAGTATCCCTGCAACGTTTGGTGAAGATCTGAGTATGTAGTTTTTGACCTTATCTGGAACCTCCTATCTGAAAATTTGAAAATTCTTCAAAAATTCGTCGAAAATCTTGATGTCTCCAATCTCTTGTTTTGTACGTTTTTTCCACGTGTCTTGACATCCAATGTATTCCTGCAATGTTTGGTGAAGATCTGAGTATGTAGTTTTTGACCTTATATGGAACCTCCTATCTGAAAATTTGAAAATTCTTAAAAAATTCGTCGAAAATCTTGATGTCTCGAATCTCTTGTTTTGTACGTTTTTTCCACGTGTCTTGACATGCAAAGTATCCCTGCAACGTTTGGTGAAGATCTGAGTATGTAGTTTTTGACCTTATCTGGAACCTCCTATCTGAAAATTTGAAAATTCTTAAAAAATTCGTCCAAAATCTTGAAGACCCCAATCTCTTGTTTTGTACGTTTTTTCCACGTGTCTTGACATCCAATGTATCCCTGCAAAGTTTGGTGAAGATCTGAGTATGTAGTTTTTGACCTTATATGGAACCTCCTTTCTGAAAATTTGAGAATTCTTAAAAAATTCGTCCAAAATCTTGATGTCTCCAATCTCTTGTTTTGTACGTTTTTTCCACGTGTCTTGACATCCAATGTATCCATGCAAAGTTTGGTGAAGATCTGAGTATGTCGTTTTTGACCTTATCTGGAACCTCCCATCCGAAAATTTGAAAATTCTTAAAAAATTCGTCGAAAATCTTGATGTCTCCAATCTCTTGTTTTGTACGTTTTTTCCACGTGTCTTGACATGCAAAGTATCCCTGCAACGTTTGGTGAAGATCTGAGTATGTAGTTTTTGACCTTATCTGGAACCTCCTATCTGAAAATTTGAAAATTCTTCAAAAATTCGTCGAAAATCTTGATGTCTCCAATCTCTTGTTTTGTACGTTTTTTCCACGTGTCTTGACATCCAATGTATTCCTGCAATGTTTGGTGGAGATCTGAGTATGTAGTTTTAGACCTTATCTGGAACCTCCTATCTGAAAATTTGAAAATTCTTCAAAAATTCGTCCAAAATCTTGATGTCTCCAATCTCTTGTTTTGTACGTTTTTTCCACGTGTCTCGACCTCCAATGGATCCCTGCAAAGTTTGGTGAAGATCTGAGTATGTCGTTTTTGACCTTATCTGGAACCTCCCATCTGAAAATTTGAAAATTCTTAAAAAATTCGTCGAAAATCTTGATGTCTCCGATCTCTTGTTTTGTACGTTTTTTCCACGTGTCTTGACATGCAAAGTATTCCTGCAAAGTTTGGTGGAGATCTGAGTATGTAGTTTTTGACCTTATCTGGAACCTCCCATCTGAAAATTTGAAAATTCCTAAAAAATCCGTCCAAAATCTTGATGACCCCAATCTCTTGTTTTGTACTTTTTTTCCACGTGTCTCGACCTCCAATGTATCCCTGCAAAGTTTGGTGAAGATCTGAGTATGTAGTTTTTGACCTTATATGGAACCTCCTATCTGAAAATTTGAAAATTCTTAAAAAATTCGTCCAAAATCTTGATGTCACCAATCCTATGTTTTGTATGTTCTTTCCACGTGTCTTGACATCCAATGTATCCATGCAAAGTTTGGTGAAGATCTGAGTATGTCGTTTTTGACCTTATCTGGAACCTCCCATCTGAAAATTTGAAAATTCTTAAAAAATTCGTCGAAAATCTTGATGTCTCCGATCTCTTGTTTTGTACGATTTTTCCACGTGTCTTGACATGCAAAGTATTCCTGCAAAGTTTGGTGAAGATCTGAGTATGTAGTTTTTGACCTCATCTGGAACCTCCTATCTGAAAATTTGAAAATTCTTAAAAAATTCGTCCAAAATTTTGATGTCTCCAATCTCTTGTTTTGTACGTTTTTTCCACGTGTCTTGACATCCAATGTATCCCTGCAATGTTTGGTGAAGATCTGAGTATGTAGTTTTTGACCTTATCTGGAACCTCCCATCTGAAAATTTGAAAATTCCTAAAAAATCCGTCCAAAATCTTGATGACCCCAATCTCTTGTTTTGTACGTTTTTTCCACGTGTCTTGACATCCAATGTATCCCTGCAAAGTTTGGTGAAGATCTGAGTATGTAGTTTTTGACCTTATCAGGAACCTCCTATCTGAAAATTTGAAAATTCTTAAAAAATTCGTCCAAAATCTTGATGTCTCCAATCTCTTGTTTTGTACGTTTTTTCCACGTGTCTTGATATCCAATGTATCCCTGCAAAGTTTGGTGAAGATCTGAGTATGTAGTTTTTGACCTTATCTGGAACCTCCCATCTGAAAATTTGAAAATTCTTAAAAAATTCGACCAAAATCTTGATGTCTCCAATCTTTTGTTTTGTACGTTTTTTCCACGTGTCTTGACACATAATGTATCCATGCAAAGTTTGGTGAAGATCTGAGTATGTAGTTTTTGACCTTATATGGAACCTCCTATCTGAAAATTTGAAAATTCTTAAAAAATTCGTCCAAAATTTTGATGTCTCCAATCTCTTGTTTTGTACGTTTTTTCCACGTGTCTTGACATCCAATGTATCCCTGCAAAGTTTGGTGAAGATCTGAGTATGTAGTTTTTGACCTTATCTGGAACCTCCCATCTGAAAATTTGAAAATTCCTAAAAAATCCGTGCAAAATCTTGATGACCCCAATCTCTTGTTTTGTACGTTTTTTCCACGTGTCTTGACATCCAATGTATCCATGCAAAGTTTGGTGAAGATCTGAGTATGTCGTTTTTGACCTTATCTGGAACATCCTTTCTGAAAATTTGAAAATTGTTAAAAAATTCGTCCAAAATCTTGATGTCTCCAATCTCTTTTTTGTACGTTTTTTCCACGTGTCTTGACATCCAATGTATCCCTGCAAAGTTTGGTGAAGATCTGAGTATGTAGTTTTTGACCTTATCTGGAACCTCCCATCTGAAAATTTGAAAATTCTTCAAAAATTCGTCGAAAATCTTGATGTCTCCCATCTCTTGTTTTGTACGTTTTTTCCACGTGTCTTGACATCTAATGTATCCCTGCAATGTTTGGTGGAGATCTGAGTATGTAGTTTTTGACCTTATCTGGGACCTCCTATCAGAAAATTTGAAAATTCTTCAAAAATTCGTCCAAAATCTTGATGTCTCCAATCTCTTGTTTTGAACGTTTTTTCCACGTGTCTCGACCTCCAATGTATCCCTGCAAAGTTTGGTGAAGATCTGAGTATGTCGTTTTTGACCTTATCTGGAACATCCTTTCTGAAAATTTGAAAATTCTTAAAAAATTCGTCGAAAATCTTGATGTCTCCAATCTCTTGTTTTGTACGTTTTTTCCACGTGTCTTGACATCCAATGTATCCCTGCAAAGTTTGGTGAAGATCTGAGTATGTAGTTTTTGACCTTATATGGAACCTCCTTTCTGAAAATTTGAAAATTCTCAAAAAATTCGTCCATAATCTTGATGTCTCCAATCTCTTGTTTTGTACGTTTTTTCCACGTGTCTTGACATCCAATGTATCCCTGCAAAGTTTGGTGAAGATCTGAGTATGTAGTTTTTGACCTTATCTGGAACCTCCCATCTGAAAATTTGAAAATTCTTAAAAAATTCGACCAAAATCTTGATGTCTCCAATCTTTTGTTTTGTACGTTTTTTCCACGCGTCTTGACACATAATGTATCCATGCAAAGTTTGGTGAAGATCTGAGTATGTAGTTTTTGACCTTATATGGAACCTCCTATCTGAAAACTTGAAAATTCTTAAAAAATTCGTCCAAAATCTTGATGTCTCCAATCTCTTGTTTTGTACGTTTTTTCCACGTGTCTTGACATCCAATGTATCCCTGCAAAGTTTGGTGAAGATCTGAGTATGTAGTTTTTGACCTTATCTGGAACCTCCCATCTGAAAATTTGAAAATTCCTAAAAAATCCGTGCAAAATCTTGATGACCCCAATCTCTTGTTTTGTACGTTTTTTCCACGTGTCTTGACATCCAATGTATTCCTGCAATGTTTGGTGAAGATCTGAGTATGTAGTTTTTGACCTTATATGGAACCTCCTATCTGAAAATTTGAAAATTCTTAAAAAATTCGTCGAAAATCTTGATGTCTCCAATCTCTTGTTTTGTACGTTTTTTCCACGTGTCTTGACATGCAAAGTATCCCTGCAACGTTTGGTGAAGATCTGAGTATGTAGTTTTTGACCTTATCTGGAACCTCCTATCTGAAAATTTGAAAATTCTTCAAAAATTCGTCGAAAATCTTGATGTCTCCAATCTCTTGTTTTGTACGTTTTTTCCACGTGTCTTGACATCCAATGTATCCATGCAAAGTTTGGTGAAGATCTGAGTATGTAGTTTTTGACCTTATATTGAACCTCCCATCTGAAAATTTGAAAATTCTTAAAAAATTCGACCAAAATCTTGATGACCCCAATCTCTTGTTTTGTACGTTTTTTCCACGTGTCTTGACATCCAAAGTATCCCTGCAACGTTTGGTGAAGATCTGAGTATGTAGTTTTTGACCTTATATGGAACCTCCTTTCTGAAAATTTGAGAATTCTTAAATAATTCGTCCAAAATCTTGATGTCTCCAATCTCTTGTTTTGTACGTTTTTTCCACGTGTCTTGACATCCAATGTATCCATGCAAAGTTTGGTGAAGATCTTAGTATGTCGTTTTTGACCTTATCTGGAACCTCCCATCTGAAAATTTGAAAATTCTTAAAAAATTCGTCGAAAATCTTGATGTCTCCAATCTTTTGTTTTGTACGTTTTTTCCACGTGTCTTGACATGCAAAGTATCCCTGCAACGTTTGGTGAAGATCTGAGTATGTAGTTTTTGACCTTATCTGGAACCTCCTATCTGAAAATTTGAAAATTCTTAAAAAATTCGTCCAAAATCTTGATGTCTCCAATCTCTTGTTTTGTACGTTTTTTCCACGTGTCTTGATATCCAATGTATCCCTGCAAAGTTTGGTGAAGATCTGAGTATGTCGTTTTTGACCTTATCTGGAACATCCTTTCTGAAAATTTGAAAATTGTTAAAAAATTCGTCCATAATCTTGATGTCTCCAATCTCTTGTTTTGTACGTTTTTTCCACGTGTCTTGACATCCAATGTATCCCTGCAAAGTTTGGTGAAGATCTGAGTATGTAGTTTTTGACCTTATCTGGAACCTCCCATCTGAAAATTTGAAAATTCTTAAAAAATTCGACCAAAATCTTGATGTCTCCAATCTTTTGTTTTGTACGTTTTTTCCACGCGTCTTGACACATAATGTATCCATGCAAAGTTTGGTGAAGATCTGAGTATGTAGTTTTTGACCTTATATGGAACCTCCTATCTGAAAACTTGAAAATTCTTAAAAAATTCGTCCAAAATCTTGATGTCTCCAATCTCTTGTTTTGTACGTTTTTTCCACGTGTCTTGACATCCAATGTATCCCTGCAAAGTTTGGTGAAGATCTGAGTATGTAGTTTTTGACCTTATCTGGAACCTCCCATCTGAAAATTTGAAAATTCCTAAAAAATCCGTGCAAAATCTTGATGACCCCAATCTCTTGTTTTGTACGTTTTTTCCACGTGTCTTGACATCCAATGTATTCCTGCAATGTTTGGTGAAGATCTGAGTATGTAGTTTTTGACCTTATATGGAACCTCCTATCTGAAAATTTGAAAATTCTTAAAAAATTCGTCGAAAATCTTGATGTCTCCAATCTCTTGTTTTGTACGTTTTTTCCACGTGTCTTGACATGCAAAGTATCCCTGCAACGTTTGGTGAAGATCTGAGTATGTAGTTTTTGACCTTATCTGGAACCTCCTATCTGAAAATTTGAAAATTCTTCAAAAATTCGTCGAAAATCTTGATGTCTCCAATCTCTTGTTTTGTACGTTTTTTCCACGTGTCTTGACATCCAATGTATCCATGCAAAGTTTGGTGAAGATCTGAGTATGTAGTTTTTGACCTTATATTGAACCTCCCATCTGAAAATTTGAAAATTCTTAAAAAATTCGACCAAAATCTTGATGACCCCAATCTCTTGTTTTGTACGTTTTTTCCACGTGTCTTGACATCCAAAGTATCCCTGCAACGTTTGGTGAAGATCTGAGTATGTAGTTTTTGACCTTATATGGAACCTCCTTTCTGAAAATTTGAGAATTCTTAAATAATTCGTCCAAAATCTTGATGTCTCCAATCTCTTGTTTTGTACGTTTTTTCCACGTGTCTTGACATCCAATGTATCCATGCAAAGTTTGGTGAAGATCTTAGTATGTCGTTTTTGACCTTATCTGGAACCTCCCATCTGAAAATTTGAAAATTCTTAAAAAATTCGTCGAAAATCTTGATGTCTCCAATCTTTTGTTTTGTACGTTTTTTCCACGTGTCTTGACATGCAAAGTATCCCTGCAACGTTTGGTGAAGATCTGAGTATGTAGTTTTTGACCTTATCTGGAACCTCCTATCTGAAAATTTGAAAATTCTTAAAAAATTCGTCCAAAATCTTGATGTCTCCAATCTCTTGTTTTGTACGTTTTTTCCACGTGTCTTGATATCCAATGTATCCCTGCAAAGTTTGGTGAAGATCTGAGTATGTCGTTTTTGACCTTATCTGGAACATCCTTTCTGAAAATTTGAAAATTGTTAAAAAATTCGTCCAAAATCTTGATGTCTCCAATCTCTTTTTTGTACGTTTTTTCCACGTGTCTTGACATCCAATGTATCCCTGCAAAGTTTGGTGAAGATCTGAGTATGTAGTTTTTGACCTTATATGGAACCTCCTATCTGAAAATTTGAAAATTCTTAAAAAATTCGTCCAAAATCTTGATGTCTCCAATCTCTTGTTTTGTACGTTTTTTCCACGTGTCTCGACCTCCAATGGATCCCTGCAAAGTTTGGTGAAGATCTGAGTATGTCGTTTTTGACCTTATCTGGAACCTCCCATCTGAAAATTTGAAAATTCTTAAAAAATTCGTCGAAAATCTTGATGTCTCCGATCTCTTGTTTTGTACGTTTTTTCCACGTGTCTTGACATGCAAAGTATTCCTGCAAAGTTTGGTGGAGATCTGAGTATGTAGTTTTTGACCTCATCTGGAACCTCCTATCTGAAAATTTGAAAATTCTTAAAAAATTCGTCCAAAATCTTGATGTCTCCAATCTCTTGTTTTGTACGTTTTTTCCACGTGTCTTGACATCCAATGTATCCCTGCAATGTTTGGTGAAGATCTGAGTATGTAGTTTTTGACCTTATCTGGAACCTCCCATCTGAAAATTTGAAAATTCCTAAAAAATCCGTCCAAAATCTTGATGACCCCAATCTCTTGTTTTGTACTTTTTTTCCACGTGTCTCGACCTCCAATGTATCCCTGCAAAGTTTGGTGAAGATCTGAGTATGTAGTTTTTGACCTTATATGGAACCTCCTATCTGAAAATTTGAAAATTCTTAAAAAATTCGTCCAAAATCTTGATGTCACCAATCCTATGTTTTGTATGTTCTTTCCACGTGTCTTGACATCCAATGTATCCATGCAAAGTTTGGTGAAGATCTGAGTATGTCGTTTTTGACCTTATCTGGAACCTCCCATCTGAAAATTTGAAAATTCTTAAAAAATTCGTCGAAAATCTTGATGTCTCCGATCTCTTGTTTTGTACGATTTTTCCACGTGTCTTGACATGCAAAGTATTCCTGCAAAGTTTGGTGAAGATCTGAGTATGTAGTTTTTGACCTCATCTGGAACCTCCTATCTGAAAATTTGAAAATTCTTAAAAAATTCGTCCAAAATTTTGATGTCTCCAATCTCTTGTTTTGTACGTTTTTTCCACGTGTCTTGACATCCAATGTATCCCTGCAATGTTTGGTGAAGATCTGAGTATGTAGTTTTTGACCTTATCTGGAACCTCCCATCTGAAAATTTGAAAATTCCTAAAAAATCCGTCCAAAATCTTGATGACCCCAATCTCTTGTTTTGTACGTTTTTTCCACGTGTCTTGACATCCAATGTATCCCTGCAAAGTTTGGTGAAGATCTGAGTATGTAGTTTTTGACCTTATCTGGAACCTCCTATCTGAAAATTTGAAAATTCTTAAAAAATTCGTCCAAAATCTTGATGTCTCCAATCTCTTGTTTTGTACGTTTTTTCCACGTGTCTTGATATCCAATGTATCCCTGCAAAGTTTGGTGAAGATCTGAGTATGTAGTTTTTGACCTTATATGGAACCTCCTATCTGAAAATTTGAAAATTCTTAAAAAATTCGTCCAAAAACTTGATGTCTCCAATCTCTTGTTTTGTACGTTTTTTCCACGTGTCTTGACATCCAATGTATCCCTGCAAAGTTTGGTGAAGATCTGAGTATGTAGTTTTTGACCTTATATTGAACCTCCCATCTGAAAATTTGAAAATTCTTAAAAAATTCGTCCAAAATCTTGATGTCTCCAATCTCTTGTTTTGTACGTTTTTTCCACGTGTCTTGATATCCAATGTATCCCTGCAAAGTTTGGTGAAGATCTGAGTATGTAGTTTTTGACCTTATCTGGAACCTCCCATCTGAAAACTTGAAAATTCCTAAAAAATCCGTCCAAAATCTTGATGACCCCAATCTCTTGTTTTGTACGTTTTTTCCACGTGTCTTGACATCCAATGTATCCCTGCAAAGTTTGGTGAAGATCTGAGTATGTAGTTTTTGACCTTATATTGAACCTCCCATCTGAAAATTTGAAAATTCTTAAAAAATTCGTCCAAAATCTTGATGTCTCCAATCTCTTGTTTTGTACGTTTTTTCCACGTGTCTTGATATCCAATGTATCCCTGCAAAGTTTGGTGAATATCTGAGTATGTAGTTTTTGACCTTATATGGAACCTCCTATCTGAAAATTTGAAAATTCTTAAAAAATTCGTCCAAAATCTTGATGTCTCCAATCTCTTGTTTTGTACGTTTTTTCCACGTGTCTCGACCTCCAATGGATCCCTGCAAAGTTTGGTGAAGATCTGAGTATTTAGTTTTTGACCTTATCTGGAACCTCCCATCTGAAAATTTGAAAATTCTTAAAAAATTCGACCAAAATCTTGATGTCTCCAATCTTTTGTTTTGTACGTTTTTTCCACGTGTCTTGACACATAATGTATCCCTGCAAAGTTTGGTGAAGATCTGAGTATGTAGTTTTTGACCTTATCTGGAACCTCCTATCTGAAAATTTGAAAATTCTTAAAAAATTCGTCGAAAATCTTGATGTCTCCAATCTTTTGTTTTGTACGTTTTTTCCACGTGTCTTGACATCCAATGTATCCCTGCAAAGTTTGGTGAAGATCTGAGTATGTAGTTTTTGACCTTATATGGAACCTCCTATCTGAAAATTTGAAAATTCTTAAAAAATTCGTCCAAAATCTTGATGTCTCCAATCTCTTGTTTTGTACGTTTTTTCCACGTGTCTCGACCTCCAATGGATCCCTGCAAAGTTTGGTGAAGATCTGAGTATGTCGTTTTTGACCTTATCTGGAACCTCCCATCTGAAAATTTGAAAATTCTTAAAAAATTCGTCGAAAATCTTGATGTCTCCGATCTCTTGTTTTGTACGTTTTTTCCACGTGTCTTGACATGCAAAGTATTCCTGCAAAGTTTGGTGAAGATCTGAGTATGTAGTTTTTGACCTCATCTGGAACCTCCTATCTGAAAATTTGAAAATTCTTAAAAAATTCGTCCAAAATCTTGATGTCTCCAATCTCTTGTTTTGTACGTTTTTTCCACGTGTCTTGACATCCAATGTATCCCTGCAATGTTTGGTGAAGATCTGAGTATGTAGTTTTTGACCTTATCTGGAACCTCCCATCTGAAAATTTGAAAATTCCTAAAAAATCCGTCCAAAATCTTGATGACCCCAATCTCTTGTTTTGTACTTTTTTTCCACGTGTCTCGACCTCCAATGTATCCCTGCAAAGTTTGGTGAAGATCTGAGTATGTAGTTTTTGACCTTATATGGAACCTCCTATCTGAAAATTTGAAAATTCTTAAAAAATTCGTCCAAAATCTTGATGTCACCAATCCTATGTTTTGTATGTTTTTTCCACGTGTCTTGACATCCAATGTACCCATGCAAAGTTTGGTGAAGATCTGAGTATGTCGTTTTTGACCTTATCTGGAACCTCCCATCTGAAAATTTGAAAATTCTTAAAAAATTCGTCGAAAATCTTGATGTCTCCAATCTCTTGTTTTGTACGTTTTTTCCACGTGTCTCGACCTCCAATGGATCCCTGCAAAGTTTGGTGAAGATCTGAGTATGTCGTTTTTGACCTTATCTGGAACCTCCCATCTGAAAATTTGAAAATTCTTAAAAAATTCGTCGAAAATCTTGATGTCTCCGATCTCTTGTTTTGTACGTTTTTTCCACGTGTCTTCACATGCAAAGTATTCCTGCAAAGTTTGGTGAAGATCTGAGTATGTAGTTTTTGACCTCATCTGGAACCTCCCATCCGAAAATTTGAAAATTCTTAAAAAATTCGTCGAAAATCTTGATGTCTCCAATCTCTTGTTTTGTACGTTTTTTCCACGTGTCTTGACATGCAAAGTATCCCTGCAACGTTTGGTGAAGATCTGAGTATGTAGTTTTTGACCTTATCTGGAACCTCCTATCTGAAAATTTGAAAATTCTTCAAAAATTCGTCGAAAATCTTGATGTCTCCAATCTCTTGTTTTGTACGTTTTTTCCACGTGTCTTGACATCCAATGTATTCCTGCAATGTTTGGTGGAGATCTGAGTATGTAGTTTTAGACCTTATCTGGAACCTCCTATCTGAAAATTTGAAAATTCTTCAAAAATTCGTCCAAAATCTTGATGTCTCCAATCTCTTGTTTTGTACGTTTTTTCCACGTGTCTCGACCTCCAATGGATCCCTGCAAAGTTTGGTGAAGATCTGAGTATGTCGTTTTTGACCTTATCTGGAACATCCTTTCTGAAAATTTGAAAATTCTTAAAAAATTCGTCGAAAATCTTGATGTCTCCAATCTCTTGTTTTGTACGTTTTTTCCACGTGTCTTGACATCCAATGTATCCCTGCAAAGTTTGGTGAAGATCTGAGTATGTAGTTTTTGACCTTATATGGAACCTCCTATCTGAAAATTTGAAAATTCTTAAAAAATTCGTCCAAAATCTTGATGTCTCCAATCTCTTGTTTTGTACGTTTTTTCCACGTGTCTCGACCTCCAATGGATCCCTGCAAAGTTTGGTGAAGATCTGAGTATGTCGTTTTTGACCTTATCTGGAACCTCCCATCTGAAAATTTGAAAATTCTTAAAAAATTCGTCGAAAATCTTGATGTCTCCGATCTCTTGTTTTGTACGTTTTTTCCACGTGTCTTGACATGCAAAGTATTCCTGCAAAGTTTGGTGGAGATCTGAGTATGTAGTTTTTGACCTCATCTGGAACCTCCTATCTGAAAATTTGAAAATTCTTAAAAAATTCGTCCAAAATCTTGATGTCTCCAATCTCTTGTTTTGTACGTTTTTTCCACGTGTCTTGACATCCAATGTATCCCTGCAATGTTTGGTGAAGATCTGAGTATGTAGTTTTTGACCTTATCTGGAACCTCCCATCTGAAAATTTGAAAATTCCTAAAAAATCCGTCCAAAATCTTGATGACCCCAATCTCTTGTTTTGTACTTTTTTTCCACGTGTCTCGACCTCCAATGTATCCCTGCAAAGTTTGGTGAAGATCTGAGTATGTAGTTTTTGACCTTATATGGAACCTCCTATCTGAAAATTTGAAAATTCTTAAAAAATTCGTCCAAAATCTTGATGTCACCAATCCTATGTTTTGTATGTTCTTTCCACGTGTCTTGACATCCAATGTATCCATGCAAAGTTTGGTGAAGATCTGAGTATGTCGTTTTTGACCTTATCTGGAACCTCCCATCTGAAAATTTGAAAATTCTTAAAAAATTCGTCGAAAATCTTGATGTCTCCGATCTCTTGTTTTGTACGTTTTTTCCACGTGTCTTGACATGCAAAGTATTCCTGCAAAGTTTGGTGAAGATCTGAGTATGTAGTTTTTGACCTCATCTGGAACCTCCTATCTGAAAATTTGAAAATTCTTAAAAAATTCGTCCAAAATTTTGATGTCTCCAATCTCTTGTTTTGTACGTTTTTTCCACGTGTCTTGACATCCAATGTATCCCTGCAATGTTTGGTGAAGATCTGAGTATGTAGTTTTTGACCTTATCTGGAACCTCCCATCTGAAAATTTGAAAATTCCTAAAAAATCCGTCCAAAATCTTGATGACCCCAATCTCTTGTTTTGTACGTTTTTTCCACGTGTCTTGACATCCAATGTATCCCTGCAAAGTTTGGTGAAGATCTGAGTATGTAGTTTTTGACCTTATCTGGAACCTCCTATCTGAAAATTTGAAAATTCTTAAAAAATTCGTCCAAAATCTTGATGTCTCCAATCTCTTGTTTTGTACGTTTTTTCCACGTGTCTTGATATCCAATGTATCCCTGCAAAGTTTGGTGAAGATCTGAGTATGTAGTTTTTGACCTTATATGGAACCTCCTATCTGAAAATTTGAAAATTCTTAAAAAATTCGTCCAAAAACTTGATGTCTCCAATCTCTTGTTTTGTACGTTTTTTCCACGTGTCTTGACATCCAATGTATCCCTGCAAAGTTTGGTGAAGATCTGAGTATGTAGTTTTTGACCTTATATTGAACCTCCCATCTGAAAATTTGAAAATTCTTAAAAAATTCGTCCAAAATCTTGATGTCTCCAATCTCTTGTTTTGTACGTTTTTTCCACGTGTCTTGATATCCAATGTATCCCTGCAAAGTTTGGTGAAGATCTGAGTATGTAGTTTTTGACCTTATATGGAACCTCCTATCTGAAAATTTGAAAATTCTTAAAAAATTCGTCCAAAATTTTGATGTCTCCAATCTCTTGTTTTGTACGTTTTTTCCACGTGTCTTGACATCCAATGTATCCCTGCAATGTTTGGTGAAGATCTGAGTATGTAGTTTTTGACCTTATCTGGAACCTCCCATCTGAAAACTTGAAAATTCCTAAAAAATCCGTCCAAAATCTTGATGACCCCAATCTCTTGTTTTGTACGTTTTTTCCACGTGTCTTGACATCCAATGTATCCCTGCAAAGTTTGGTGAAGATCTGAGTATGTAGTTTTTGACCTTATATTGAACCTCCCATCTGAAAATTTGAAAATTCTTAAAAAATTCGTCCAAAATCTTGATGTCTCCAATCTCTTGTTTTGTACGTTTTTTCCACGTGTCTTGATATCCAATGTATCCCTGCAAAGTTTGGTGAAGATCTGAGTATGTAGTTTTTGACCTTATATGGAACCTCCTATCTGAAAATTTGAAAATTCTTAAAAAATTCGTCCAAAATCTTGATGTCTCCAATCTCTTGTTTTGTACGTTTTTTCCACGTGTCTCGACCTCCAATGGATCCCTGCAAAGTTTGGTGAAGATCTGAGTATTTAGTTTTTGACCTTATCTGGAACCTCCTATCTGAAAATTTGAAAATTCTTAAAAAATTCGACCAAAATCTTGATGTCTCCAATCTTTTGTTTTGTACGTTTTTTCCACGTGTCTTGACACATAATGTATCCCTGCAAAGTTTGGTGAAGATCTGAGTATGTAGTTTTTGACCTTATCTGGAACCTCCTATCTGAAAATTTGAAAATTCTTAAAAAATTCGTCGAAAATCTTGATGTCTCCAATCTTTTGTTTTGTACGTTTTTTCCACGTGTCTTGACATCCAATGTATCCCTGCAAAGTTTGGTGAAGATCTGAGTATGTAGTTTTTGACCTTATATGGAACCTCCTATCTGAAAATTTGAAAATTCTTAAAAAATTCGTCCAAAATCTTGATGTCTCCAATCTCTTGTTTTGTACGTTTTTTCCACGTGTCTCGACCTCCAATGGATCCCTGCAAAGTTTGGTGAAGATCTGAGTATGTCGTTTTTGACCTTATCTGGAACCTCCCATCTGAAAATTTGAAAATTCTTAAAAAATTCGTCGAAAATCTTGATGTCTCCGATCTCTTGTTTTGTACGTTTTTTCCACGTGTCTTGACATGCAAAGTATTCCTGCAAAGTTTGGTGAAGATCTGAGTATGTAGTTTTTGACTTCATCTGGAACCTCCTATCTGAAAATTTGAAAATTCTTAAAAAATTCGTCCAAAATCTTGATGTCTCCAATCTCTTGTTTTGTACGTTTTTTCCACGTGTCTTGACATCCAATGTATCCCTGCAATGTTTGGTGAAGATCTGAGTATGTAGTTTTTGACCTTATCTGGAACCTCCCATCTGAAAATTTGAAAATTCCTAAAAAATCCGTCCAAAATCTTGATGACCCCAATCTTATGTTTTGTACTTTTTTTCCACGTGTCTCGACCTCCAATGTATCCCTGCAAAGTTTGGTGAAGATCTGAGTATGTAGTTTTTGACCTTATATGGAACCTCCTATCTGAAAATTTGAAAATTCTTAAAAAATTCGTCCAAAATCTTGATGTCACCAATCCTATGTTTTGTATGTTTTTTCCACGTGTCTTGACATCCAATGTACCCATGCAAAGTTTGGTGAAGATCTGAGTATGTCGTTTTTGACCTTATCTGGAACCTCCCATCTGAAAATTTGAAAATTCTTAAAAAATTCGTCGAAAATCTTGATGTCTCCAATCTCTTGTTTTGTACGTTTTTTCCACGTGTCTCGACCTCCAATGGATCCCTGCAAAGTTTGGTGAAGATCTGAGTATGTCGTTTTTGACCTTATCTGGAACCTCCCATCTGAAAATTTGAAAATTCTTAAAAAATTCGTCGAAAATCTTGATGTCTCCGATCTCTTGTTTTGTACGTTTTTTCCACGTGTCTTGACATGCAAAGTATTCCTGCAAAGTTTGGTGAAGATCTGAGTATGTAGTTTTTGACCTCATCTGGAACCTCCTATCTGAAAATTTGAAAATTCTTAAAAAATTCGTCCAAAATCTTGATGTCTCCAATCTCTTGTTTTGTACGTTTTTTCCACGTGTCTTGACATCCAATGTATCCCTGCAATGTTTGGTGAAGATCTGAGTATGTAGTTTTTGACCTTATCTGGAACCTCCCATCTGAAAATTTGAAAATTCCTAAAAAATCCGTCCAAAATCTTGATGACCCCAATCTCTTGTTTTGTACTTTTTTTCCACGTGTCTCGACCTCCAATGTATCCCTGCAAAGTTTGGTGAAGATCTGAGTATGTAGTTTTTGACCTTATATGGAACCTCCTATCTGAAAATTTGAAAATTCTTAAAAAATTCGTCCAAAATCTTGATGTCACCAATCCTATGTTTTGTATGTTTTTTCCACGTGTCTTGACATCCAATGTATCCATGCAAAGTTTGGTGAAGATCTGAGTATGTCGTTTTTGACCTTATCTGGAACCTCCCATCTGAAAATTTGAAAATTCTTAAAAAATTCGTCGAAAATCTTGATGTCTCCGATCTCTTGTTTTGTACGTTTTTTCCACGTGTCTTGACATGCAAAGTATCCCTGCAACGTTTGGTGAAGATCTGAGTATGTAGTTTTTGACCTTATCTGGAACCTCCTATCTGAAAATTTGAAAATTCTTAAAAAATTCGTCCAAAATCTTGATGTCTCCAATCTCTTGTTTTGTACGTTTTTTCCACGTGTCTTGACATCCAATGTATCCCTGCAATGTTTGGTGAAGATCTGAGTATGTAGTTTTTGACCTTATCTGGAACCTCCCATCTGAAAATTTGAAAATTCTTAAAAAATTCGTCGAAAATCTTGATGTCTCCGATCTCTTGTTTTGTACGTTTTTTCCACGTGTCTTGACATGCAAAGTATTCCTGCAAAGTTTGGTGAAGATCTGAGTATGTAGTTTTTGACCTCATCTGGAACCTCCTATCTGAAAATTTGAAAATCCTTAAAAAATTCGTCCAAAATCTTGATGTCTCCAATCTCTTGTTTTGTACGTTTTTTCCACGTGTCTTGACATCCAATGTATCCCTGCAAAGTTTGGTGAAGATCTGAGTATGTAGTTTTTGACCTTATCTGGAACCTCCTATCTGAAAATTTGAAAATTCTTAAAAAATTCGTCCAAAATCTTGATGTCTCCAATCTCTTGTTTTGTACGTTTTTTCCACGTGTCTTGATATCCAATGTATCCCTGCAAAGTTTGGTGAAGATCTGAGTATGTCGTTTTTGACCTTATCTGGAACATCCTTTCTGAAAATTTGAAAATTCTTAAAAAATTCGTCCAAAATCTTGATGTCTCCAATCTCTTTTTTGTACGTTTTTTCCACGTGTCTTGACATCCAATGGATCCCTGCAAAGTTTGGTGAAGATCTGAGTATGTAGTTTTTGACCTTATCTGGAACCTCCCATATGAAAATTTGAAAATTCTTAAAAAATTCGACCAAAATCTTGATGTCTCCAATCTTTTGTTTTGTACGTTTTTTCCACGTGTCTTGACACATAATGTATCCATGCAAAGTTTGGTGAAGATCTGAGTATGTAGTTTTTGACCTTATATGGAACCTCCTATCTGAAAATTTGAAAATTCTTAAAAAATTCGTCCAAAATCTTGATGTCTCCAATCTCTTGTTTTGTACGTTTTTTCCACGTGTCTTGACATCCAATGTATCCCTGCAAAGTTTGGTGAAGATCTGAGTATGTAGTTTTTGACCTTATCTGGAACCTCCCATCTGAAAATTTGAAAATTCCTAAAAAATCCGTGCAAAATCTTGATGACCCCAATCTCTTGTTTTGTACGTTTTTTCCACGTGTCTTGACATCCAATGTATTCCTGCAATGTTTGGTGAAGATCTGAGTATGTAGTTTTTGACCTTATATGGAACCTCCTATCTGAAAATTTGAAAATTCTTAAAAAATCCGACCAAAATCTTGATGTTCCGAATGCTATGTTTTGTATGTTTTTTCCACGTGTCTTGACATCCAATGTATCCCTGCAAAGTTTGGTGAAGATCTGAGTATGTAGTTTTTGACCTTATATTGAACCTCCCATCTGAAAATTTGAAAATTCTTAAAAAATTCGTCCAAAATCTTGATGACCCCAATCTCTTGTTTTGTACGTTTTTTCCACGTGTCTTGACATCCAAAGTATCCCTGCAAAGTTTGGTGAAGATCTGAGTATGTAGTTTTTGACCTTATATGGAACCTCCTTTCTGAAATTTGAGAATTCTTAAAAAATTCGTCCAAAATCTTGATGTCTCCAATCTCTTGTTTTGTACGTTTTTTCCACGTGTCTTGACATCCAATGTATCCATGCAAAGTTTGGTGAAGATCTGAGTATGTCGTTTTTGACCTTATCTGGAACCTCCCATCTGAAAATTTGAAAATTCTTAAAAAATTCGTCGAAAATCTTGATGTCTCCAATCTTTTGTTTTGTACGTTTTTTCCACGTGTCTTGACATGCAAAGTATCCCTGCAACGTTTGGTGAAGATCTGAGTATGTAGTTTTTGACCTTATCTGGAACCTCCTATCTGAAAATTTGAAAATTCTTAAAAAATTCGTCGAAAATCTTGATGTCTCCAATCTCTTGTTTTGTACGTTTTTTCCACGTGTCTTGATATCCAATGTATCCCTGCAAAGTTTGGTGAAGATCTGAGTATGTCGTTTTTGACCTTATCTGGAACATCCTTTCTGAAAATTTGAAAATTGTTAAAAAATTCGTCCAAAATCTTGATGTCTCCAATTCTTTTTTGTACGTTTTTTCCACGTGTCTTGACATCCAATGTATCCCTGCAAAGTTTGGTGAAGATCTGAGTATGTAGTTTTTGACCTTATCTGGAACCTCCCATCTGAAAATTTGAAAATTCTTAAAAAATTCGACCAAAATCTTGATGTCTCCAATCTCTTGTTTTGTACGTTTTTTCCACGTGTCTTGACACATAATGTATCCATGCAAAGTTTGGTGAAGATCTGAGTATGTAGTTTTTGACCTTATATGGAACCTCCTATCTGAAAATTTGAAAATTCTTAAAAAATTCGTCCAAAATCTTGATGTCTCCAATCTCTTGTTTTGTACGTTTTTTCCACGTGTCTTGACATCCAATGTATCCATGCAAAGTTTGGTGAAGATCTGAGTATGTAGTTTTTGACCTTATCTGGAACCTCCCATCTGAAAATTTGAAAATTCCTAAAAAATCCGTGCAAAATCTTGATGACCCCAATCTCTTGTTTTGTACGTTTTTTCCACGTGTCTTGACATCCAATGTATCCCTGCAAAGTTTGGTGAAGATCTGAGTATGTCGTTTTTGACCTTATCTGGAACATCCTTTCTGAAAATTTGAAAATTGTTAAAAAATTCGTCCAAAATCTTGATGTCTCCAATCTCTTTTTTGTACGTTCTTTCCACGTGTCTTGACATCCAATGGATCCCTGCAAAGTTTGGTGAAGATCTGAGTATGTAGTTTTTGACCTTATCTGGAACCTCCCATCTGAAAATTTGAAAATTCTTAAAAAATTCGACCAAAATCTTGATGTCTCCAATCTTTTGTTTTGTACGTTTTTTCCACGTGTCTTGACACATAATGTATCCATGCAAAGTTTGGTGAAGATCTGAGTATGTAGTTTTTGACTTTATATGGAACCTCCTACCTGAAAATTTGAAAATTCTTAAAAAATTCGTCCAAAATCTTGATGTCTCCAATCTCTTGTTTTGTACGTTTTTTCCACGTGTCTTGACATCCAATGTATCCCTGCAAAGTTTGGTGAAGATCTGAGTATGTAGTTTTTGACCTTATCTGGAACCTCCCATCTGAAAATTTGAAAATTCCTAAAAAATCCGTGCAAAATCTTGATGACCCCAATCTCTTGTTTTGTACGTTTTTTCCACGTGTCTTGACATCCAATGTATTCCTGCAATGTTTGGTGAAGATCTGAGTATGTAGTTTTTGACCTTATATGGAACCTCCTATCTGAAAATTTGAAAATTCTTAAAAAATTCGACCAAAATCTTGATGTTCCGAATCCTATGTTTTGTATGTTTTTTCCACGTGTCTTGACATCCAATGTATCCCTGCAAAGTTTGGTGAAGATCTGAGTATGTAGTTTTTGACCTTATATTGAACCTCCCATCTGAAAATTTGAAAATTCTTAAAAAATTCGTCCAAAATCTTGATGACCCCAATCTCTTGTTTTGTACGTTTTTTCCACGTGTCTTGACATCCAAAGTATCCCTGCAAAGTTTGGTGAAGATCTGAGTATGTAGTTTTTGACCTTATATGGAACCTCCTTTCTGAAAATTTGAGAATTCTTAAAAAATTCGTCCAAAATCTTGATGTCTCCAATCTCTTGTTTTGTACGTTTTTTCCACGTGTCTTGACATCCAATGTATCCATGCAAAGTTTGGTGAAGATCTGAGTATGTCGTTTTTGACCTTATCTGGAACCTCCCATCTGAAAATTTGAAAATTCTTAAAAAATTCGTCGAAAATCTTGATGTCTCCAATCTTTTGTTTTGTACGTTTTTTCCACGTGTCTTGACATGCAAAGTATCCCTGCAACGTTTGGTGAAGATCTGAGTATGTAGTTTTTGACCTTATCTGGAACCTCCTATCTGAAAATTTGAAAATTCTTAAAAAATTCGTCGAAAATCTTGATGTCTCCAATCTCTTGTTTTGTACGTTTTTTCCACGTGTCTTGATATCCAATGTATCCCTGCAAAGTTTGGTGAAGATCTGAGTATGTCGTTTTTGACCTTATCTGGAACATCCTTTCTGAAAATTTGAAAATTGTTAAAAAATTCGTCCAAAATCTTGATGTCTCCAATCTCTTTTTTGTACGTTTTTTCCACGTGTCTTGACATCCAATGTATCCCTGCAAAGTTTGGTGAAGATCTGAGTATGTAGTTTTTGACCTTATCTGGAACCTCCTATCTGAAAATTTGAAAATTCTTAAAAAATTCGACCAAAATCTTGATGTTCCGAATCCTATGTTTTGTATGTTTTTTCCACGTGTCTTGACATGAAATGTATCCATGCAAAGTTTGGTGAAGATCTGAGTATGTAGTTTTTGACCTTATATTGAACCTCCCATCTGAAAATTTGAAAATTCTTAAAAAATTCGTCCAAAATTTTGATGACCCCAATCTCTTGTTTTGTACGTTTTTTCCACGTGTCTTGACATCCAAAGTATCCCTGCAAAGTTTGGTGAAGATCTGAGTATGTAGTTTTTGACCTTATATTGAACCTCCCATCTGAAAATTTGAAAATTCTTAAAAAATTCGTCCAAAATCTTGATGTCTCCAATCTCTTGTTTTGTACGTTTTTTCCACGTGTCTTGACATCCAATGTATCCATGCAAAGTTTGGTGAAGATCTGAGTATGTCGTTTTTGACCTTATCTGGAACCTCCCATCTGAAAATTTGAAAATTCTTAAAAAATTCGTCGAAAATCTTGATGTCTCCAATCTTTTGTTTTGTACGTTTTTTCCACGTGTCTTGACATGCAAAGTATCCCTGCAACGTTTGGTGAAGATCTGAGTATGTAGTTTTTGACCTTATCTGGAACCTCCTATCTGAAAATTTGAAAATTCTTCAAAAATTCGTCGAAAATCTTGATGTCTCCAATCTCTTGTTTTGTACGTTTTTTCCACGTGTCTTGACATCTGATGTATTCCTGCAATGTTTGGTGGAGATCTGAGTATGTAGTTTTAGACCTTATCTGGAACCTCCTATCTGAAAATTTGAAAATTCTTCAAAAATTCGTCCAAAATCTTGATGTCTCCAATCTCTTGTTTTGTACGTTTTTCCACGTGTCTCGACCTCCAATGGATCCCTGCAAAGTTTGGTGAAGATCTGAGTATGTCGTTTTTGACCTTATCTGGAACATCCTTTCTGAAAATTTGAAAATTCTTAAAAAATTCGTCGAAAATCTTGATGTCTCCAATCTCTTGTTTTGTACGTTTTTTCCACGTGTCTTGACATCCAATGTATCCCTGCAAAGTTTGGTGAAGATCTGAGTATGTAGTTTTTGACCTTATCTGGAACCTCCTATCTGAAAATTTGAAAATTCTTAAAAAATTCGTCCAAAATCTTGATGTCTCCAATCTCTTGTTTTGTACGTTTTTTCCACGTGTCTCGACCTCCAATGGATCCCTGCAAAGTTTGGTGAAGATCTGAGTATGTAGTTTTTGACCTTATCTGGAACCTCCCATCTGAAAACTTGAAAATTCCTAAAAAATCCGTCCAAAATCTTGATGACCCCAATCTCTTGTTTTGTACGTTTTTTCCACGTGTCTTGACATCCAATGTATCCCTGCAAAGTTTGGTGAAGATCTGAGTATGTAGTTTTTGACCTTATATTGAACCTCCCATCTGAAAATTTGAAAATTCTTGAAAAATTCGTCCAAAATCTTGATGTCTCCAATCTCTTGTTTTGTACGTTTTTTCCACGTGTCTTGATATCCAATGTATCCCTGCAAAGTTTGGTGAAGATCTGAGTATGTAGTTTTTGACCTTATATGGAACCTCCTATCTGAAAATTTGAAAATTCTTAAAAAATTCGTCCAAAATCTTGATGTCTCCAATCTCTTGTTTTGTACGTTTTTTCCACGTGTCTCGACCTCCAATGGATCCCTGCAAAGTTTGGTGAAGATCTGAGTATGTCGTTTTTGACCTTATCTGGAACCTCCCATCTGAAAATTTGAAAATTCTTAAAAAATTCGTCGAAAATCTTGATGTCTCCGATCTCTTGTTTTGTACGTTTTTTCCACGTGTCTTGACATGCAAAGTATTCCTGCAAAGTTTGGTGAAGATCTGAGTATGTAGTTTTTGACCTCATCTGGAACCTCCTATCTGAAAATTTGAAAATTCTTAAAAAATTCGTCCAAAATCTTGATGTCTCCAATCTCTTGTTTTGTACGTTTTTTCCACGTGTCTTGACATCCAATGTATCCCTGCAATGTTTGGTGAAGATCTGAGTATGTAGTTTTTGACCTTATCTGGAACCTCCCATCTGAAAATTTGAAAATTCCTAAAAAATCCGTCCAAAATCTTGATGACCCCAATCTTATGTTTTGTACTTTTTTTCCACGTGTCTCGACCTCCAATGTATCCCTGCAAAGTTTGGTGAAGATCTGAGTATGTAGTTTTTGACCTTATATGGAACCTCCTATCTGAAAATTTGAAAATTCTTAAAAAATTCGTCCAAAATCTTGATGTCACCAATCCTATGTTTTGTATGTTTTTTCCACGTGTCTTGACATCCAATGTACCCATGCAAAGTTTGGTGAAGATCTGAGTATGTCGTTTTTGACCTTATCTGGAACCTCCCATCTGAAAATTTGAAAATTCTTAAAAAATTCGTCGAAAATCTTGATGTCTCCAATCTCTTGTTTTGTACGTTTTTTCCACGTGTCTCGACCTCCAATGGATCCCTGCAAAGTTTGGTGAAGATCTGAGTATGTCGTTTTTGACCTTACCTGGAACCTCCCATCTGAAAATTTGAAAATTCTTAAAAAATTCGTCGAAAATCTTGATGTCTCCGATCTCTTGTTTTGTACGTTTTTTCCACGTGTCTTGACATGCAAAGTATTCCTGCAAAGTTTGGTGAAGATCTGAGTATGTAGTTTTTGACCTCATCTGGAACCTCCTATCTGAAAATTTGAAAATTCTTAAAAAATTCGTCCAAAATCTTGATGTCTCCAATCTCTTGTTTTGTACGTTTTTTCCACGTGTCTTGACATCCAATGTATCCCTGCAATGTTTGGTGAAGATCTGAGTATGTAGTTTTTGACCTTATCTGGAACCTCCCATCTGAAAATTTGAAAATTCCTAAAAAATCCGTCCAAAATCTTGATGACCCCAATCTCTTGTTTTGTACTTTTTTTCCACGTGTCTCGACCTCCAATGTATCCCTGCAAAGTTTGGTGAAGATCTGAGTATGTAGTTTTTGACCTTATATGGAACCTCCTATCTGAAAATTTGAAAATTCTTAAAAAATTCGTCCAAAATCTTGATGTCACCAATCCTATGTTTTGTATGTTTTTTCCACGTGTCTTGACATCCAATGTATCCATGCAAAGTTTGGTGAAGATCTGAGTATGTCGTTTTTGACCTTATCTGGAACCTCCCATCTGAAAATTTGAAAATTCTTAAAAAATTCGTCGAAAATCTTGATGTCTCCGATCTCTTGTTTTGTACGTTTTTTCCACGTGTCTTGACATGCAAAGTATCCCTGCAACGTTTGGTGAAGATCTGAGTATGTAGTTTTTGACCTTATCTGGAACCTCCTATCTGAAAATTTGAAAATTCTTAAAAAATTCGTCCAAAATCTTGATGTCTCCAATCTCTTGTTTTGTACGTTTTTTCCACGTGTCTTGACATCCAATGTATCCCTGCAATGTTTGGTGAAGATCTGAGTATGTAGTTTTTGACCTTATCTGGAACCTCCCATCTGAAAATTTGAAAATTCTTAAAAAATTCGTCGAAAATCTTGATGTCTCCGATCTCTTGTTTTGTACGTTTTTTCCACGTGTCTTGACATGCAAAGTATTCCTGCAAAGTTTGGTGAAGATCTGAGTATGTAGTTTTTGACCTCATCTGGAACCTCCTATCTGAAAATTTGAAAATTCTTAAAAAATTCGTCCAAAATCTTGATGTCTCCAATCTCTTGTTTTGTACGTTTTTTCCACGTGTCTTGACATTAAATGTATCCCTGCAAAGTTTGGTGAAGATCTGAGTATGTAGTTTTTGACCTTATCTGGAACCTCCTATCTGAAAATTTGAAAATTCTTAAAAAATTCGTCCAAAATCTTGATGTCTCCAATCTCTTGTTTTGTACGTTTTTTCCACGTGTCTTGATATCCAATGTATCCCTGCAAAGTTTGGTGAAGATCTGAGTATGTCGTTTTTGACCTTATCTGGAACATCCTTTCTGAAAATTTGAAAATTGTTAAAAAATTCGTCCAAAATCTTGATGTCTCCAATCTCTTTTTTGTACGTTTTTTCCACGTGTCTTGACATCCAATGGATCCCTGCAAAGTTTGGTGAAGATCTGAGTATGTAGTTTTTGACCTTATCTGGAACCTCCCATCTGAAAATTTGAAAATTCTTAAAAAATTCGACCAAAATCTTGATGTCTCCAATCTTTTGTTTTGTACGTTTTTTCCACGTGTCTTGACACATAATGTATCCATGCAAAGTTTGGTGAAGATCTGAGTATGTAGTTTTTGACCTTATATGGAACCTCCTATCTGAAAATTTGAAAATTCTTAAAAAATTCGTCCAAAATCTTGATGTCTCCAATCTCTTGTTTTGTACGTTTTTTCCACGTGTCTTGACATCCAATGTATCCCTGCAAAGTTTGGTGAAGATCTGAGTATGTAGTTTTTGACCTTATCTGGAACCTCCCATCTGAAAATTTGAAAATTCCTAAAAAATCCGTGCAAAATCTTGATGACCCCAATCTCTTGTTTTGTACGTTTTTTCCACGTGTCTTGACATCCAATGTATTCCTGCAATGTTTGGTGAAGATCTGAGTATGTAGTTTTTGACCTTATATGGAACCTCCTATCTGAAAATTTGAAAATTCTTAAAAAATCCGACCAAAATCTTGATGTTCCGAATGCTATGTTTTGTATGTTTTTTCCACGTGTCTTGACATCCAATGTATCCCTGCAAAGTTTGGTGAAGATCTGAGTATGTAGTTTTTGACCTTATATTGAACCTCCCATCTGAAAATTTGAAAATTCTTAAAAAATTCGTCCAAAATCTTGATGACCCCAATCTCTTGTTTTGTACGTTTTTTCCACGTGTCTTGACATCCAAAGTATCCCTGCAAAGTTTGGTGAAGATCTGAGTATGTAGTTTTTGACCTTATATGGAACCTCCTTTCTGAAATTTGAGAATTCTTAAAAAATTCGTCCAAAATCTTGATGTCTCCAATCTCTTGTTTTGTACGTTTTTTCCACGTGTCTTGACATCCAATGTATCCATGCAAAGTTTGGTGAAGATCTGAGTATGTCGTTTTTGACCTTATCTGGAACCTCCCATCTGAAAATTTGAAAATTCTTAAAAAATTCGTCGAAAATCTTGATGTATCCAATCTTTTGTTTTGTACGTTTTTTCCACGTGTCTTGACATGCAAAGTATCCCTGCAACGTTTGGTGAAGATCTGAGTATGTAGTTTTTGACCTTATCTGGAACCTCCTATCTGAAAATTTGAAAATTCTTAAAAAATTCGTCGAAAATCTTGATGTCTCCAATCTCTTGTTTTGTACGTTTTTTCCACGTGTCTTGATATCCAATGTATCCCTGCAAAGTTTGGTGAAGATCTGAGTATGTCGTTTTTGACCTTATCTGGAACATCCTTTCTGAAAATTTGAAAATTGTTAAAAAATTCGTCCAAAATCTTGATGTCTCCAATCTCTTTTTTGTACGTTTTTTCCACGTGTCTTGACATCCAATGTATCCCTGCAAAGTTTGGTGAAGATCTGAGTATGTAGTTTTTGACCTTATCTGGAACCTCCCATCTGAAAATTTGAAAATTCTTAAAAAATTCGACCAAAATCTTGATGTCTCCAATCTTTTGTTTTGTACGTTTTTTCCACGTGTCTTGACACATAATGTATCCATGCAAAGTTTGGTGAAGATCTGAGTATGTAGTTTTTGACCTTATATGGAACCTCCTATCTGAAAATTTGAAAATTCTTAAAAAATTCGTCCAAAATCTTGATGTCTCCAATCTCTTGTTTTGTACGTTTTTTCCACGTGTCTTGACATCCAATGTATCCATGCAAAGTTTGGTGAAGATCTGAGTATGTAGTTTTTGACCTTATCTGGAACCTCCCATCTGAAAATTTGAAAATTCCTAAAAAATCCGTGCAAAATCTTGATGACCCCAATCTCTTGTTTTGTACGTTTTTTCCACGTGTCTTGACATCCAATGTATCCCTGCAAAGTTTGGTGAAGATCTGAGTATGTCGTTTTTGACCTTATCTGGAACATCCTTTCTGAAAATTTGAAAATTGTTAAAAAATTCGTCCAAAATCTTGATGTCTCCAATCTCTTTTTTGTACGTTCTTTCCACGTGTCTTGACATCCAATGGATCCCTGCAAAGTTTGGTGAAGATCTGAGTATGTAGTTTTTGACCTTATCTGGAACCTCCCACCTGAAAATTTGAAAATTCTTAAAAAATTCGACCAAAATCTTGATGTCTCCAATCTTTTGTTTTGTACGTTTTTTCCACGTGTCTTGACACATAATGTATCCATGCAAAGTTTGGTGAAGATCTGAGTATGTAGTTTTTGACCTTATATGGAACCTCCTACCTGAAAATTTGAAAATTCTTAAAAAATTCGTCCAAAATCTTGATGTCTCCAATCTCTTGTTTTGTACGTTTTTTCCACGTGTCTTGACATCCAATGTATCCCTGCAAAGTTTGGTGAAGATCTGAGTATGTAGTTTTTGACCTTATCTGGAACCTCCCATCTGAAAATTTGAAAATTCCTAAAAAATCCGTGCAAAATCTTGATGACCCCAATCTCTTGTTTTGTACGTTTTTTCCACGTGTCTTGACATCCAATGTATTCCTGCAATGTTTGGTGAAGATCTGAGTATGTAGTTTTTGACCTTATATGGAACCTCCTATCTGAAAATTTGAAAATTCTTAAAAAATTCGACCAAAATCTTGATGTTCCGAATCCTATGTTTTGTATGTTTTTTCCACGTGTCTTGACATCCAATGTATCCCTGCAAAGTTTGGTGAAGATCTGAGTATGTAGTTTTTGACCTTATATTGAACCTCCCATCTGAAAATTTGAAAATTCTTAAAAAATTCGTCCAAAATCTTGATGACCCCAATCTCTTGTTTTGTACGTTTTTTCCACGTGTCTTGACATCCAAAGTATCCCTGCAAAGTTTGGTGAAGATCTGAGTATGTAGTTTTTGACCTTATATGGAACCTCCTTTCTGAAAATTTGAGAATTCTTAAAAAATTCGTCCAAAATCTTGATGTCTCCAATCTCTTGTTTTGTACGTTTTTTCCACGTGTCTTGACATCCAATGTATCCATGCAAAGTTTGGTGAAGATCTGAGTATGTCGTTTTTGACCTTATCTGGAACCTCCCATCTGAAAATTTGAAAATTCTTAAAAAATTCGTCGAAAATCTTGATGTCTCCAATCTTTTGTTTTGTACGTTTTTTCCACGTGTCTTGACATGCAAAGTATCCCTGCAACGTTTGGTGAAGATCTGAGTATGTAGTTTTTGACCTTATCTGGAACCTCCTATCTGAAAATTTGAAAATTCTTAAAAAATTCGTCGAAAATCTTGATGTCTCCAATCTCTTGTTTTGTACGTTTTTTCCACGTGTCTTGATATCCAATGTATCCCTGCAAAGTTTGGTGAAGATCTGAGTATGTCGTTTTTGACCTTATCTGGAACATCCTTTCTGAAAATTTGAAAATTGTTAAAAAATTCGTCCAAAATCTTGATGTCTCCAATCTCTTTTTTGTACGTTTTTTCCACGTGTCTTGACATCCAATGTATCCCTGCAAAGTTTGGTGAAGATCTGAGTATGTAGTTTTTGACCTTATCTGGAACCTCCTATCTGAAAATTTGAAAATTCTTAAAAAATTCGACCAAAATCTTGATGTTCCGAATCCTATGTTTTGTATGTTTTTTCCACGTGTCTTGACATCCAATGTATCCATGCAAAGTTTGGTGAAGATCTGAGTATGTAGTTTTTGACCTTATATTGAACCTCCCATCTGAAAATTTGAAAATTCTTAAAAAATTCGTCCAAAATTTTGATGACCCCAATCTCTTGTTTTGTACGTTTTTTCCACGTGTCTTGACATCCAAAGTATCCCTGCAAAGTTTGGTGAAGATCTGAGTATGTAGTTTTTGACCTTATATTGAACCTCCCATCTGAAAATTTGAAAATTCTTAAAAAATTCGTCCAAAATCTTGATGTCTCCAATCTCTTGTTTTGTACGTTTTTTCCACGTGTCTTGACATCCAATGTATCCATGCAAAGTTTGGTGAAGATCTGAGTATGTCGTTTTTGACCTTATCTGGAACCTCCCATCTGAAAATTTGAAAATTCTTAAAAAATTCGTCGAAAATCTTGATGTCTCCAATCTTTTGTTTTGTACGTTTTTTCCACGTGTCTTGACATGCAAAGTATCCCTGCAACGTTTGGTGAAGATCTGAGTATGTAGTTTTTGACCTTATCTGGAACCTCCTATCTGAAAATTTGAAAATTCTTCAAAAATTCGTCGAAAATCTTGATGTCTCCAATCTCTTGTTTTGTACGTTTTTTCCACGTGTCTTGACATCCGATGTATTCCTGCAATGTTTGGTGGAGATCTGAGTATGTAGTTTTAGACCTTATCTGGAACCTCCTATCTGAAAATTTGAAAATTCTTCAAAAATTCGTCCAAAATCTTGATGTCTCCAATCTCTTGTTTTGTACGTTTTTCCACGTGTCTCGACCTCCAATGGATCCCTGCAAAGTTTGGTGAAGATCTGAGTATGTCGTTTTTGACCTTATCTGGAACATCCTTTCTGAAAATTTGAAAATTCTTAAAAAATTCGTCGAAAATCTTGATGTCTCCAATCTCTTGTTTTGTACGTTTTTTCCACGTGTCTTGACATCCAATGTATCCCTGCAAAGTTTGGTGAAGATCTGAGTATGTAGTTTTTGACCTTATCTGGAACCTCCTATCTGAAAATTTGAAAATTCTTAAAAAATTCGTCCAAAATCTTGATGTCTCCAATCTCTTGTTTTGTACGTTTTTTCCACGTGTCTCGACCTCCAATGGATCCCTGCAAAGTTTGGTGAAGATCTGAGTATGTAGTTTTTGACCTTATCTGGAACCTCCCATCTGAAAACTTGAAAATTCCTAAAAAATCCGTCCAAAATCTTGATGACCCCAATCTCTTGTTTTGTACGTTTTTTCCACGTGTCTTGACATCCAATGTATCCCTGCAAAGTTTGGTGAAGATCTGAGTATGTAGTTTTTGACCTTATATTGAACCTCCCATCTGAAAATTTGAAAATTCTTGAAAAATTCGTCCAAAATCTTGATGTCTCCAATCTCTTGTTTTGTACGTTTTTTCCACGTGTCTTGATATCCAATGTATCCCTGCAAAGTTTGGTGAAGATCTGAGTATGTAGTTTTTGACCTTATATGGAACCTCCTATCTGAAAATTTGAAAATTCTTAAAAAATTTGTCCAAAATCTTGATGTCTCCAATCTCTTGTTTTGTACGTTTTTTCCACGTGTCTCGACCTCCAATGGATCCCTGCAAAGTTTGGTGAAGATCTGAGTATGTAGTTTTTGACCTTATCTGGAACCTCCCATCTGAAAATTTGAAAATTCTTAAAAAATTCGACCAAAATCTTGATGTCTCCAATCTTTTGTTTTGTACGTTTTTTCCACGTGTCTTGACACATAATGTAACCCTGCAAAGTTTGGTGAAGATCTGAGTATGTAGTTTTTGACCTTATCTGGAACCTCCTATCTGAAAATTTGAAAATTCTTAAAAAATTCGTCGAAAATCTTGATGTCTCCAATCTTTTGTTTTGTACGTTTTTTCCACGTGTCTTGACATCCAATGTATCCCTGCAAAGTTTGGTGAAGATCTGAGTATGTAGTTTTTGACCTTATATGGAACCTCCTATCTGAAAATTTGAAAATTCTTAAAAAATTCGTCCAAAATCTTGATGTCTCCAATCTCTTGTTTTGTACGTTTTTTCCACGTGTCTCGACCTCCAATGGATCCCTGCAAAGTTTGGTGAAGATCTGAGTATGTCGTTTTTGACCTTATCTGGAACCTCCCATCTGAAAATTTGAAAATTCTTAAAAAATTCGTCGAAAATCTTGATGTCTCCGATCTCTTGTTTTGTACGTTTTTTCCACGTGTCTTGACATGCAAAGTATTCCTGCAAAGTTTGGTGAAGATCTGAGTATGTAGTTTTTGACCTCATCTGGAACCTCCTATCTGAAAATTTGAAAATTCTTAAAAAATTCGTCCAAAATCTTGATGTCTCCAATCTCTTGTTTTGTACGTTTTTTCCACGTGTCTTGACATCCAATGTATCCCTGCAATGTTTGGTGAAGATCTGAGTATGTAGTTTTTGACCTTATCTGGAACCTCCCATCTGAAAATTTGAAAATTCCTAAAAAATCCGTCCAAAATCTTGATGACCCCAATCTTATGTTTTGTACTTTTTTTCCACGTGTCTCGACCTCCAATGTATCCCTGCAAATTTGGTGAAGATCTGAGTATGTAGTTTTTGACCTTATATGGAACCTCCTATCTGAAAATTTGAAAATTCTTAAAAAATTCGTCCACAATCTTGATGTCACCAATCCTATGTTTTGTATGTTTTTTCCACGTGTCTTGACATCCAATGTATCCATGCAAAGTTTGGTGAAGATCTGAGTATGTCGTTTTTGACCTTATCTGGAACCTCCCATCTGAAAATTTGAAAATTCTTAAAAAATTCGTCGAAAATCTTGATGTCTCCAATCCCTTGTTTTGTACGTTTTTTCCACGTGTCTCGACCTCCAATGGATCCCTGCAAAGTTTGGTGAAGATCTGAGTATGTCGTTTTTGACCTTATCTGGAACCTCCCATCTGAAAATTTGAAAATTCTTAAAAAATTCGTCGAAAATCTTGATGTCTCCGATCTCTTGTTTTGTACGTTTTTTCCACGTGTCTTGACATGCAAAGTATTCCTGCAAAGTTTGGTGAAGATCTGAGTATGTAGTTTTTGACCTCATCTGGAACCTCCTATCTGAAAATTTGAAAATTCTTAAAAAATTCGTCCAAAATCTTGATGTCTCCAATCTCTTGTTTTGTACGTTTTTTCCACGTGTCTTGACATCCAATGTATCCCTGCAATGTTTGGTGAAGATCTGAGTATGTAGTTTTTGACCTTATCTGGAACCTCCCATCTGAAAATTTGAAAATTCCTAAAAAATCCGTCCAAAATCTTGATGACCCCAATCTCTTGTTTTGTACTTTTTTTCCACGTGTCTCGACCTCCAATGTATCCCTGCAAAGTTTGGTGAAGATCTGAGTATGTAGTTTTTGACCTTATATGGAACCTCCTATCTGAAAATTTGAAAATTCTTAAAAAATTCGTCCAAAATCTTGATGTCACCAATCCTATGTTTTGTATGTTTTTTCCACGTGTCTTGACATCCAATGTATCCATGCAAAGTTTGGTGAAGATCTGAGTATGTCGTTTTTGACCTTATCTGGAACCTCCCATCTGAAAATTTGAAAATTCTTAAAAAATTCGTCGAAAATCTTGATGTCTCCGATCTCTTGTTTTGTACGTTTTTTCCACGTGTCTTGACATGCAAAGTATCCCTGCAACGTTTGGTGAAGATCTGAGTATGTAGTTTTTGACCTTATCTGGAACCTCCTATCTGAAAATTTGAAAATTCTTAAAAAATTCGTCCAAAATCTTGATGTCTCCAATCTCTTGTTTTGTACGTTTTTTCCACGTGTCTTGACATCCAATGTATCCCTGCAATGTTATGTGAAGATCTGAGTATGTAGTTTTTGACCTTATATGGAGCCTCCTATCTGAAAATTTGAAAATTCTTAAAAAATTCGTCCAAAATCTTGATGTCTCCAATCTCTTGTTTTGTACGTTCTTTCCACGTGTCTTGACATCCAATGTATCCCTGCAATGTTTGGTGAAGATCTGAGTATGTAGTTTTTGACCTTATATGGAACCTCCTATCTGAAAATTTGAAAATTCTTAAAAGAATTTAACAAAATCTTGATGTCCCCAATCCTATGTTTTGTATGTTTTTTCCACGTGTCTTGACATACAATGTATCCCTGCAGAGTTTGGTGAAGATCTGAGTATGTAGTTTTTGACCTTATCTGGAACCTCCCATCTGAAAATTTGAAAATTCCTAAAAAATCCGTCCAAAATCTTGTTGACCCGAATCTCTTGTTTTGTACGTTTTTTCCACGTGTCTTGACATCCAATGTATCCCTGCAAAGTTTGGTGAAGATCTGAGTATGTAGTTTTTGACTTTATCTGGAACCGCATTTCTGAAAATTTGAAAATTTTTAAAAAAATCGTCCAAAATCTTGATGTCTCCAATCTCTTGTTTTGTACGTTTTTTCCACGTGTCTTGACATCCAATGTATCCCTGCAAAGTTTGGTGAAGATCTGAGTATGTAGTTTTTGACCTTATATGGAACCTCCTATCTGAAAAATTTGAAAATTCTTAAAAAATTCGTCCAAAATCTTGATGTCTCCAATCTCTTGTTTTGTACGTTTTTTCCACGTGTCTCGACCTCCAATGGATCCCTGCAAAGTTTGGTGAAGATCTGAGTATGTCGTTTTTGACCTTATCTGGAACCTCCCATCTGAAAATTTGAAAATTCTTAAAAAATTCGTCGAAAATCTTGATGTCTCCGATCTCTTGTTTTGTACGTTTTTTCCACGTGTCTTGACATGCAAAGTATTCCTGCAAAGTTTGGTGAAGATCTGAGTATGTAGTTTTTGACCTCATCTGGAACCTCCTATCTGAAAATTTGAAAATTCTTAAAAAATTCGTCCAAAATCTTGATGTCTCCAATCTCTTGTTTTGTACGTTTTTTCCACGTGTCTTGACATCCAATGTATCCCTGCAAAGTTTGGTGAAGATCTGAGTATGTAGTTTTTGACCTTATCTGGAACCTCCTATCTGAAAATTTGAAAATTCTTAAAAAATTCGTCCAAAATCTTGATGTCTCCAATCTCTTGTTTTGTACGTTTTTTCCACGTGTCTTGATATCCAATGTATCCCTGCAAAGTTTGGTGAAGATCTGAGTATGTCGTTTTTGACCTTATCTGGAACATCCTTTCTGAAAATTTGAAAATTGTTAAAAAATTCGTCCAAAATCTTGATGTCTCCAAAGTAGTTGTATTGACTGTATTACTGGCGCGAGAAAGTACGAACCCCCCTCCAGCAGCTTTGGCCATACTTAAAACTTGCTCAACATGCCCATATGAGCTTTTTGCTCAAGTGTGGAGCTCTTATAATTCAAGATTTTTGTAAAAAATGCCCTCGGGAATTTTTCAGAAAGTACGAACCCCTCTCCAGCAGCTTTGGCCATACTTAAAACTTGCTCAACATGTCTATTTGTTCAAGTGTAGCACCTGCCTAACCCAAGAATTTTATAATTCGGAAAATATCAACCCACCCCCCTCAAGCAGATTTACAAAATTGCATCAGTTTGTCTATAAACTTGTATCTATACCTACCTATACATATTTACTTCAGGTTTAAGTTTAATCGGATACCATTCAATTTGCTTATCCAATATTAAAACAATGCAATATGCAGAGCCTACCTCTAGAATCGCTTCGTGTTTGCATGTTTCTCTTCTGTGTCAGTGTATGGAATTCCCGAGACGGTAGTATTGATTTTTGCCTTGACCTCAGCGCCAGTATTTACAGAAATTCCCGAATATTGCATCATTCAATATTGTGAAACTGACTGAGGAGAATAGATGTGTTGATACAGTACTTCTCATACTTACAGGTTTAAATTCATATTGAACAATATAAAATCTGTTATTTGTTGTAATCCACTCATATTTAGAGTCAAGCTTATATTTGTCCCAGCCTGTTATACATAACAAGGTTATTGCTATTCAAGATATGCATGTTTGTGCAGGCATTTGCGGAAGGTTGGTGTGAATGATTTTCCACTTGTGGGCTATTGGTTTTACAACCTGTCATAAGATTAATATTATTAATATTAATCCATAGAGATTAGATTTAAAACCCAGGAAATTTTATATAAATACCAAAGCCAAAATATTAAGTGTATACACACCTACACACATACATACATACATACAAAGCACACAGCTGAACCCAACTGATATTTTTTATTCAGTATAAAGTTTTGAATTGAAACCCAGGAAATTGTATATAATAAACAACAGCAAAAATGCCGAATCAAAAATATTGTAATCAGTGCAATAAGAATATATCCAGCTCTAATTGGGCCAAGCATCAAAAAATTTGTAATCCAGACAAATACAAAACTCCCACAAAAATTTGCCCCAAATGCAATAGAAAATATAACATGGAATATTTCACATATAAACATAAAGATACTTGCTCTGTACAGTCATCAACATTGCCCCCTCAACCATCCACATCTGGCCTGAAAAGAAGGCACGAAGTACCTGTTAATGCCAGAGCAGCAAAGCAACCATGCCATGCACCCATCCGTAGCAGTTTTAATACCCAACTTAGGGATTATCGGTTTGTATCGGAGCCAAGATGCGGCATTGAGAATTTCTTGAACAGTATAAATCCTAATCTGCAGGCAATTCTAAATGCACAAAATGGCTCTTATAAGCTCTCCCTCAAATTGTTTGTACAATATAAGAAACCAAACGGCACAAAATTTATACATCCCCACTTAACAGAAACTGTACCGGTATATTCAAATACAAATTTAGACAGAATAATAAGCAGATTGATGGATCAATTGAATATCAAACACTCTGAATTTGCGGCAAAAGAGTCCGGATGGAGCCTATGTGGCTCTTCGCACAAGTTATATGTTAATATTTCTGAATTCAGCCCATTAAAAGGTTCTACATATCTGCCATTACCTGCCAATATCAAAAACAAAAAAGCCGTGGTCAATATAAAAAATAATGACGCGAAATGCTTTTTGTGGTGTATATTAGCTGCTTTGTATCCAGTTTCAAAGGATCCTCAGAGAATAACTTATTACAAACAACATGAGCACGATTTTGACGATGCAATGGAGGGTTTGGAATATCCAATGTCTGTTCAGAATATTGATAAATTTGAAAAAAGGGCCAGGCACATCGATGGCAAACAATTATCTATTAATGTATTTACTTGTTCCACTGGCAATTGCCCGATAGCACCTCTCAGAATCAGTACACTTGATGATGAATCTGCTATTCCGATTGATCTGCTCTTGATTGAAGGGGATGGCACACATCATTATACTCTGATACATAATCTTGAAGCTTTAGTGAGAAAGCAACTAGACAAATCCAATACAATATTCAAGTTGTGCAGAAGATGCTTAACTGTATTTTATGGTCAAAAAATGGTAAATGGGGTTCGGGAAGAGAGTGCAGAAATTGCTAAAAACAAGCTAATTGAGCATCTGAAATACTGTGGCAATCATAAACCTGTTCATATGGTGATGCCCAATCCAAGTGAAAATTGCAAATTCAAAAAGTCTGAAGCCTTGTTGGAACACCCGGCATATATTGTCTGGGATTCCGAATCAAATCTCAAATCTCTTGCATCCTGCAATCCAGATCCTGAGGAATCTTCAATTACACCATACCAGCAACATGAACCTTCCAGCTTTTGTTATGTGGTTGTACAGGATGGTGTTGTTATTAAAGAATATTCATACAAGGGACCAAATGCCATCAAAATATTTGCACATAGAATAGAAAATGAGTGCGTGACATAGCATCTAACATCTTATTAATATCAAAGCCTATGTTGCCTTTAACAGAGGAACAGATTGAAGATTTCAACAATGCAGAAAAATGCCCGGTATGTGATTGTGAATTTTCAGATACAAATATCAAGGTACATCACCATTCTCATACAGATGGTAAATTCTTAATGGCCCTGTGTAATAGCTGCAATATTAAGATCAAGAGACCAAGATTTATCCCCATATTTTGCCACGGAGCATCCAATTATGATTTCCATCATCTGATCAGGTACGAGGGGTTTGAGAAGCAGAATTTAAATATTTTAGCTGAAAATGATGAGAAATATATATCTATTAGCAAGATAATTAAAGTTGATGGTGTTCCTATTCACATAAGATTTCTTGATTCTTACAGATTTTTATCTGCTAGCCTGGATACACTGGCCACTCAATTATCTGATGATCAATTCAAAATCACACGTGCATTGTTTCCAAATCAGGACCTGAAATTAATTAGGCGGAAGGGTGTATATCCATATGACTATGTCACAGATTTTTCTAAATTCGATGAGTGTTCCCTGCCACCACAAGAAGAGTTTTACAGCAAAATCAGAGGATCTGGAATCACTGATGATGATTATTACCATGCTCAGTTGATGTGGAACAATTTAAAATGCAAGACATTTGGTGATTATCACATGGCATATTTAAAACTTGATGTCACCCTCTTAGCTGATATACTGCAGGCATTCAGAAAATCTTCCATGCAAAATTATGGACTGGACCCAGTGTATTTTTACAGTGCCCCGGGTCTAGCATGGTCTGCAATGTTTTTCAACACCAAAAAGCAATTGGATCTGATCCACGATCAAGATATGTATCTGTTTATGGAGAAATGTATAAGAGGTGGGATGGTGCAATGTTCCCAGAGATATGCCAGAGCAAATAACAAGTATATGCCTGATTATGATCCAGCACGGTAATCAAATTATATACTCTATGTAGATGCAAACAACCTCTATGGTCACGCTATGATGGATAAATTGCCATATGCAGGGCTTGAATGGGTCGAAGATTTCAATATTGAGGATCTTCAGGATTTTGATGACAGTGACTATGGCCTCTTCTTAGAGGTTGGTCTGACAATTCCTGATGATTTACACAATAAATTTTCTGATCTGCCCCCAATTCCCGAGGTTCAGTGCTCACCTGGCTCTAAACAGAAGAAGCTCATGATGACTCTGGAGCCAAAACAGGATTATGTCATATATTACAAAAACCTCCAGTTCCTGATGAAACATGGTGTCCAAGTGACCAAAGTTGGCAAAGTCTTGAGGTTCAGGCACTCAAGATGGTTGAAACCATACATTGATACAAACACGGAGCTTCGAACATCTGCAAAAAGCGAATTTGATAAGGGCTTGTTTAAATTGATGGTGAATTCTGTGTATGGCAAAACAATAGAAAATGTCAGAAAACATACCGATGTTAAAATAATTACTGACCCCAGCCTGAGCAAAAAATTGGTTGCAAAGCCTAATTTCAATTATAGAAGAATTTATGATGAGCACATGGCACTTTTCAACATGAAGAAAACAAAGATTAAGTTTGATAAACCTATTTACGTAGGGGCTGTGATATTGGAATTGTCCAAATTACATATGTTAATATTATATTATGATGTGCTGAAACCTTTTTATGGTGATCGTGTAAAATTATTGTACATGGACACGGATAGTTTTATTCTTGATATTGAAACAGAAGATGTTTATCAAGATATGGCACAGCCTGAATTGTTTCAATACTTTGATACCAGTGAACATACAAAGATTCAACAACACCACAACAAAAAGGTGCCTGGCAAGTTAAAAGATGAGACAAGTGGTGATGTTATTGTGAAATTTGCTGGGTTAAGTGCCAAGATGTACAGTTTTGAAACATGTAGTGGCGCTGTTGCCAAAAAGGCCAAGGGCGTTGGCAAAGTAGCTGTGGAAAAAGATCTCCAATTTGAAGATTATGAAAATTGCATCAAATCCCAGAATTCAATCAAAACATCAGAATCCAGAATTCAGAGTGTGGATCACTTATTGACTTCAAATATTGTAAGAAAAGTGGCCCTGGACCCGCATGATGATAAGAGATGCATTTTATCATGTGGCATACATACTTTACCTTGGGGTCATTGCGATTTGAAAAATGGCAAACAATGCCCAATTACAGAGCATGATTTGAAATAAATAAACATGCCTATGAACTTATTTGGGTTCAAAAAACAGGCTATTATGGAGCTGCCGACACCACAACCCTCTTCTGATATGCTGTCTAAACTGAGTGGCTTGTTAATTATTCATCTGAACAGCATACTTACAGATCTTGATGAAGAAACAGGCAAAATATTGTACATACTCAATATCCCTATACCTGACAGAGCTGTGTGGTGATGCTGTTATTGGGAAGAAGCTTTAATACTGAGCTTGGAATTATTATAGATAGGTGATTGCCATGTAGATAGATATTAGACACAAATTTTATAAATCTATACTCAAATTCCTATACCTGATAGAGCTGTGCGGTGATGCTGTTATTGGGAAGAAGCTTTAATACTGAGCTTGGAATTATTATAGAAAGGCATGAAGATAGATATTAGATACAGACACAGAAAATAAAATAATATTTAGTATTAATTCTATACTTAATATCCATATTTCTAACAATTACAAATCCCACACAGATACAGAGCCTTGCTGAGCTTGGAATTATTATGGACAGGTGATTACTATGGAAATAACATCTAATAGAGTCTTGCTGATATTTCTACAGCATGGAATTGTTATGAATCCCTAACAGAGCTGTGTTGTGTAGGTACATATCTCACACACAGATATAGAGCCTTGTTGATATTGTTATTGTCATAATCCCATATCTCTAACAGAGCTGTGTTGTGTAGGTTGCTTTGAAAATATTATTTACTCTTGCTGATATGTTATGGATAAGATGTGAATAATACATACCCTAATAATCTGATTCTGATATTTTCCACTATTGTTTTTTTTATAAACGTTTCAACATACGCTCCAGTTTTGTAGCTACAAAACAGAACAGAAATAATACATATGTTCAACATACGTTGAAACGTTTATATAGAAACAATGGGCATTGATTGCCACTTTTCAGACAAGTTTTAAATTCCATACAAATACAGAATTGAAACTGTCATGGCATAGGGATGAAATAACATCTAGACACTCAATAGATGTGAAGAACTAATTATTCCCTAACTGTTAGTCCCTATCTCAGAGCTGTGCTCTGTACAAATCCCACACAGACACAGATCTTTGCTAAGCATGAAACTGTTAAGGGAATTTTTAGATGTAAAAAATAAATTTCACAGAGCTGTTATGGATATGGAGGTGAAGAATTGAATGAAATAATATTTATACCCATCTACTCTGTCTCTAACAAAGCTATGTTGCTGTACAAATCCCACACAGACACAGAGCTGAGCATGGAACTGTTATGGAATTGTTAGATGAGATTTGTTTGTGAAGAATGAAATTTAAAATCTATACTTAATATTCCTATATTTAACAGAGCTGTGCTTGCCTCACACAGACACAGAGCTGAACATGGAACTGTTATGGAATTGTTAGATGAGATTTGTTTGTGAAGAATGAAATAATTTTTAAATTTATACTTAATATCCCTATCTCTAACAGTTTTGCTCTACATAAACACAGAGCTGAGCATGGAACTGTTATGGAATTGTGAAGAATTGAATATTCTGTCTCTGACAAGAGCTGTGTTGTTTTGATGTTATTAGGTACAAATCCCCACACAGATACAGAGCTGAGCATGGAATTGTTAGATGAGATTTGTTTGTGAAGAATAAAATAATTTCTAGATGTTTCAATATTCAATATCCCTATCTCTAACAGAGCTGTGCTTGCCTCACACAGACACAGAGCTGTTATGAAGAAATAAATAAAATAATATTTATACCTATTTGCTCTGTCTCTAACAGAGCAGCTGTGCTGTACTGATGATATTAGGTACAAATCCTCGCACAGACACAGAGCTGAGCATGGAATTGTTAGATGAGATTTGTTTGTGAAGAATAATTTCTAGATGTTTCAATAATAAATCATCCCTATCTCTAACAGAGCTGCTGTGCTGTACTGATGTTATTAGGTACAAATCCTCCTCGCACAGACACAGAGCTGAGCATGGAATTGTTAGATGAGATTTGTTTGTGAAGAATAAGCCTTGTTGATATTTCCTCAAGACAGGAAATTTGTGACAATGTTTGTATCACCGACAGGAATAATTATTACAAGATTACAGATCACAGAACATGTGGCAAATATTATTATAGTGATGGCCCATATGTTGCAGAGTATGTATACAGGGAAGTGTTTGTAACAGCAGAGCTTGAAAAATACAGAAACACATCCAAATTATATTTTATTAGGGCTTTTGCTGAGATTCAGATCCCACCTCAAAACAATGTGCATATCTCAAGCCGGGGGGCACAGATCCTATGTGATTGCCAGATTTGTACCTACCTATACCGGGAACAGGCCTCAAACACAGACACAGGGCCATGCTGAGATTTTTTGCTATGCTCAATTATACAATTGGAAAGAATAAAATTTATTAACAGAGCTGTGCTTGCCTCACACAGACACAGAGCTGAGCATGGAACTGTTATGGAATTGTTAAATGAGATTTGTTTGTGAATTTTTAAATTTATACTTAATATCCCTATCTGCTAGCTGAGCATGGAACTGTTATGGAATTGTGAAGAATTGAACTAGTTAGAATTGAACAATATTTTTATCACCGACAGGAATAATTATTACAAGATCACAGAACATGTGGCAAATATTATTATAGTGATAGCCCAGTATGTATACAGGGAAGTATTTGTAACAGCAGAGCTTAAAAATTATCATATCTTATAGAGGAGTTTGTTCTGAATACAATTATATTCTATCAATTATGATCCCTGACACAGCCCCGCTATGCCAGCATAGCTTTGAGAATTGTAGAACTGCACATAACATCCTTTGCTTCAGAATCAAAGCAGCAGTTCACCTTGCTTTCCCTGTAGGGTGGTGGAGCTGATGCAACCAACTCTTCCTTGTTATATTCCATGCTTGGGTGTATATACAAACCTGAGTCACATTCACCGGGTAGGTAATATTATTCACAGAGCTGTTAGGAGCTTAAAATATTTAGCTGGCAATCACAAGAAACTGCTCTTGTAGGCAGTGTCACCAAGCAATAATATCAACAGAACTGCTGTTGTAAGCAGGCAAGCAAGTCTGCACCTATATACAAGAAAGCAAGTCTGTACCTCTGCTCTTGTAAGCAGGCAAGTGTTAGAGTTTTTCTATCTTCTCTATAGAAGTAGAATCCAAGCCTGAGATTTACCTGCTCTTGCAAGTCACATCCACCCGGTAAGTAATATTGTGAAGAAGTGAAACCAACAGCTCCTCTGCATTGCAGTAATACCCGAGTGAAATGTGGAGGCCCCCTTCCACTAGATTGAGAAAACACACACAGGCCTCGTGGAAGCCCCCTTCCACTGAGAAATAGCATGGCAGCAGAGAATCAATACTTAATTATTTCTCCGATACATGCATGAACCTGCTTCTATCAGCCTCTGCATGTATTCTTCTTCTGAAAATCTTATACAGAAATTTTGTAAACAATATATACCCAGATATACTGTACAGCAGCCTTCTTGTACAGCTGTGAGCAATTCTATGTCTGTACAGCTGTGAGCAATTCTGTGTCTGTACAGCTGTAAGCAGTTCTGTGCCTGTACAGTTGTAAGTACAGTTGCTTGTACAGTTGTAAGCAGTTCTGTGCTTAGATACAAATATATAGCTTAATACTTATAATATAGAGAAGTTTTAATATTATTTACATAGTTATTGCTCAATACAATCAAACTGCTTACAGCTGTACCCTAACTTAAGCATAACTGCTTACAATTGTACATACATAGAACAATACAAACCTAAAATTAGAATTAATTTTAATCCAACAAGCACAACTGCTTGCAACTATACAACTGAGCATAGAACTACTTGCAGCTATACAGTATTCCCACACCTGTACAATTGGGCAAATCACAACTGTACAATTGGGCAAATCACAACTGTACAATGCTCTGGGCATAAAACTTCTCACAGCTGTACAATGCTCTTGGGCATAAAACTTCTCACAGCTGTACAATGCTCTGGGCATAAAACTTCTCACAGCTGTACAATGCTCTGGGCATAAAACTTCTCACAGCTGTACAGGCACAAAACTGCTTACAGCTGTACATGCACAGAACTGCTTGTAATTTTCTTAAAATTGCTTACAACTGTACAAGTAATAAAATTGTTTATTATCCCCGCATATATGAACCTAAAAGAAATGAGAACAGGAAATACTCTCAATCAATAAATTGATCCTGGTGCATGTTTTTCACCTAATTGAGGCCTTTCATGATAATCTTTGCTTTCAATCTTGATGGATACTTCTAGGTTAATTGCTTGTAGAGGAAACATGTATTGAATATGCCAGAAGCAAGACATGTTTGAATATAACACAAGTTACAATTCTCAGCTTGAATATTTACAGCCGTATAAGATCAGGGATGGAATATTACAATATGAGGGTTGTTCCTACCCTCTTAATCCTGAAACAGGGTATTCTCAGTGCGAGCTTACAGTTTTGAAGGCTGTTTTCTTCTGTAAATTTTGATCCTGGGCAGCTTATATTTCTGCAGGGTGACTCGGCATGGCCCACTGAACAACATACTCAATTTTTGAAAAAAAATCAATAATTTTGTTTCTCTGATATCTCTGAAACTATTGGTGCTAGAGACATGGAGCTTGGTGATTTTTCATGTGCATGCCAAAATGCAACTTTTTGATCTCTATAATTTTTCAAAAAAATCTTGTTGTTCTCTAGATCCTGAATAACTCGCCTATTTTTCAAGATAGAGTCATGGGAGTTGTATATTTGATCTCTGTATCATGTTTAGAAGTTTTTTGAAAAAATCGATAATTTTTTTGATTTTGTGATTTCTCAAAACTACAAGTGCTGGAGACCTGGAATTTTTTCAGGTGGATTCTGTGCATGATTCTCTATGTTTTAGGTCTCTATAATTTTTTTGATAGATGCAATATTTAGGCTGCAAATCCAGTTTTTAAGAATTGCATGTTGAATTTTTACATATGTTATGTCTGGAAATGCAAGTGATACTGCTTACAGCCTGTCTATTCATTGCTTGTACAAGTTTAAACATGACTACTGTACTTATATGTTTTCAAGAAACATCTCCGAAACGTTTCAACGTTGTTTTCGCTGCGATTGATTTCTCAGATTCTATGTTTGCCCAGAAATCATCAGTTAAATACACTATTCTGCACTCAATTGTATTCTCGAACCCAGCCTCTCTCAACATATCAAGAATTCTCATGTAGGGCCTAAAAAACATTCCTGTTGTTACATTGTAGATATCATAGACATAAACCTGTGATCTATCAGGTATGTAAGATATGTTGCTCTGGATCTTGGACCCTATCACTTCTCCATGTACAACAATTGTATCTTCCAAATCTGTATCAATAATTTTGAACAGTTTCTGCATTACAGGGTGAATTTTAAATCTGCATAGAAATGGCTCGGGTCTGTGTGTATGCAGGAAGAGGCAAGGTTGAAATCTGCTTGGGTATAATTTTCTGAAGCCTGTACCTCATCACAGCATTGCTCTGTCAGAGATAGGGACTGTGTTTCTTCATAATTATTATTCTTGTCAGTAAAAAATTCTACAATAATAGGCTCTTCTCATCAGTGTAACAAATTTCCTGTCTTGTTTTACATGCAGTTCCATCCCTGCTCATCAGTGCTGTAGAAATATCAGCCAGGCTCGGGTCTGTATGCAGAAAAAAAAGGCAAGATATTTGTTTGAAATCTGCTTGGGTATAATTTTCTGAAGCCTGTACCTCATCACAGCATTGCTCTGTCAGAGATAGGGACTGTGTTTCTTCATAATTATTATTCTTGTCAGTAATCAATTCTAACAAGTTTAATTTTTAATAGGATCTTCTCATCAGTGTAACAAATTTCCTGTCTCATGCAGTTCCAAATCCCTGCTCATCAGTGCTGTTGAAATATCAGCCAGGCTCGGGCAATACAGACATGTATTACTCACCAGATGAATTCAAGACCCATGTTTGTAATTAACACTTCGAAAAGAAAACAAGTTGTGGTAAATGACAGAACAAACATTAAAATTATCTGTGAATTCCACGAGGCTTTACCCGATGACACCATATGCAGTGTCATTCTCATAGGTGAAAAATCATATGTTTATGATGTAAGAAATGAGCGAGTCACGGAGCAGTTCTAGAAGCACGATTCAAACACAGAAACCCTTTGGATATAAAACAATACTTTACCGTCAGTTACCTACCCATTTTATAGCACCTCTGCTCGTGGCAGATACCTACCCAAGTAACACAGCCAAAAGCCTAAAATACAGAAATATTGTAATAATTATTCTGTAAGTTACAGACTTGTGTACAACAAGACCAAACCTTTGCATGACAATATCCATGAAGAAATTTCCTCAATATGATGGAATGGTCCCTGAAAGGGGGGCACAGTACAGATAAGAATTTCTCTTTGAGTTCCATGACAAATAACATGTAATTTTCCTCGGAAAAGACACAGTGTAGGTAATATCAATAGATATAATCACTCATGCATTTACTAATGTCTCTTTGATGATGAATAACTCTCTGAAAAGACACAATAAAGATTATATCTATTGGCATTAATTTCCCGGGCAAGCATGATTAATTGTTGGCAGAAACATAGGACTGATCAAAAGATTGGAAAGAACATGGAATGTTTACTTGACCTCCATTCTATTGTATCGATCAGGCAGTTTTGCCCGTATTGTTGAGCTGATATTTTACCCAGATAACAAAACTCTGGTGATTCTTAATAGAGAATAATCTTGCTCTGTTATACAACATTTTTACTAAATTTAAGATCTGGGGGCTATCAACAAAACAAAATTATTCTCAAAATCTCACGTATGGAATGCCACATCTATCAGGACTCGAACCCAGAGCCCCTTGTTTACAAAACTACAATATTAACATTTTGCCATCAGATTTTATGAGGACTCAAACCCGAACCTTTTGATTACAAGACAATAAAAACTATGCACCACACTCCACTCGGTCTCAGAACCCAATAGATATCAATTCAAGATTCCTGGGATTTTGACAGAAAAACATACTATAAGCTTAATTTCTGGTGTGGCCAACAATTGACAAGTTTATAGACAAACTGATGCAATTTTGTAAATCTGCTTGAGGGGGGGGGGTTGATATTTTCCGAATTATAAAATTCTTGGGTTAGGCAGGTGCTACACTTGAACAAATAGACATGTTGAGCAAGTTTTAAGTATGGCCAAAGCTGCTGGAGAGGGGTTCGTACTTTCTGAAAAATTCCCGAGGGCATTTTTTACAAAAATCTTGAATTATAAGAGCTCCACACTTGAGCAAAAAGCTCATATGGGCATGTTGAGCAAGTTTTAAGTATGGCCAAAGCTGCTGGAGGGGGGTTCGTACTTTCTCGCGCCAGTAATACAGTCAATACAACTACTCTCCAATCTCTTTTTTGTACGTTTTTTCCACGTGTCTTGACATCCAATGGATCCCTGCAAAGTTTGGTGAAGATCTGAGTATGTAGTTTTTGACCTTATCTGGAACCTCCCATCTGAAAATTTGAAAATTCTTAAAAAATTCGACCAAAATCTTGATGTCTCCAATCTTTTGTTTTGTACGTTTTTTCCACGTGTCTTGACACATAATGTATCCATGCAAAGTTTGGTGAAGATCTGAGTATGTAGTTTTTGACCTTATATGGAACCTCCTATCTGAAAATTTGAAAATTCTTAAAAAATTCGTCCAAAATCTTGATGTCTCCAATCTCTTGTTTTGTACGTTTTTTCCACGTGTCTTGACATCCAATGTATCCCTGCAAAGTTTGGTGAAGATCTGAGTATGTAGTTTTTGACCTTATCTGGAACCTCCCATCTGAAAATTTGAAAATTCCTAAAAAATCCGTGCAAAATCTTGATGACCCCAATCTCTTGTTTTGTACGTTTTTTCCACGTGTCTTGACATCCAATGTATTCCTGCAATGTTTGGTGAAGATCTGAGTATGTAGTTTTTGACCTTATATGGAACCTCCTATCTGAAAATTTGAAAATTCTTAAAAAATTCGACCAAAATCTTGATGTTCCGAATCCTATGTTTTGTATGTTTTTTCCACGTGTCTTGACATCCAATGTATCCCTGCAAAGTTTGGTGAAGATCTGAGTATGTAGCTTTTGACCTTATATTGAACCTCCCATCTGAAAATTTGAAAATTCTTAAAAAATTCGTCCAAAATCTTGATGACCCCAATCTCTTGTTTTGTACGTTTTTTCCACGTGTCTTGACATCCAAAGTATCCCTGCAAAGTTTGGTGAAGATCTGAGTATGTAGTTTTTGACCTTATATGGAACCTCCTTTCTGAAAATTTGAGAATTCTTAAAAAATTCGTCCAAAATCTTGATGTCTCCAATCTCTTGTTTTGTACGTTTTTTCCACGTGTCTTGACATCCAATGTATCCATGCAAAGTTTGGTGAAGATCTGAGTATGTCGTTTTTGACCTTATCTGGAACCTCCCATCTGAAAATTTGAAAATTCTTAAAAAATTCGTCGAAAATCTTGATGTCTCCAATCTTTTGTTTTGTACGTTTTTTCCACGTGTCTTGACATGCAAAGTATCCCTGCAACGTTTGGTGAAGATCTGAGTATGTAGTTTTTGACCTTATCTGGAACCTCCTATCTGAAAATTTGAAAATTCTTAAAAAATTCGTCGAAAATCTTGATGTCTCCAATCTCTTGTTTTGTACGTTTTTTCCACGTGTCTTGATATCCAATGTATCCCTGCAAAGTTTGGTGAAGATCTGAGTATGTCGTTTTTGACCTTATCTGGAACATCCTTTCTGAAAATTTGAAAATTGTTAAAAAATTCGTCCAAAATCTTGATGTCTCCAATCTCTTTTTTGTACGTTTTTTCCACGTGTCTTGACATCCAATGTATCCCTGCAAAGTTTGGTGAAGATCTGAGTATGTAGTTTTTGACCTTATCTGGAACCTCCCATCTGAAAATTTGAAAATTCTTAAAAAATTCGACCAAAATCTTGATGTCTCCAATCTTTTGTTTTGTACGTTTTTTCCACGTGTCTTGACACATAATGTATCCATGCAAAGTTTGGTGAAGATCTGAGTATGTAGTTTTTGACCTTATATGGAACCTCCTATCTGAAAATTTGAAAATTCTTAAAAAATTCGTCCAAAATCTTGATGTCTCCAATCTCTTGTTTTGTACGTTTTTTCCACGTGTCTTGACATCCAATGTATCCCTGCAAAGTTTGGTGAAGATCTGAGTATGTAGTTTTTGACCTTATCTGGAACCTCCCATCTGAAAATTTGAAAATTCCTAAAAAATCCGTGCAAAATCTTGATGACCCCAATCTCTTGTTTTGTACGTTTTTTCCACGTGTCTTGACATACAATGTATCCATGCAAAGTTTGGGGAAGATCTGAGTATGTCGTTTTTGACCTTATCTGGAACATCCTTTCTGAAAATTTGAAAATTGTTAAAAAATTCGTCCAAAATCTTGATGTCTCCAATCTCTTTTTTGTACGTTTTTTCCACGTGTCTTGACATCCAATGGATCCCTGCAAAGTTTGGTGAAGATCTGAGTATGTAGTTTTTGACCTTATCTGGAACCTCCCATCTGAAAATTTGAAAATTCTTAAAAAATTCGACCAAAATCTTGATGTCTCCAATCTTTTGTTTTGTACGTTTTTTCCACGTGTCTTGACACATAATGTATCCATGCAAAGTTTGGTGAAGATCTGAGTATGTAGTTTTTGACCTTATATGGAACCTCCTATCTGAAAATTTGAAAATTCTTAAAAAATTCGTCCAAAATCTTGATGTCTCCAATCTCTTGTTTTGTACGTTTTTTCCACGTGTCTTGACATCCAATGTATCCCTGCAAAGTTTGGTGAAGATCTGAGTATGTAGTTTTTGACCTTATCTGGAACCTCCCATCTGAAAATTTGAAAATTCCTAAAAAATCCGTGCAAAATCTTGATGACCCCAATCTCTTGTTTTGTACGTTTTTTCCACGTGTCTTGACATCCAATGTATTCCTGCAATGTTTGGTGAAGATCTGAGTATGTAGTTTTTGACCTTATATGGAACCTCCTATCTGAAAATTTGAAAATTCTTAAAAAATTCGACCAAAATCTTGATGTTCCGAATCCTATGTTTTGTATGTTTTTTCCACGTGTCTTGACATCCAATGTATCCCTGCAAAGTTTGGTGAAGATCTGAGTATGTAGTTTTTGACCTTATATTGAACCTCCCATCTGAAAATTTGAAAATTCTTAAAAAATTCGTCCAAAATCTTGATGACCCCAATCTTTTGTTTTGTACGTTTTTTTCACGTGTCTTGACATGCAAAGTATCCCTGCAAAGTTTGGTGAAGATCTGAGTATGTAGTTTTTGACCTTATCTGGAACCTCCTATCTGAAAATTTGAAAATTCTTAAAAAATTCGTCGAAAATCTTGATGTCTCCAATCTCTTGTTTTGTACGTTTTTTCCACGTGTCTTGATATCCAATGTATCCCTGCAAAGTTTGGTGAAGATCTGAGTATGTCGTTTTTGACCTTATCTGGAACATCCTTTCTGAAAATTTGAAAATTGTTAAAAAATTCGTCCAAAATCTTGATGTCTCCAATCTCTTTTTTGAACGTTTTTTCCACGTGTCTTGACATCCAATGTATCCCTGCAAAGTTTGGTGAAGATCTGAGTATGTAGTTTTTGACCTTATCTGGAACCTCCTATCTGAAAATTTGAAAATTCTTAAAAAATTCGACCAAAATCTTGATGTTCCGAATCCTATGTTTTGTATGTTTTTTCCACGTGTCTTGACATCCAATGTATCCATGCAAAGTTTGGTGAAGATCTGAGTATGTAGTTTTTGACCTTATATTGAACCTCCCATCTGAAAATTTGAAAATTCTTAAAAAATTCGTCCAAAATCTTGATGACCCCAATCTCTTGTTTTGTACGTTTTTTCCACGTGTCTTGACATCCAAAGTATCCCTGCAAAGTTTGGTGAAGATCTGAGTATGTAGTTTTTGACCTTATATTGAACCTCCCATCTGAAAATTTGAAAATTCTTAAAAAATTCGTCCAAAATCTTGATGTCTCCAATCTCTTGTTTTGTACGTTTTTTCCACGTGTCTTGACATCCAATGTATCCATGCAAAGTTTGGTGAAGATCTGAGTATGTCGTTTTTGACCTTATCTGGAACCTCCCATCTGAAAATTTGAAAATTCTTAAAAAATTCGTCGAAAATCTTGATGTCTCCAATCTTTTGTTTTGTACGTTTTTTCCACGTGTCTTGACATGCAAAGTATCCCTGCAACGTTTGGTGAAGATCTGAGTATGTAGTTTTTGACCTTATCTGGAACCTCCTATCTGAAAATTTGAAAATTCTTCAAAAATTCGTCGAAAATCTTGATGTCTCCAATCTCTTGTTTTGTACGTTTTTTCCACGTGTCTTGACATCCAATGTATTCCTGCAATGTTTGGTGGAGATCTGAGTATGTAGTTTTAGACCTTATCTGGAACCTCCTATCTGAAAATTTGAAAATTCTTCAAAAATTCGTCCAAAATCTTGATGTCTCCAATCTCTTGTTTTGTACGGTTTTTCCACGTGTCTCGACCTCCAATGGATCCCTGCAAAGTTTGGTGAAGATCTGAGTATGTCGTTTTTGACCTTATCTGGAACATCCTTTCTGAAAATTTGAAAATTCTTAAAAAATTCGTCGAAAATCTTGATGTCTCCAATCTCTTGTTTTGTACGTTTTTTCCACGTGTCTTGACATCCAATGTATCCCTGCAAAGTTTGGTGAAGATCTGAGTATGTAGTTTTTGACCTTATCTGGAACCTCCCATCTGAAAATTTGAAAATTCCTAAAAAATCCGTGCAAAATCTTGATGACCCCAATCTCTTGTTTTGTACGTTTTTTCCACGTGTCTTGACATACAATGTATCCATGCAAAGTTTGAGGAAGATCTGAGTATGTCGTTTTTGACCTTATCTGGAACATCCTTTCTGAAAATTTGAAAATTGTTAAAAAATTCGTCCAAAATCTTGATGTCTCCAATCTCTTTTTTGTACGTTTTTTCCACGTGTCTTGACATCCAATGGATCCCTGCAAAGTTTGGTGAAGATCTGAGTATGTAGTTTTTGACCTTATCTGGAACCTCCCATCTGAAAATTTGAAAATTCTTAAAAAATTCGACCAAAATCTTGATGTCTCCAATCTTTTGTTTTGTACGTTTTTTCCACGTGTCTTGACACATAATGTATCCATGCAAAGTTTGGTGAAGATCTGAGTATGTAGTTTTTGACCTTATATGGAACCTCCTATCTGAAAATTTGAAAATTCTTAAAAAATTCGTCCAAAATCTTGATGTCTCCAATCTCTTGTTTTGTACGTTTTTTCCACGTGTCTTGACATCCAATGTATCCCTGCAAAGTTTGGTGAAGATCTGAGTATGTAGTTTTTGACCTTATCTGGAACCTCCCATCTGAAAATTTGAAAATTCCTAAAAAATCCGTGCAAAATCTTGATGACCCCAATCTCTTGTTTTGTACGTTTTTTCCACGTGTCTTGACATCCAATGTATTCCTGCAATGTTTGGTGAAGATCTGAGTATGTAGTTTTTGACCTTATATGGAACCTCCTATCTGAAAATTTGAAAATTCTTAAAAAATTCGACCAAAATCTTGATGTTCCGAATCCTATGTTTTGTATGTTTTTTCCACGTGTCTTGACATCCAATGTATCCCTGCAAAGTTTGGTGAAGATCTGAGTATGTAGTTTTTGACCTTATATTGAACCTCCCATCTGAAAATTTGAAAATTCTTAAAAAATTCGTCCAAAATCTTGATGACCCCAATCTCTTGTTTTGTACGTTTTTTCCACGTGTCTTGACATCCAAAGTATCCCTGCAAAGTTTGGTGAAGATCTGAGTATGTAGTTTTTGACCTTATATGGAACCTCCTTTCTGAAAATTTGAGAATTCTTAAAAAATTCGTCCAAAATCTTGATGTCTCCAATCTCTTGTTTTGTACGTTTTTTCCACGTGTCTTGACATCCAATGTATCCATGCAAAGTTTGGTGAAGATCAGAGTATGTCGTTTTTGACCTTATCTGGAACCTCCCATCTGAAAATTTGAAAATTCTTAAAAAATTCGTCGAAAATCTTGATGTCTCCAATCTTTTGTTTTGTACGTTTTTTCCACGTGTCTTGACATGCAAAGTATCCCTGCAACGTTTGGTGAAGATCTGAGTATGTAGTTTTTGACCTTATCTGGAACCTCCTATCTGAAAATTTGAAAATTCTTAAAAAATTCGTCGAAAATCTAGATGTCTCCAATCTCTTGTTTTGTACGTTTTTTCCACGTGTCTTGATATCCAATGTATCCCTGCAAAGTTTGGTGAAGATCTGAGTATGTCGTTTTTGACCTTATCTGGAACATCCTTTCTGAAAATTTGAAAATTGTTAAAAAATTCGTCCAAAATCTTGATGTCTCCAATCTCTTTTTTGTACGTTTTTTCCACGTGTCTTGACATCCAATGTATCCCTGCAAAGTTTGGTGAAGATCTGAGTATGTAGTTTTTGACCTTATCTGGAACCTCCTATCTGAAAATTTGAAAATTCTTAAAAAATTCGACCAAAATCTTGATGTTCCGAATCCTATGTTTTGTATGTTTTTTCCACGTGTCTTGACATCCAATGTATCCATGCAAAGTTTGGTGAAGATCTGAGTATGTAGTTTTTGACCTTATATTGAACCTCCCATCTGAAAATTTGAAAATTCTTAAAAAATTCGTCCAAAATCTTGATGACCCCAATCTCTTTTTTTGTACGTTTTTTCCACGTGTCTTGACATCCAAAGTATCCCTGCAAAGTTTGGTGAAGATCTGAGTATGTAGTTTTTGACCTTATATTGAACCTCCCATCTGAAAATTTGAAAATTCTTAAAAAATTCGTCCAAAATCTTGATGTCTCCAATCTCTTGTTTTGTACGTTTTTTCCACGTGTCTTGACATCCAATGTATCCATGCAAAGTTTGGTGAAGATCTGAGTATGTCGTTTTTGACCTTATCTGGAACCTCCCATCTGAAAATTTGAAAATTCTTAAAAAATTCGTCGAAAATCTTGATGTCTCCAATCTTTTGTTTTGTACGTTTTTTCCACGTGTCTTGACATGCAAAGTATCCCTGCAACGTTTGGTGAAGATCTGAGTATGTAGTTTTTGACCTTATCTGGAACCTCCTATCTGAAAATTTGAAAATTCTTCAAAAATTCGTCGAAAATCTTGATGTCTCCAATCTCTTGTTTTGTACGTTTTTTCCACGTGTCTTGACATCCAATGTATTCCTGCAATGTTTGGTGGAGATCTGAGTATGTAGTTTTAGACCTTATCTGGAACCTCCTATCTGAAAATTTGAAAATTCTTCAAAAATTCGTCCAAAATCTTGATGTCTCCAATCTCTTGTTTTGTACGTTTTTTCCACGTGTCTCGACCTCCAATGGATCCCTGCAAAGTTTGGTGAAGATCTGAGTATGTCGTTTTTGACCTTATCTGGAACATCCTTTCTGAAAATTTGAAAATTCTTAAAAAATTCGTCGAAAATCTTGATGTCTCCAATCTCTTGTTTTGTACGTTTTTTCCACGTGTCTTGACATCCAATGTATCCCTGCAAAGTTTGGTGAAGATCTGAGTATGTAGTTTTTGACCTTATATGGAACCTCCTATCTGAAAATTTGAAAATTCTTAAAAAATTCGTCCAAAATCTTGATGTCTCCAATCTCTTGTTTTGTACGTTTTTTCCACGTGTCTCGACCTCCAATGGATCCCTGCAAAGTTTGGTGAAGATCTGAGTATGTCGTTTTTGACCTTATCTGGAACCTCCCATCTGAAAATTTGAAAATTCTTAAAAAATTCGTCGAAAATCTTGATGTCTCCGATCTCTTGTTTTGTACGTTTTTTCCACGTGTCTTGACATGCAAAGTATTCCTGCAAAGTTTGGTGAAGATCTGAGTATGTAGTTTTTGACCTCATCTGGAACCTCCTATCTGAAAATTTGAAAATTCTTAAAAAATTCGTCCAAAATCTTGATGTCTCCAATCTCTTGTTTTGTACGTTTTTTCCACGTGTCTTGACATCCAATGTATCCCTGCAATGTTTGGTGAAGATCTGAGTATGTAGTTTTTGACCTTATCTGGAACCTCCCATCTGAAAATTTGAAAATTCCTAAAAAATCCGTCCAAAATCTTGATGACCCCAATCTCTTGTTTTGTACTTTTTTTCCACGTGTCTCGACCTCCAATGTATCCCTGCAAAGTTTGGTGAAGATCTGAGTATGTAGTTTTTGACCTTATATGGAACCTCCTATCTGAAAATTTGAAAATTCTTAAAAAATTCGTCAGAAATCTTGATGTCACAAATCCTATGTTTTGTATGTTTTTTCCACGTGTCTTGACATCCAATGTATCCATGCAAAGTTTGGTGAAGATCTGAGTATGTCGTTTTTGACCTTATCTGGAACCTCCCATCTGAAAATTTGAAAATTCTTAAAAAATTCGTCGAAAATCTTGATGTCTCCGATCTCTTGTTTTGTACGTTTTTTCCACGTGTCTTGACATGCAAATTATTCCTGCAAAGTTTGGTGAAGATCTGAGTATGTAGTTTTTGACCTCATCTGGAACCTCCTATCTGAAAATTTGAAAATCCTTAAAAAATTCGTCCAAAATTTTGATGTCTCCAATCTCTTGTTTTGTACGTTTTTTCCACGTGTCTTGACATCCAATGTATCCCTGCAATGTTTGGTGAAGATCTGAGTATGTAGTTTTTGACCTTATCTGGAACCTCCCATCTGAAAATTTGAAAATTCCTAAAAAATCCGTCCAAAATCTTGATGACCCCAATCTCTTGTTTTGTACGTTTTTTCCACGTGTCTTGACATCCAATGTGTCCCTGCAAAGTTTGGTGAAGATCTGAGTATGTAGTTTTTGACCTTATATTGAACCTCCCATCTGAAAATTTGAAAATTCTTAAAAAATTCGTCCAAAATCTTGATGACCCCAATCTCTTGTTTTGTACGTTTTTTCCACGTGTCTTGACATCCAAAGTATCCCTGCAAAGTTTGGTGAAGATCTGAGTATGTAGTTTTTGACCTTATATTGAACCTCCCATCTGAAAATTTGAAAATTCTTAAAAAATTCGTCCAAAATCTTGATGTCTCCAATCTCTTGTTTTGTACGTTTTTTCCACGTGTCTTGACATCCAATGTATCCATGCAAAGTTTGGTGAAGATCTGAGTATGTCGTTTTTGACCTTATCTGGAACCTCCCATCTGAAAATTTGAAAATTCTTAAAAAATTCGTCGAAAATCTTGATGTCTCCAATCTTTTGTTTTGTACGTTTTTTCCACGTGTCTTGAAATGCAAAGTATCCCTGCAACGTTTGGTGAAGATCTGAGTATGTAGTTTTTGACCTTATCTGGAACCTCCTATCTGAAAATTTGAAAATTCTTCAAAAATTCGTCGAAAATCTTGATGTCTCCAATCTCTTGTTTTGTACGTTTTTTCCACGTGTCTTGACATCCAATGTATTCCTGCAATGTTTGGTGGAGATCTGAGTATGTAGTTTTAGACCTTATCTGGAACCTCCTATCTGAAAATTTGAAAATTCTTCAAAAATTCGTCCAAAATCTTGATGTCTCCAATCTCTTGTTTTGTACGTTTTTTCCACGTGTCTCGACCTCCAATGGATCCCTGCAAAGTTTGGTGAAGATCTGAGTATGTCGTTTTTGACCTTATCTGGAACATCCTTTCTGAAAATTTGAAAATTCTTAAAAAATTCGTCGAAAATCTTGATGTCTCCAATCTCTTGTTTTGTACGTTTTTTCCACGTGTCTTGACATCCAATGTATCCCTGCAAAGTTTGGTGAAGATCTGAGTATGTAGTTTTTGACCTTATCTGGAACCTCCCATCTGAAAATTTGAAAATTCCTAAAAAATCCGTGCAAAATCTTGATGACCCCAATCTCTTTTTTGTACGTTTTTTCCACGTGTCTTGACATCCAATGGATCCCTGCAAAGTTTGGTGAAGATCTGAGTATGTAGTTTTTGACCTTATCTGGAACCTCCCATCTGAAAATTTGAAAATTCTTAAAAAATTCGACCAAAATCTTGATGTCTCCAATCTTTTGTTTTGTACGTTTTTTCCACGTGTCTTGACACATAATGTATCCATGCAAAGTTTGGTGAAGATCTGAGTATGTAGTTTTTGACCTTATATGGAACCTCCTATCTGAAAATTTGAAAATTCTTAAAAAATTCGTCCAAAATCTTGATGTCTCCAATCTCTTGTTTTGTACGTTTTTTCCACGTGTCTTGACATCCAATGTATCCCTGCAAAGTTTGGTGAAGATCTGAGTATGTAGTTTTTGACCTTATCTGGAACCTCCCATCTGAAAATTTGAAAATTCCTAAAAAATCCGTGCAAAATCTTGATGACCCCAATCTCTTGTTTTGTACGTTTTTTCCACGTGTCTTGACATCCAATGTATTCCTGCAATGTTTGGTGAAGATCTGAGTATGTAGTTTTTGACCTTATATGGAACCTCCTATCTGAAAATTTGAAAATTCTTAAAAAATTCGATCAAAATCTTGATGTTCCGAATCCTATGTTTTGTATGTTTTTTCCACGTGTCTTGACATCCAATGTATCCCTGCAAAGTTTGGTGAAGATCTGAGTATGTAGTTTTTGACCTTATATTGAACCTCCCATCTGAAAATTTGAAAATTCTTAAAAAATTCGTCCAAAATCTTGATGACCCCAATCTCTTGTTTTGTACGTTTTTTCCACGTGTCTTGACATCCAAAGTATCCCTGCAAAGTTTGGTGAAGATCTGAGTATGTAGTTTTTGACCTTATATGGAACCTCCTTTCTGAAAATTTGAGAATTCTTAAAAAATTCGTCCAAAATCTTGATGTCTCCAATCTCTTGTTTTGTACGTTTTTTCCACGTATCTTGACATCCAATGTATCCATGCAAAGTTTGGTGAAGATCTGAGTATGTCGTTTTTGACCTTATCTGGAACCTCCCATCTGAAAATTTGAAAATTCTTAAAAAATTCGTCGAAAATCTTGATGTCTCCAATCTTTTGTTTTGTACGTTTTTTCCACGTGTCTTGACATGCAAAGTATCCCTGCAACGTTTGGTGAAGATCTGAGTATGTAGTTTTTGACCTTATCTGGAACCTCCTATCTGAAAATTTGAAAATTCTTAAAAAATTCGTCGAAAATCTTGATGTCTCCAATCTCTTGTTTTGTACGTTTTTTCCACGTGTCTTGATATCCAATGTATCCCTGCAAAGTTTGGTGAAGATCTGAGTATGTCGTTTTTGACCTTATCTGGAACATCCTTTCTGAAAATTTGAAAATTGTTAAAAAATTCGTCCAAAATCTTGATGTCTCCAATCTCTTTTTTGTACGTTTTTTCCACGTGTCTTGACATCCAATGTATCCCTGCAAAGTTTGGTGAAGATCTGAGTATGTAGTTTTTGACCTTATCTGGAACCTCCTATCTGAAAATTTGAAAATTCTTAAAAAATTCGACCAAAATCTTGATGTTCCGAATCCTATGTTTTGTATGTTTTTTCCACGTGTCTTGACATCCAATGTATCCATGCAAAGTTTGGTGAAGATCTGAGTATGTAGTTTTTGACCTTATATTGAACCTCCCATCTGAAAATTTGAAAATTCTTAAAAAATTCGTCCAAAATCTTGATGACCCCAATCTCTTGTTTTGTACGTTTTTTCCACGTGTCTTGACATCCAAAGTATCCCTGCAAAGTTTGGTGAAGATCTGAGTATGTAGTTTTTGACCTTATATTGAACCTCCCATCTGAAAATTTGAAAATTCTTAAAAAATTCGTCCAAAATCTTGATGTCTCCAATCTCTTGTTTTGTACGTTTTTTCCACGTGTCTTGACATCCAATGTATCCATGCAAAGTTTGGTGAAGATCTGAGTATGTCGTTTTTGACCTTATCTGGAACCTCCCATCTGAAAATTTGAAAATTCTTAAAAAATTCGTCGAAAATCTTGATGTCTCCAATCTTTTGTTTTGTACGTTTTTTCCACGTGTCTTGACATGCAAAGTATCCCTGCAACGTTTGGTGAAGATCTGAGTATGTAGTTTTTGACCTTATCTGGAACCTCCTATCTGAAAATTTGAAAATTCTTCAAAAATTCGTCGAAAATCTTGATGTCTCCAATCTCTTGTTTTGTACGTTTTTTCCACGTGTCTTGACATCCAATGTATTCCTGCAATGTTTGGTGGAGATCTGAGTATGTAGTTTTAGACCTTATCTGGAACCTCCTATCTGAAAATTTGAAAATTCTTCAAAAATTCGTCCAAAATCTTGATGTCTCCAATCTCTTGTTTTGTACGTTTTTTCCACGTGTCTCGACCTCCAATGGATCCCTGCAAAGTTTGGTGAAGATCTGAGTATGTCGTTTTTGTCCTTATCTGGAACATCCTTTCTGAAAATTTGAAAATTCTTAAAAAATTCGTCGAAAATCTTGATGTCTCCGATCTCTTGTTTTGTACGTTTTTTCCACGTGTCTTGACATGCAAAGTATTCCTGCAAAGTTTGGTGAAGATCTGAGTATGTAGTTTTTGACCTCATCTGGAACCTCCTATCTGAAAATTTGAAAATTCTTAAAAAATTCGTCCAAAATCTTGATGTCTCCAATCTCTTGTTTTGTACGTTTTTTCCACGTGTCTTGACATCCAATGTATCCCTGCAATGTTTGGTGAAGATCTGAGTATGTAGTTTTTGACCTTATCTGGAACCTCCCATCTGAAAATTTGAAAATTCCTAAAAAATCCGTCCAAAATCTTGATGACCCCAATCTCTTGTTTTGTACTTTTTTTCCACGTGTCTCGACCTCCAATGTATCCCTGCAAAGTTTGGTGAAGATCTGAGTATGTAGTTTTTGACCTTATATGGAACCTCCTATCTGAAAATTTGAAAATTCTTAAAAAATTCGTCAGAAATCTTGATGTCACCAATCCTATGTTTTGTATGTTTTTTCCACGTGTCTTGACATCCAATGTATCCATGCAAAGTTTGGTGAAGATCTGAGTATGTCGTTTTTGACATTATCTGGAACCTCCCATCTGAAAATTTGAAAATTCTTAAAAAATTCGTCGAAAATCTTGATGTCTCCGATCTCTTGTTTTGTACGTTTTTTCCACGTGTCTTGACATGCAAAGTATTCCTGCAAAGTTTGGTGAAGATCTGAGTATGTAGTTTTTGACCTCATCTGGAACCTCCTATCTGAAAATTTGAAAATTCTTAAAAAATTCGTCCAAAATTTTGATGTCTCCAATCTCTTGTTTTGTACGTTTTTTCCACGTGTCTTGACATCCAATGTATCCCTGCAATGTTTGGTGAAGATCTGAGTATGTAGTTTTTGACCTTATCTGGAACCTCCCATCTGAAAATTTGAAAATTCCTAAAAAATCCGTCCAAAATCTTGATGACCCCAATCTCTTGTTTTGTACGTTTTTTCCACGTGTCTTGACATCCAATGTATCCCTGCAAAGTTTGGTGAAGATCTGAGTATGTAGTTTTTGACCTTATATTGAACCTCCCATCTGAAAATTTGAAAATTCTTAAAAAATTCGTCCAAAATCTTGATGTCTCCAATCTCTTGTTTTGTACGTTTTTTCCACGTGTCTTGATATCCAATGTATCCCTGCAAAGTTTGGTGAAGATCTGAGTATGTAGTTTTTGACCTTATATGGAACCTCCTATCTGAAAATTTGAAAATTCTTAAAAAATTCGTCCAAAATCTTGATGTCTCCAATCTCTTGTTTTGTACGTTTTTCCACGTGTCTCGACCTCCAATGGATCCCTGCAAAGTTTGGTGAAGATCTGAGTATGTAGTTTTTGACCTTATCTGGAACCTCCCATCTAAAAATTTGAAAATTCTTAAAAAATTCGACCAAAATCTTGATGTCTCCAATCTTTTGTTTTGTACGTTTTTTCCACGTGTCTTGACACATAATGTATCCCTGCAAAGTTTGGTGAAGATCTGAGTATGTAGTTTTTGACCTTATCTGGAACCTCCTATCTGAAAATTTGAAAATTCTTAAAAAATTCGTCGAAAATCTTGATGTCTCCAATCTTTTGTTTTGTACGTTTTTTACACGTGTCTTGACATCCAATGTATCCCTGCAAAGTTTGGTGAAGATCTGAGTATGTAGTTTTTGACCTTATATGGAACCTCCTATCTGAAAATTTGAAAATTCTTAAAAAATTCGTCCAAAATCTTGATGTCTCCAATCTCTTGTTTTGTACGTTTTTTCCACGTGTCTCGACCTCCAATGGATCCCTGCAAAGTTTGGTGAAGATCTGAGTATGTCGTTTTTGACCTTATCTGGAACCTCCCATCTGAAAATTTGAAAATTCTTAAAAAATTCGTCGAAAATCTTGATGTCTCCGATCTCTTGTTTTGTACGTTTTTTCCACGTGTCTTGACATGCAAAGTATTCCTGCAAAGTTTGGTGAAGATCTGAGTATGTAGTTTTTGACCTCATCTGGAACCTCCTATCTGAAAATTTGAAAATTCTTAAAAAATTCGTCCAAAATCTTGTAGTCTCCAATCTCTTGTTTTGTACGTTTTTTCCACGTGTCTTGACATCCAATGTATCCCTGCAATGTTTGGTGAAGATCTGAGTATGTAGTTTTTGACCTTATCTGGAACCTCCCATCTGAAAATTTGAAAATTCCTAAAAAATCCGTCCAAAATCTTGATGACCCCAATCTCTTGTTTTGTACTTTTTTTCCACGTGTCTCGACCTCCAATGTATCCCTGCAAAGTTTGGTGAAGATCTGAGTATGTCGTTTTTGACCTTATCTGGAACATCCTTTCTGAAAATTTGAAAATTCTTAAAAAATTCGTCGAAAATCTTGATGTCTCCAATCTCTTGTTTTGTACGTTTTTTCCACGTGTCTTGACATCCAATGTATCCCTGCAATGTTTGGTGAAGATCTGAGTATGTAGTTTTTGACCTTATCTGGAACCTCCCATCTGAAAATTTGAAAATTCCTAAAAAATCCGTCCAAAATCTTGATGACCCCAATCTCTTGTTTTGCACTTTTTTTCCACGTGTCTCGACCTCCAATGTATCCCTGCAAAGTTTGGTGAAGATCTGAGTATGTCGTTTTTGACCTTATCTGGAACATCCTTTCTGAAAATTTGAAAATTCTTAAAAAATTCGTCGAAAATCTTGATGTCTCCAATCTCTTGTCTTGTACGTTTTTTCCACGTGTCTGACATCCAATGTATCCCTGCAAAGTTTGGTGAAGATCTGAGTATGTAGTTTTTGACCTTATATGGAACCTCCTATCTGAAAATTTGAAAATTCTTAAAAAATTCGTCCAAAATCTTGATGTCTCCAATCTCTTGTTTTGTACGTTTTTTCCACGTGTCTCGACCTCCAATGGATCCCTGCAAAGTTTGGTGAAGATCTGAGTATGTCGTTTTTGACCTTATCTGTAACCTCCCATCTGAAAATTTGAAAATTCTTAAAAAATTCGTCGAAAATCTTGATGTCTCCGATCTCTTGTTTTGTACGTTTTTTCTTCGTGTCTTGACATGCAAAGTATTCCTGCAAAGTTTGGTGAAGATCTGAGTATGTAGTTTTTGACCTCATCTGGAACCTTCTATCTGAAAATTTGAAAATTCTTAAAAAATTCGTCCAAAATCTTGATGTCTCCAATCTCTTGTTTTGTACGTTTTTTCCACGTGTCTTGACATCCAATGTATCCCTGCAATGTTTGGTGAAGATCTAAGTATGTAGTTTTTGACCTTATCTGGAACCTCCCATCTGAAAATTTGAAAATTCCTAAAAAATCCGTCCAAAATCTTGATGACCCCAATCTCTTGTTTTGTACTTTTTTTCCACGTGTCTCGACCTCCAATGTATCCCTGCAAAGTTTGGTGAAGATCTGAGTATGTAGTTTTTGACCTTATATGGAACCTCCTATCTGAAAATTTGAAAATTCTTAAAAAATTCGTCCAAAATCTTGATGTCACCAATCCTATGTTTTGTATGTTTTTTCCACGTGTCTTGACATCCAATGTATCCATGCAAAGTTTGGTGAAGATCTGAGTATGTCGTTTTTGACCTTATCTGGAACCTCCCATCTGAAAATTTGAAAATTCTTAAAAAATTCGTCGAAAATCTTGATGTCTCCGATCTCTTGTTTTGTACGTTTTTTCCACGTGTCTTGACATGCAAAGTATTCCTGCAAAGTTTAATGAAGATCTGAGTATGTAGTTTTTGACCTCATCTGGAACCTCCTATCTGAAAATTTGAAAATTCTTAAAAAATTCGTCCAAAATTTTGATGTCTCCAATCTCTTGTTTTGTACGATTTTTCCACGTGTCTTGACATCCAATGTATCCCTGCAATGTTTGGTGAAGATCTGAGTATGTAGTTTTTGACCTTATCTGGAACCTCCCATCTGAAAATTTAAAAATTCCTAAAAAATCCGTCCAAAATCTTGATGACCCCAATCTCTTGTTTTGTACGTTTTTTCCACGTGTCTTGACATCCAATGTATCCCTGCAAAGTTTGGTGAAGATCTGAGTATGTAGTTTTTGACCTTATATTGAACCTCCCATCTGAAAATTTGAAAATTCTTAAAAAATTCGTCCAAAATCTTGATGTCTCCAATCTCTTGTTTTCTACGTTTTTTCCACGTGTCTTGATATCCAATGTATCCCTGCAAAGTTTGGTGAAGATCTGAGTATGTAGTTTTTGACCTTATATGGAACCTCCTATCTGAAAATTTGAAAATTCTTAAAAAATTCGTCCAAAATCTTGATGTCTCCAATCTCTTGTTTTGTACGTTTTTCCACGTGTCTCGACCTCCAATGTATCCCTGCAAAGTTTGGTGAAGATCTGAGTATGTAGTTTTTGACCTTATCTGGAACCTCCCATCTGAAAATTTGAAAATTCTTAAAAAATTCGACCAAAATCTTGATGTCTCCAATCTTTTGTTTTGTACGTTTTTTCCACGTGTCTTGACACATAATGTATCCCTGCAAAGTTTGGTGAAGATCTGAGTATGTAGTTTTTGACCTTATCTGGAACCTCCTATCTGAAAATTTAAAAATTCTTAAAAAATTCGTCGAAAATCTTGATGTCTCCAATCTTTTGTTTTGTACGTTTTTTCCACGTGTCTTGACATCCAATGTATCCCTGCAAAGTTTGGTGAAGATCTGAGTATGTAGTTTTTGACCTTATATGAAACCTCCTATCTGAAAATTTGAAAATTCTTAAAAAATTCGTCCAAAATCTTGATGTCTCCAATCTCTTGTTTTGTACGTTTTTTCCACGTGTCTCGACCTCCAATGGATCCCTGCAAAGTTTGGTGAAGATCTGAGTATGTCGTTTTTGACCTTATCTGGAACCCCCCATCTTAAAATTTGAAAATTCTTAAAAAATTCGTCGAAAATCTTGATGTCTCCGATCTCTTGTTTTGTACGTTTTTTCCACGTGTCTTGACATGCAAAGTATTCCTGCAAAGTTTGGTGAAGATCTGAGTATGTAGTTTTTGACCTCATCTGGAACCTCCTATCTGAAAATTTGAAAATTCTTAAAAAATTCGTCCAAAATCTTGATGTCTCCAATCTCTTGTTTTGTACGTTTTTTCCACGTGTCTTGACATCCAATGTATCCCTGCAATGTTTGGTGAAGATCTGAGTATGTAGTTTTTGACCTTATCTGGAACCTCCCATCTGAAAATTTGAAAATTCCTAAAAAATCCGTCCAAAATCTTGATGACCCCAATCTCTTGTTTTGTACTTTTTTTCCACGTGTCTCGACCTCCAATGTATCCCTGCAAAGTTTGGTGAAGATCTGAGTATGTAGTTTTTGACCTTATATGGAACCTCCTATCTGAAAATTTGAAAATTCTTAAAAAATTCGTCCAAAATCTTGATGTCACCAATCCTATGTTTTGTATGTTTTTTCCACGTGTCTTGACATCCAATGTATCCATGCAAAGTTTGGTGAAGATCTGAGTATGTCGTTTTTGACCTTATCTGGAACCTCCCATCTGAAAATTTGAAAATTCTTAAAAAATTCGTCCAAAATCTTGATGTCTCCAATCTCTTGTTTTGTACGTTTTTTCCACGTGTCTCGACCTCCAATGGATCCCTGCAAAGTTTGGTGAAGATCTGAGTATGTCGTTTTTGACCTTATCTGGAACCTCCCATCTGAAAATTTGAAAATTCTTAAAAAATTCGTCGAAAATCTTGATGTCTCCGATCTCTTGTTTTGTACGTTTTTTCCACGTGTCTTGACATGCAAAGTATTCCTGCAAAGTTTGGTGAAGATCTGAGTATGTAGTTTTTGACCTCATCTGGAACCTCCTATCTGAAAATTTGAAAATTCTTAAAAAATTCGTCCAAAATCTTGATGTCTCCAATCTCTTGTTTTGTACGTTTTTTCCACGTGTCTTGACATCCAATGTATCCCTGCAATGTTTGGTGAAGATCTGAGTATGTAGTTTTTGACCTTATCTGGAACCTCCCATCTGAAAATTTGAAAATTCCTAAAAAATCCGTCCAAAATCTTGATGACCCCAATCTCTTGTTTTGTACTTTTTTTCCACGTGTCTCGACCTCCAATGTATCCCTGCAAAGTTTGGTGAAGATCTGAGTATGTAGTTTTTGACCTTATATGGAACCTCCTATCTGAAAATTTGAAAATTCTTAAAAAATTCGTCCAAAATCTTGATGTTACCAATCCTATGTTTTGTATGTTTTTTCCACGTGTCTTGACATCCAATGTATCCATGCAAAGTGTGGTGAAGATCTGAGTATGTCGTTTTTGACCTTATCTGGAACCTCCCATCTGAAAATTTGAAAATTCTTAAAAAATTCGTCGAAAATCTTGATGTCTCCGATCTCTTGTTTTGTACGTTTTTTCCACGTGTCTTGACATGCAAAGTATCCCTGCAACGTTTGGTGAAGATCTGAGTATGTAGTTTTTGACCTTATCTGGAACCTCCTATCTGAAAATTTGAAAATTCTTAAAAAATTCGTCCAAAATCTTGATGTCTCCAATCTCTTGTTTTGTACGTTTTTTCCACGTGTCTTGACATCCAATGTATCCCTGCAATGTTTGGTGAAGATCTGAGTATGTAGTTTTTGACCTTATATGGAGCCTCCTATCTGAAAATTTGAAAATTCTTAAAAAATTCGTCCAAAATCTTGATGTCTCCAATCTCTTGTTTTGTACGTTCTTTCCAAGTGTCTTGACATCCAATGTATCCCTGCAATGTTTGGTGAAGATCTGAGTATGTAGTTTTTGACCTTATATGGAACCTCCTATCTGAAAATTTGAAAATTCTTAAAAGAATTTAACAAAATCTTGATGTCCCCAATCCTATGTTTTGTATGTTTTTTCCACGTGTCTTGACAAACAATGTATCCCTGCAGAGTTTGGTGAAGATCTGAGTATGTAGTTTTTGACCTTATCTGGAACCTCCCATCTGAAAATTTGAAAATTCCTAAAAAATCCGTCCAAAATCTTGTTGACCCGAATCTCTTGTTTTGTACGTTTTTTCCACGTGTCTTGACATCCAATGTATCCCTGCAAAGTTTGGTGAAGATCTGAGTATGTAGTTTTTGACCTTATCTGGAACTGCATTTCTGAAAATTTGAAAATTTTTAAAAAAATCGTCCAAAATCTTGATGTCTCCAATCTCTTGTTTTGTACGTTTTTTCCACGTGTCTTGACATCCAATGTATCCCTGCAAAGTTTGGTGAAGATCTGAGTATGTAGTTTTTGACCTTATATGGAACCTCCTATCTGAAAATTTGAAAATTCTTAAAAAATTCGTCCAAAATCTTGATGTCTCCAATCTCTTGTTTTGTACGTTTTTTCCACGTGTCTCGACCTCCAATGGATCCCTGCAAAGTTTGGTGAAGATCTGAGTATGTCGTTTTTGACCTTATCTGGAACCACCCATCTGAAAATTTGAAAATTCTTAAAAAATTCGTCGAAAATCTTGATGTCTCCGATCTCTTGTTTTGTACGTTTTTTCCACGTGTCTTGACATGCAAAGTATTCCTGCAAAGTTTGGTGAAGATCTGAGTATGTAGTTTTTGACCTCATCTGGAACCTCCTATCTGAAAATTTGAAAATTCTTAAAAAATTCGTCCAAAATCTTGATGTCTCCAATCTCTTGTTTTGTACGTTTTTTCCACGTGTCTTGACATCCAATGTATCCCTGCAAAGTTTGGTGAAGATCTGAGTATGTAGTTTTTGACCTTATCTGGAACCTCCTATCTGAAAATTTGAAAATTCTTAAAAAATTCGTCCAAAATCTTGATGTCTCCAATCTCTTGTTTTGTACGTTTTTTCCACGTGTCTTGATATCCAATGTATCCCTGCAAAGTTTGGTGAAGATCTGAGTATGTCGTTTTTGACCTTATCTGGAACATCCTTTCTGAAAATTTGAAAATTGTTAAAAAATTCGTCCAAAATCTTGATGTCTCCAATCTCTTTTTTGTACGTTTTTTCCACGTGTCTTGACATCCAATGGATCCCTGCAAAGTTTGGTGAAGATCTGAGTATGTAGTTTTTGACCTTATCTGGAACCTCCCATCTGAAAATTTGAAAATTCTTAAAAAATTCGACCAAAATCTTGATGTCTCCAATCTTTTGTTTTGTACGTTTTTTCCACGTGTCTTGACACATAATGTATCCATGCAAAGTTTGGTGAAGATCTGAGTATGTAGTTTTTGACCTTATATGGAACCTCCTATCTGAAAATTTGAAAATTCTTAAAAAATTCGTCCAAAATCTTGATGTCTCCAATCTCTTGTTTTGTACGTTTTTTCCACGTGTCTTGACATCCAATGTATCCCTGCAAAGTTTGGTGAAGATCTGAGTATGTAGTTTTTGACCTTATCTGGAACCTCCCATCTGAAAATTTGAAAATTCCTAAAAAATCCGTGCAAAATCTTGATGACCCCAATCTCTTGTTTTGTACGTTTTTTCCACGTGTCTTGACATCCAATGTATTCCTGCAATGTTTGGTGAAGATCTGAGTATGTAGTTTTTGACCTTATATGGAACCTCCTATCTGAAAATTTGAAAATTCTTAAAAAATTCGACCAAAATCTTGATGTTCCGAATCCTATGTTTTGTATGTTTTTTCCACGTGTCTTGACATCCAATGTATCCCTGCAAAGTTTGGTGAAGATCTGAGTATGTAGTTTTTGACCTTATATTGAACCTCCCATCTGAAAATTTGAAAATTCTTAAAAAATTCGTCCAAAATCTTGATGACCCCAATCTCTTGTTTTGTACGTTTTTTCCACGTGTCTTGACATCCAAAGTATCCCTGCAAAGTTTGGTGAAGATCTGAGTATGTAGTTTTTGACCTTATATGGAACCTCCTTTCTGAAAATTTGAGAATTCTTAAAAAATTCGTCCAAAATCTTGATGTCTCCAATCTCTTGTTTTGTACGTTTTTTCCACGTGTCTTGACATCCAATGTATCCATGCAAAGTTTGGTGAAGATCTGAGTATGTCGTTTTTGACCTTATCTGGAACCTCCCATCTGAAAATTTGAAAATTCTTAAAAAATTCGTCGAAAATCTTGATGTCTCCAATCTTTTGTTTTGTACGTTTTTTCCACGTGTCTTGACATGCAAAGTATCCCTGCAACGTTTGGTGAAGATCTGAGTATGTAGTTTTTGACCTTATCTGGAACCTCCTATCTGAAAATTTGAAAATTCTTAAAAAATTCGTCGAAAATCTTGATGTCTCCAATCTCTTGTTTTGTACGTTTTTTCCACGTGTCTTGATATCCAATGTATCCCTGCAAAGTTTGGTGAAGATCTGAGTATGTCGTTTTTGACCTTATCTGGAACATCCTTTCTGAAAATTTGAAAATTGTTAAAAAATTCGTCCAAAATCTTGATGTCTCCAATCTCTTTTTTGTACGTTTTTTCCACGTGTCTTGACATCCAATGTATCCCTGCAAAGTTTGGTGAAGATCTGAGTATGTAGTTTTTGACCTTATCTGGAACCTCCCATCTGAAAATTTGAAAATTCTTAAAAAATTCGACCAAAATCTTGATGTCTCCAATCTTTTGTTTTGTACGTTTTTTCCACGTGTCTTGACACATAATGTATCCATGCAAAGTTTGGTGAAGATCTGAGTATGTAGTTTTTGACCTTATATGGAACCTCCTATCTGAAAATTTGAAAATTCTTAAAAAATTCGTCCAAAATCTTGATGTCTCCAATCTCTTGTTTTGTACGTTTTTTCCACGTGTCTTGACATCCAATGTATCCCTGCAAAGTTTGGTGAAGATCTGAGTATGTAGTTTTTGACCTTATCTGGAACCTCCCATCTGAAAATTTGAAAATTCCTAAAAAATCCGTGCAAAATCTTGATGACCCCAATCTCTTGTTTTGTACGTTTTTTCCACGTGTCTTGACATCCAATGTATCCATGCAAAGTTTGGTGAAGATCTGAGTATGTCGTTTTTGACCTTATCTGGAACATCCTTTCTGAAAATTTGAAAATTGTTAAAAAATTCGTCCAAAATCTTGATGTCTCCAATCTCTTGTTTTGTACGTTTTTTCCACGTGTCTTGACATCCAATGTATCCCTGCAATGTTTGGTGGAGATCTGAGTATGTAGTTTTTGACCTTATCTGGGACCTCCTATCAGAAAATTTGAAAATTCTTCAAAAATTCGTCCAAAATCTTGATGTCTCCAATCTCTTGTTTTGTACGTTTTTTCCACGTGTCTCGACCTCCAATGTATCCCTGCAAAGTTTGGTGAAGATCTGAGTATGTCGTTTTTGACCTTATCTGGAACATCCTTTTTGAAAATTTGAAAATTCTTCAAAAATTCTTCGAAAATCTTGATGTCTCCAATCTCTTGTTTTGTACGTTTTTTCCACGTGTCTTGACATCCAATGTATCCCTGCAATGTTTGGTGAAGATCTGAGTATGTAGTTTTTGACCTTATCTGGAACCTCCCATCTGAAAATTTGAAAATTCTTAAAAAATTCGACCAAAATCTTGATGTCTCCAATCTTTTGTTTTGTACGTTTTTTCCACGTGTCTTGACACATAATGTATCCATGCAACGTTTGGTGAAGATCTGAGTATGTAGTTTTTGACCTTATCTGGAACCTCCTATCTGAAAATTTGAAAATTCTTCAAAAATTCGTCGAAAATCTTGATGTCTCCAATCTCTTGCTTTGTACGTTTTTTCCACGTGTCTTGACATCCAATGTATCCCTGCAATGTTTGGTGGAGATCTGAGTATGTAGTTTTTGACCTTATCTGGAACCTCCTATCTGAAAATTTGAAAATTCTTCAAAAATTCGTCCAAAATCTTGATGTCTCCAATCTCTTGTTTTGTACGTTTTTTCCACGTGTCTCGACCTCCAATGTATCCCTGCAAAGTTAGTGAAGATCTGAGTATGTCGTTTTTGACCTTATCTGGAACATCCTTTCTGAAAATTTGAAAATTCTTAAAAAATTCGTCGAAAATCTTGATGTCTCCAATCTCTTGTTTTGTACGTTTTTCCACGTTTCTTGACATCCAATGTATCCCTGCAAAGTTTGGTGAAGATCTGAGTATGTAGTTTTTGACCTTATATGGAACCTCCTATCTGAAAATTTGAAAATTCTTAAAAAATTCGTCCAAAATCTTGATGTCACCAATCCTATGTTTTGTATGTTTTTTCCACGTGTCTTGACATCCAATGTATCCATGCAAAGTTTGGTGAAGATCTGAGTATGTCGTTTTTGACCTTATCTGGAACCTCCCATCTGAAAATTTGAAAATTCTTAAAAAATTCGTCGAGAACCTTGATGTCTCCGATCTCTTGTTTTGTACGTTTTTTCCACGTGTCTTGACATGCAAAGTATTCCTGCAAAGTTTGGTGAAGATCTGAGTATGTAGTTTTTGACCTCATCTGGAACCTCCTATCTGAAAATTTGAAAATTCTTAAAAAATTCGTCCAAAATTTTGATGTCTCCAATCTCTTGTTTTGTACGTTTTTTCCACGTGTCTTGACATCCAATGTATCCCTGCAATGTTTGGTGAAGATCTGAGTATGTAGTTTTTGACCTTATCTGGAACCTCCCATCTGAAAATTTGAAAATTCCTAAAAAATCCGTCCAAAATCTTGATGACCCCAATCTCTTGTTTTGTACGTTTTTTCCACGTGTCTTGACATCCAATGTATCCCTGCAAAGTTTGGTGAAGATCTGAGTATGTAGTTTTTGACCTTATCTGGAACCTCCCATCTGAAAATTTGAAAATTCTTAAAAAATTCGACCAAAATCTTGATGTCTCCAATCTTTTGTTTTGTACGTTTTTTCCACGTGTCTTGACACATAATGTATCCATGCAACGTTTGGTGAAGATCTGAGTATGTAGTTTTTGACCTTATCTGGAACCTCCTATCTGAAAGTTTGAAAATTCTTCAAAAATTCGTCGAAAATCTTGATGTCTCCAATCTCTTGCTTTGTACGTTTTTTCCACGTGTCTTGACATCCAATGTATTCCTGCAATGTTTGGTGAAGATCTGAGTATGTAGTTTTTGACCTTATATGGAACCTCCTATCTGAAAATTTGAAAATTCTTAAAAAATTCGACCAAAATCTTGATGTTCCGAATCCTATGTTTTGTATGTTTTTTCCACGTGTCTTGACATCCAATGTATCCCTGCAAAGTTTGGTGAAGATCTGAGTATGTAGTTTTTGACCTTATATTGAACCTCCCATCTGAAAATTTGAAAATTCTTAAAAAATTCGTCCAAAATCTTGATGACCCCAATCTCTTGTTTTGTACGTTTTTTCCACGTGTCTTGACATCCAAAGTATCCCTGCAAAGTTTGGTGAAGATCTGAGTATGTAGTTTTTGACCTTATATGGAACCTCCTTTCTGAAAATTTGAGAATTCTTAAAAAATTCGTCCAAAATCTTGATGTCTCCAATCTCTTGTTTTGTACGTTTTTTCCACGTGTCTTGACATCCAATGTATCCATGCAAAGTTTGGTGAAGATCTGAGTATGTAGTTTTTGACCTTATCTGGAACCTCCCATCTGAAAATTTGAAAATTCTTAAAAAATTCGTCGAAAATCTTGATGTCTCCAATCTTTTGTTTTGTACGTTTTTTCCACGTGTCTTGACATGCAAAGTATCCCTGCAACGTTTGGTGAAGATCTGAGTATGTAGTTTTTGACCTTATCTGGAACCTCCTATCTGAAAATTTGAAAATTCTTAAAAAATTCGTCGAAAATCTTGATGTCTCCAATCTCTTGTTTTGTACGTTTTTTCCACGTGTCTTGATATCCAATGTATCCCTGCAAAGTTTGGTGAAGATCTGAGTATGTCGTTTTTGACCTTATCTGGAACATCCTTTCTGAAAATTTGAAAATTGTTAAAAAATTCGTCCAAAATCTTGTTGTCTCCAATCTCTTTTTTGTACGTTTTTTCCACGTGTCTTGACATCCAATGTATCCCTGCAAAGTTTGGTGAAGATCTGAGTATGTAGTTTTTGACCTTATCTGGAACCTCCCATCTGAAAATTTGAAAATTCTTAAAAAATTCGACCAAAATCTTGATGTCTCCAATCTTTTGTTTTGTACGTTTTTTCCACGTGTCTTGACACATAATGTATCCATGCAAAGTTTGGTGAAGATCTGAGTATGTAGTTTTTGACCTTATATGGAACCTCCTATCTGAAAATTTGAAAATTCTTAAAAAATTCGTCCAAAATCTTGATGTCTCCAATCTCTTGTTTTGTACGTTTTTTCCACTTGTCTTGACCTCCAATGGATCCCTGCAAAGTTTGGTGAAGATCTGAGTATGTCGTTTTTGACCTTATCTGGAACCTCCCATCTGAAAATTTGAAAATTCTTAAAAAATTCGTCGAAAATCTTGATGTCTCCGATCACTTGTTTTGTAGGTTTTTTCCACGTGTCTTGACATGCAAAGTATTCCTGCAAAGTTTGGTGAAGATCTGAGTATGTAGTTTTTGACCTCATCTGGAACCTCCTATCTGAAAATTTGAAAATTGTTAAAAATTCGTCCAAAATCTTGATGTCTCCAATCTCTTGTTTTGTACGTTTTTTCCACGTGTCTTGACATCCAATGTATCCCTGCAAAGTTTGGTGAAGATCTGAGTATGTCGTTTTTGACCTTATCTGGAACATCCTTTTTGAAAATTTGAAAATTCTTCAAAAATTCTTAGAAAATCTTGATGTCTCCAATCTCTTGTTTTGTACGTTTTTTCCACGTGTCTTGACATCCAATGTATCCCTGCAATGTTTGGTGAAGATCTGAGTATGTAGTTTTTGACCTTATCTGGAACCTCCCATCTGAAAATTTGAAAATTCTTAAAAAATTCGACCAAAATCTTGATGTCTCCAATCTTTTGTTTTGTACGTTTTTTCCACGTGTCTTGACACATAATGTATCCATGCAACGTTTGGTGAAGATCTGAGTATGTAGTTTTTGACCTTATCTGGAACCTCCTATCTGAAAATTTGAAAATTCTTCAAAAATTCGTCGAAAATCTTGATGTCTCCAATCTCTTGCTTTGTACGTTTTTTCCACGTGTCTTGACATCCAATGTATCCCTGCAATGTTTGGTGGAGATCTGAGTATGTAGTTTTTGACCTTATCTGGAACCTCCTATCTGAAAATTTGAAAATTCTTCAAAAATTCGTCCAAAATCTTGATGTCTCCAATCTCTTGTTTTGTACGTTTTTTCCACGTGTCTCGACCTCCAATGTATCCCTGCAAAGTTAGTGAAGATCTGAGTATGTCGTTTTTGACCTTATCTGGAACATCCTTTCTGAAAATTTGAAAATTCTTAAAAAATTCGTCGAAAATCTTGATGTCTCCAATCTCTTGTTTTGTACGTTTTTTCCACGTTTCTTGACATCCAATGTATCCCTGCAAAGTTTGGTGAAGATCTGAGTATGTAGTTTTTGACCTTATATGGAACCTCCTTTCTGAAAATTTGAAAATTCTCAAAAAATTCGTCCATAATCTTGATGTCTCCAATCTCTTGTTTTGTACGTTTTTTCCACGTGTCTTGACATCCAATGTATCCCTGCAAAGTTTGGTGAAGATCTGAGTATGTAGTTTTTGACCTTATATGGAACCTCCTATCTGAAAATTTGAAAATTCTTAAAAAATTCGTCCAAAATCTTGATGTCACCAATCCTATGTTTTGTATGTTTTTTCCACGTGTCTTGACATCCAATGTATCCATGCAAAGTTTGGTGAAGATCTGAGTATGTCGTTTTTGACCTTATCTGGAACCTCCCATCTGAAAATTTGAAAATTCTTAAAAAATTCGTCGAAAACCTTGATGTCTCCGATCTCTTGTTTTGTACGTTTTTTCCACGTGTCTTGACATGCAAAGTATTCCTGCAAAGTTTGGTGAAGATCTGAGTATGTAGTTTTTGACCTCATCTGGAACCTCCTATCTGAAAATTTGAAAATTCTTAAAAAATTCGTCCAAAATTTTGATGTCTCCAATCTCTTGTTTTGTACGTTTTTTCCACGTGTCTTGACATCCAATGTATCCCTGCAATGTTTGGTGAAGATCTGAGTATGTAGTTTTTGACCTTATCTGGAACCTCCCATCTGAAAATTTGAAAATTCCTAAAAAATCCGTCCAAAATCTTGATGACCCCAATCTCTTGTTTTGTACGTTTTTTCCACGTGTCTTGACATCCAATGTATCCCTGCAAAGTTTGGTGAAGATCTGAGTATGTAGTTTTTGACCTTATCTGGAACCTCCCATCTGAAAATTTGAAAATTCTTAAAAAATTCGACCAAAATCTTGATGTCTCCAATCTTTTGTTTTGTACGTTTTTTCCACGTGTCTTGACACATAATGTATCCATGCAACGTTTGGTGAAGATCTGAGTATGTAGTTTTTGACCTTATCTGGAACCTCCTATCTGAAAATTTGAAAATTCTTCAAAAATTCGTCGAAAATCTTGATGTCTCCAATCTCTTGCTTTGTACGTTTTTTCCACGTGTCTTGACATCCAATGTATTCCTGCAATGTTTGGTGAAGATCTGAGTATGTAGTTTTTGACCTTATATGGAACCTCCTATCTGAAAATTTGAAAATTCTTAAAAAATTCGACCAAAATCTTGATGTTCCGAATCCTATGTTTTGTATGTTTTTTCCACGTGTCTTGACATCCAATGTATCCCTGCAAAGTTTGGTGAAGATCTGAGTATGTAGTTTTTGACCTTATATTGAACCTCCCATCTGAAAATTTGAAAATTCTTAAAAAATTCGTCCAAAATCTTGATGACCCCAATCTCTTGTTTTGTACGTTTTTTCCACGTGTCTTGACATCCAAAGTATCCCTGCAAAGTTTGGTGAAGATCTGAGTATGTAGTTTTTGACCTTATATGGAACCTCCTTTCTGAAAATTTGAGAATTCTTAAAAAATTCGTCCAAAATCTTGATGTCTCCAATCTCTTGTTTTGTACGTTTTTTCCACGTGTCTTGACATCCAATGTATTCATGCAAAGTTTGGTGAAGATCTGAGTATGTAGTTTTTGACCTTATCTGGAACCTCCCATCTGAAAATTTGAAAATTCTTAAAAAATTCGTCGAAAATCTTGATGTCTCCAATCTTTTGTTTTGTACGTTTTTTCCACGTGTCTTGACATGCAAAGTATCCCTGCAACGTTTGGTGAAGATCTGAGTATGTAGTTTTTGACCTTATCTGGAACCTCCTATCTGAAAATTTGAAAATTCTTAAAAAATTCGTCGAAAATCTTGATGTCTCCAATCTCTTGTTTTGTACGTTTTTTCCACGTGTCTTGATATCCAATGTATCCCTGCAAAGTTTGGTGAAGATCTGAGTATGTCGTTTTTGACCTTATCTGGAACATCCTTTCTGAAAATTTGAAAATTGTTAAAAAATTCGTCCAAAATCTTGATGTCTCCAATCTCTTTTTTGTACGTTTTTTCCACGTGTCTTGACATCCAATGTATCCCTGCAAAGTTTGGTGAAGATCTGAGTATGTAGTTTTTGACCTTATCTGGAACCTCCCATCTGAAAATTTGAAAATTCTTAAAAAATTCGACCAAAATCTTGATGTCTCCAATCTTTTGTTTTGTACGTTTTTTCCACGTGTCTTGACACATAATGTATCCATGCAAAGTTTGGTGAAGATCTGAGTATGTAGTTTTTGACCTTATATGGAACCTCCTATCTGAAAATTTGAAAATTCTTAAAAAATTCGTCCAAAATCTTGATGTCTCCAATCTCTTGTTTTGTACGTTTTTTCCACTTGTCTTGACCTCCAATGGATCCCTGCAAAGTTTGGTGAAGATCTGAGTATGTCGTTTTTGACCTTATCTGGAACCTCCCATCTGAAAATTTGAAAATTCTTAAAAAATTCGTCGAAAATCTTGATGTCTCCGATCTCTTGTTTTGTACGTTTTTTCCACGTGTCTTGACATGCAAAGTATTCCTGCAAAGTTTGGTGAAGATCTGAGTATGTAGTTTTTGACCTCATCTGGAACCTCCTATCTGAAAATTTGAAAATTGTTAAAAAATTCGTCCAAAATCTTGATGTCTCCAATCTCTTGTTTTGTACGTTTTTTCCACGTGTCTTGACATCCAATGTATCCCTGCAAAGTTTGGTGAAGATCTGAGTATGTAGTTTTTTACCTTATCTGGAACCTCCTATCTGAAAATTTGAAAATTCTTCAAAAATTCGTCGAAAATCTTGATGTCTCCAATCTCTTGTTTTTTACGTTTTTTCCACGTGTCTTGATATCCAATGTATCCCTGCAAAGTTTGGTGAAGATCTGAGTATGTCGTTTTTGACCTTATCTGGAACATCCTTTCTGAAAATTTGAAAATTGTTAAAAAATTCGTCCAAAATCTTGATGTCTCCAATCTCTTTTTTGTACGTTTTTTCCACGTGTCTTGACATCCAATGTATCCCTGCAAAGTTTGGTGAAGATCTGAGTATGTAGTTTTTGACCTTATCTGGAACCTCCCATCTGAAAATTTGAAAATTCTTAAAAAATTCGACCAAAATCTTGATGTCTCCAATCTTTTGTTTTGTACGTTTTTTCCACGTGTCTTGACACATAATGTATCCATGCAAAGTTTGGTGAAGATCTGAGTATGTAGTTTTTGACCTTATATGGAACCTCCTATCTGAAAATTTGAAAATTCTTAAAAAATTCGTCCAAAATCTTGATGTCTCCAATCTCTTGTTTTGTACGTTTTTTCCACGTGTCTTGACATCCAATGTATCCCTGCAAAGTTTGGTGAAGATCTGAGTATGTAGTTTTTGACCTTATCTGGAACCTCCCATCTGAAAATTTGAAAATTCCTAAAAAATCCGTGCAAAATCTTGATGACCCCAATCTCTTGTTTTGTACGTTTTTTCCACGTGTCTTGACATCCAATGTATCCATGCAAAGTTTGGTGAAGATCTGAGTATGTCGTTTTTGACCTTATCTGGAACATCCTTTCTGAAAATTTGAAAATTGTTAAAAAATTCGTCCAAAATCTTGATGTCTCCAATCTCTTTTTTGTACGTTTTTTCCACGTGTCTTGACATCCAATGTATCCCTGCAAAGTTTGGTGAAGATCTGAGTATGTAGTTTTTGACCTTATCTGGAACCTCCCATCTGAAAATTTGAAAATTCTTCAAAAATTCTTCGAAAATCTTGATGTCTCCAATCTCTTGTTTTGTACGTTTTTTCCACGTGTCTTGACATCCAATGTATCCCTGCAATGTTTGGTGGAGATCTGAGTATGTAGTTTTTGACCTTATCTGGGACCTCCTATCAGAAAATTTGAAAATTCTTCAAAAATTCGTCCAAAATCTTGATGTCTCCAATCTCTTGTTTTGTACGTTTTTTCCACGTGTCTCGACCTCCAATGTATCCCTGCAAAGTGTGGTGAAGATCTGAGTATGTCGTTTTTGACCTTATCTGGAACATCCTTTTTGAAAATTTGAAAATTCTTAAAAAATTCGTCGAAAATCTTGATGTCTCCAATCTCTTGTTTTGTACGTTTTTTCCACGTGTCTTGACATCCAATGTATCCCTGCAAAGTTTGGTGAAGATCTGAGTATGTAGTTTTTGACCTTATATGGAACCTCCTTTCTGAAAATTTGAAAATTCTCAAAAAATTCGTCCATAATCTTGATGTCTCCAATCTCTTGTTTTGTACGTTTTTTCCACGTGTCTTGACATCCAATGTATCCCTGCAAAGTTTGGTGAAGATCTAAGTATGTAATTTTTGACCTTATCTGGAACCTCCCATCTGAAAATTTGAAAATTCTTAAAAAATTCGACCAAAATCTTGATGTCTCCAATCTTTTGTTTTGTACGTTTTTTCCACGTGTCTTGACACATAATGTATCCATGCAACGTTTGGTGAAGATCTGAGTATGTAGTTTTTGACCTTATCTGGAACCTCCTATCTGAAAATTTGAAAATTCTTCAAAAATTCGTCGAAAATCTTGATGTCTCCAATCTCTTGCTTTGTACGTTTTTTCCACGTGTCTTGACATCCAATGTATCCCTGCAATGTTTGGTGGAGATCTGAGTATGTAGTTTTTGACCTTATCTGGAACCTCCTATCTGAAAATTTGAAAATTCTTCAAAAATTCGTCCAAAATCTTGATGTCTCCAATCTCTTGTTTTGTACGTTTTTTCCACGTGTCTCGACCTCCAATGTATCCCTGCAAAGTTAGTGAAGATCTGAGTATGTCGTTTTTGACCTTATCTGGAACATCCTTTCTGAAAATTTGAAAATTCTTAAAAAATTCGTCGAAAATCTTGATGTCTCCAATCTCTTGTTTTGTACGTTTTTTCCACGTTTCTTGACATCCAATGTATCCCTGCAAAGTTTGGTGAAGATCTGAGTATGTAGTTTTTGACCTTATATGGAACCTCCTTTCTGAAAATTTGAAAATTCTCAAAAAATTCGTCCATAATCTTGATGTCTCCAATCTCTTGTTTTGTACGTTTTTTCCACGTGTCTTGACATCCAATGTATCCCTGCAAAGTTTGGTGAAGATCTGAGTATGTAGTTTTTGACCTTATATGGAACCTCCTATCTGAAAATTTGAAAATTCTTAAAAAATTCGTCCAAAATCTTGATGTCACCAATCCTATGTTTTGTATGTTTTTTCCACGTGTCTTGACATCCAATGTATCCATTCAAAGTTTGGTGAAGATCTGAGTATGTCGTTTTTGACCTTATCTGGAACCTCCCATCTGAAAATTTGAAAATTCTTCAAAAATTCGTCGAAAACCTTGATGTCTCCGATCTCTTGTTTTGTACGTTTTTTCCACGTGTCTTGACATGCAAAGTATTCCTGCAAAGTTTGGTGAAGATCTGAGTATGTAGTTTTTGACCTCATCTGGAACCTCCTATCTGAAAATTTGAAAATTCTTAAAAAATTCGTCCAAAATTTTGATGTCTCCAATCTCTTGTTTTGTACGTTTTTTCCACGTGTCTTGACATCCAATGTATCCCTGCAATGTTTGGTGAAGATCTGAGTATGTAGTTTTTGACCTTATCTGGAACCTCCCATCTGAAAATTTGAAAATTCCTAAAAAATCCGTCCAAAATCTTGATGACCCCAATCTCTTGTTTTGTACGTTTTTTCCACGTGTCTTGACATCCAATGTATCCCTGCAAAGTTTGGTGAAGATCTGAGTATGTAGTTTTTGACCTTATCTGGAACCTCCCATCTGAAAATTTGAAAATTCTTAAAAAATTCGACCAAAATCTTGATGTCTCCAATCTTTTGTTTTGTACGTTTTTTCCACGTGTCTTGACACATAATGTATCCATGCAACGTTTGGTGAAGATCTGAGTATGTAGTTTTTGACCTTATCTGGAACCTCCTATCTGAAAATTTGAAAATTCTTCAAAAATTCGTCGAAAATCTTGATGTCTCCAATCTCTTGCTTTGTACGTTTTTTCCACGTGTCTTGACATCCAATGTATTCCTGCAATGTTTGGTGAAGATCTGAGTATGTAGTTTTTGACCTTATATGGAACCTCCTATCTGAAAATTTGAAAATTCTTAAAAAATTCGACCAAAATCTTGATGTTCCGAATCCTATGTTTTGTATGTTTTTTCCACGTGTCTTGACATCCAATGTATCCCTGCAAAGTTTGGTGAAGATCTGAGTATGTAGTTTTTGACCTTATATTGAACCTCCCATCTGAAAATTTGAAAATTCTTAAAAAATTCGTCCAAAATCTTGATGACCCCAATCTCTTGTTTTGTACGTTTTTTCCACGTGTCTTGACATCCAAAGTATCCCTGCAAAGTTTGGTGAAGATCTGAGTATGTAGTTTTTGACCTTATATGGAACCTCCTTTCTGAAAATTTGAGAATTCTTAAAAAATTCGTCCAAAATCTTGATGTCTCCAATCTCTTGTTTTGTACGTTTTTTCCACGTGTCTTGACATCCAATGTATCCATGCAAAGTTTGGTGAAGATCTGAGTATGTAGTTTTTGACCTTATCTGGAACCTCCCATCTGAAAATTTGAAAATTCTTAAAAAATTCGTCGAAAATCTTGATGTCTCCAATCTTTTGTTTTGTACGTTTTTTCCACGTGTCTTGACATGCAAAGTATCCCTGCAACGTTTGGTGAAGATCTGAGTATGTAGTTTTTGACCTTATCTGGAACTTCCTAAGTAGTGGGTTTTATGCTACGGACAGCGCGAGAAAGGAAGAGCATCCCCTCAAGCAGCTTTGCTACACTTAAAACTTGCTTAACATGAGCATATGAGTTTTTGAGCAAGTGTGGAATCTTGTCTAATTCAAGATTTTTGTAAAAATGCCCTCGGGAATTTTTCAGAAACGAAGAGCTTCCTCAGATTGATTTGTTTATACTTAAAACTTGCATCATCCAGATTTTTGTACATAAGCTTGTCAATTTTTGGCCACACCAGAAATTAAGCTTATAGTATGTTTTTCTGTCAAAATCCCAGGAATCTTGAATTGATATCTATTGGGTTCTGAGACCGAGTGGAGTGTGGTGTATTGCCTTGTAATCAAAAGGCTCGGGTTTGAGTCCTCATAAAATCTGACGGCAAAATGTTAATATTGTTGTTTTGTAAACAAAGGGGCTTTGGGTTCGAGTCCTGAGAGATGTGACATTTCATACGTGAGATTTTGCTCTGTTGATAGCTCCCTGATCTTAAATTTGGTAAAAAATGTTATACAACAGAGCAAAATTATTCTCTATTAAGAATCACCAGAGTTTTGTTATCTGGGAGCTCAACAATACGGGGGCAAAACTGCATAATCAATACAATAGAATGGAGGTCAAGTAAACATTGCATGTTCTTTCCAATCTTTTGATCAGTCACATGTTTCGGCCAACAATTAATTATGCATGGCCGGGGGTTGTATGCCAACAGATAAAATCTATACTGCGTCTTTTCAGAGCGTTATTTATTATTAAAGAGTAATTGCCTTCATTCTGTATGCCTGAGTGATTATATCTGTTGATATTGCCTCTAATGTGTCTTTTCCGAGGGGAAATTACATGTTATTTGTCATGGGACTCAAAGAGAAATTATTATCTACACTGTGTACTCTTTCAGGGAACCATCCATCATATTGAGGAATTGCCTTCTCGGATATTATCATGCAAAGGTTTGGTATTGTCGCAACAAAATAATTGCAAGGGCAGATGTACTGGGCAGGTAAAAGCTTTTCTGCTCGTAAGCTATAAAATGGGTAGGTAATATATTTTCTGACGGTAAAGTATTGTTTTATATCCAAAGGGTTTCTGTGTTTAAATCGTGTTTCTAGTTCGAGTTGCTGTTTTAAGTCTATTTTATGCACAGTAAGGCTAATCGGGACTGGCCCTACAGTTTTAAAGTGGGATCCAAACTACTTGTGCCTCCACCGGGTATCGAACCCGGGACCTCTTGATTACAAGGCAATGATGCTACCACTGCGCCATGGGGGAAGCCCTGAATCGTGCTTCTAGAACTGCTCTGTGACTCTCTCATTTCTCACATCATAAATATATGATTTTTCACCTATGAGAATAACGCTACATATGGTGTCATCTGGTAAAGCCTCGTGGAATTCACAGATAATTTTAATGTTTGTTCTGTCATTTACCACAACTTGCTTCCTTTTTGAAGTGTTAATTACAAACATGGGTCTCCGTGTCTTGAATTCCTCTGGTGTGTAATACATATCCGTATTGCCAGTAGTGACACGCTTGAAAGCCGAAAAAGCTTCATATAATTTAAGAAAATCACCCTTGGACATGTCTAAATTGTAATTTTCTCTAGGAAAAACCTCATTTCTGCCATTTTTAAGATATATGTTCTTGATGTTGCAGTTATCAAATTTGCTTGAATTTTTTTCCTGATTATTGTGTCTCCCAGTCTGAAACAGTACCACCACAAAATCAGGCATGTCAAATTGAATACTGGAGAATGAACTTGTGGCATCAAATTCATAATAAGTACCAGTGGCAACCTTCTGTACGCATTGATATGTGTAAAATTGCAGAGGAATTTGCGGATTTTTTAGGATATCAGCTTTGTATTTAAGAGCATAGCCGGCCTCATATTCAACAACCGGGATTCTTAACTCCATAGTCTGAATAATGCATTTGCCTGCATCAGGTAGGGTATTAGGCAGAGCTTCTCCTGTAGGGTTTATTGCACTGTACCTCATCAAAGCATTATCATCATTTGCAGCTCTTCTAAATGTAATTCTTAACCCACCCTTCCACATAATTTCTTTGTAATCCGAGAAGAATCCCGGCAACAGGCGCATAGGGAACAGCACTGTATGGCTCTTGGTTAATATCTTATCACCAGCTTCAAATCCACCGATTCTGTAGTATGAAGCCTCGGTTTTGGATAATTTTAATGTGGCCAAAGCTGTGGAGGTAATGCCTGGATAATCCACTCTGTTTATAACAACGCCATGCTTTCTGATCTCGATTTCAGAGAACAGATGCGGCACAAAATTGTCCACCAGTCTTATATTCGAATTTGCAGGATAATCTGTTCCATCCAGCTTTACAACATCAAATTTGATGTATAGATCTGCTCTGTGGGGGTGTATAAAGCCATCCCCTACATCAAGATCAACCTCGATCTCCGTGTTGGGTTGATTTAAATTTGCAAATGTCCTCCTGTTTGGAGGGAATGATTGTAGCTCATAACTCTCAATATTTTCCATTGTATGTATTTTTATTTAAATGTTAATCTCTATGATAGCAGTTGTTGTGGCTCCAGCAAAATCAACTAATTCATCTTTTTCATTAGTGACCATCAATTCAATGTAATCTATTCTGTTGTGGCACACGGGAAAATATAATGTTGGGGATGGATTGTAGATGATGGGCTCCATGAATTCGGAATTAGGTTTGAATGTTGCAATGATGCCTGTTTGTTTGTGAGTGCCTATGCCATTTGATTTGGTGATCATACCCTCGGCCACATTACAGTGAATATTCAGAGTCTCTATGGCTAAGAATTTAGGTATATTCATAGCAGTGTGTTTGATGGCCGGTTCAAGTTTTGTGTTGTTCTCAAATCCTAGCAGCTCTCCTATAGTACCCAGATGCACTGTCTCCGTAGCAGATACAATCTCTACTCTGTGAGTGACAGAATTTTGACTTAACACCACACCTCTGGGTAAGTGAGCATTTAGAGTGGACAGATTATACTGCCCTGGAGTGATGACAATTTTTTGATCAACTACTGCAATTGTGTTGTTGTGGTGAGTAATATTTGGGATCAGGTACATGCCATAAAATGCTCTGAGAGCTATTGTTTTGGGATACACTATGTCATCATGTAATTTGAGTTTTAATATTGAATTTTGGCTGGTGAGATGGAATACCCCCATGATGTTTCAGATACCACAGGGCTTTTTGAAAATTTTCAATTGATGGTTTATTTATTTGAGACATGTATCTGAGAACAGATAAACACAGATGTCCACAATTAACATCTTTGAAGTTTTGAACACGGGCATTATTGTAATAAAGATTAGCCGATTTTAGATATTTTACTAAATTTTCAGGTGGAACACCTCCAAATGAATCGAACACAAATGCCTCATCGTTTAAATATTTAAGATAACAGATCCAGTGAGTGCCCTGATTTTTGTACTCATCCAAATTAACAATGCCACACTCTTTGTTGAGTGGTTGTTCCGGTAAAGAATCAGACATGTACACACCTCTAAAATGTTTGATGCCCAATGGCTTGATTAAAGCTTCAATATCTTGGTTTGTAAGCGGCTCTTGTTTTTTTTAAACTTATTCATGGCTCTCTTAACACCTTTGCCTTTTTTCTCCATTGCCAGGTTATGGCGCCTCTGCTCATCTAATTCTGCCCTATTTTTCTTGGCATCTATTACTGTTTTTGCTATGGCAGCTGATCCCCCAGCCAAGCTCCCAACAGCCCCCAAAGCTGCTAAGATGGCCGGGATGGTAAATATGAAACCCCCCACATGTGATTTTTTTCTTGATTGCTGTAATTTTTTTAATTGGGGGGTACTAAGCAACAATTTCATACCATGGCCCTTTGCAATACAAGAGCTTTTTATCTTGCGCTGCTTTTTGGTCAAGAGACTGTCAATAGTTTTAAGAGATTTGAGACCTGCATAAGGTACTTGATACATAACACCCTTGGCCTTCATCCTATGTTTATTATATACATATTCACAGCCCCCACCCCAGTTTTTGTTTGGTGCTCATAGCTATGGTGGTTCCCAATGCTGCTATTTTTTCACTCAAAGAAGCGTCTTTGCTTACAAATCTACCAAATGCAGCCTCTTCTAATTTCTTGTCTGCAACATGTCTCTTGTCAAGATCGGAATGTGTGTTGTATGCTATGTCATGGTCTCTACAAGCAGCATCTAGGGGATTAATACCAGGGTCCCCTCTGTTTAATCTATGATCCAATTTTGTGCCTGGACCACAATATTGATAGCCTGGAATGTGTAGTTCAAATGGCAGCTTGTTTATAATGTCATTAACCAACCCCCGGCCCTCAGAAACATTCCAAAATTTAGGTGGTAGAGTATTAATAATTTTTATGAGATATCCAATCCCCTTAGTGTCATTCACTATAAAATTAGACAATTTGGTGCTTATCATGTCCATAATTCCAACCTTTTCATTGTAAAAATTGTGGTTGCCAGCATTTTCCTCCCCAGCTATCACCAATAACCTATCCACAAGTTTCCTGACATCATCAACCCACACAAATTCTTTAGGCAGGGTGTTGTATTGTTTGATTCCACTGCCTGTCTTGATCTGTGACCATATGGGCTTGATTAAATTGTTGTATTTTGCCCCACTGCTAGACTTGACTCTTTTTTGTGTGGGATCATTGTTCTGGTATAGAGCATCTGATTTTATTAATATTTCTTTGTAATGTTCATAATCTTGATCTGTATAGCTTCCAGGCCTCTTCCTAGTCATCAGTTCCCACAATCCAGGTGTGCCGGGGTACTTAACAAAAGCACCTTTTTCTCCGAGACGAGATTCTGAATAAACAATTATATCATCCCCCATAAAAGTTACTCTGAAATTACCGATTCTATGAATAATGCTGCCATCAAGCTCTGTGTCGGCATATAAGCCAAAGACCTCATCTTTGTTGTCTTTAGGTGTGGTTAAATATTTTTGAGCAAGAAGACCCAATTCAATAGGATCCTGACTAGCCTCAATTCTTCTAGGAGCAACAGGACTAGGCGTATGAATACTGGAAAGTGGGGTGAATGGATAATCTAATATGTTCCTTGCAGCTACAGGCACAAGCTCTGTGATCAAATCTTGATTTTGCTCTGTAACAGTTTTGATATTCTTACCTAAATTATTAATAGCATCAATGACAGGCTGTTCTGTTAGTTTGTGTTTTTCATAAATTCCACGGTTCTCTGATTTCCATCCCTTAAATCTTTTTACAAGATAATCTCTTAACTTAAGATCATCAATGACTGGTCGTTTCATGGTTGTTTATTTATGTCTCAACGTCTAGAAAATCGTTGATTTTATTTCTGTATTTGCCAGTATTAGGTGTTCTTGTCATATCAATTGTGACAAACCCATAACTGTCCTGGTTCCAGCACTTGCTGCAAAATTTGGAAAAATCATTGTAGCTCAAGTCCCCACCTACATATTCATCATGTATGTGTTTGAGGTTGGTATGGTCTTGATGAAACACACATATAAAATTGCTATTGTCTCGGATCAGTTGCTTCGGTATTTTTGAAAAAGTCTGTGCCAGGTAGAAGCAGTCAATGTTTTTGTGTCGGCCCTGTGTAAAGAAATTTCTAACCTTGTTTTGATTATCCAGTATAATGTCATCAAACACAACAACAGAATTATCGAGACATTCATGAAGTGGCTTAACATCCGGTTCAAAAGTGGCAATATCTAATCCATCATATAGCTTCATCAGCTGCTGATATTTTAATTGTTCCAAGCTCTTAGAGAAAACATACAAGTGCCTGTTTTTCCAGTCTAACCAGTTGGGTGCCAATAAAAAATTATCAACCATTAGTGTAGTTTTACCACAAGCAGATGGCCCAACAATAAGACACCTAATATTATCAGGCAGCAGCACTCCATTTATCTTATTCTGCTGTTCAGGTTCTGGCAGCCTTTTTATAACATCCCAGGTGCTCATATTATAACTTTGTCTGCATCGATCCAGCTGTGTTCTGGAAGTCCTAGCCATTTGACAAATAACTTGTTGCCTTTTCTGCGGATGATTTTTTCTATGAGATATGTGTCAGGCTGTTTAGTTTTGCTGAGTTCTTGTTCATAGAACCTGCCTTTGAGAATTTCTCCTCGGTGATCTTTTATTATATATGTGTTAAGGGTCCCGGGTTTAACTTGAACCACTGTAAATAATTCGGTGCTCCAGTTTCTCGTAAAGCCTCTCTTGAATAAGTGCTTATATTTGCTGATTCTTACTTGGTCACCCACCCTGTATTTGGCTCTTCTTGTTGTTGGTTGGTATCTAGGATAATAAACAGTCCTGATCAATTTTTGCTCATCAGATGAAGTTACTTCAGAGGGTTTCATGTTGATTGTGGAATGGACCGAGTTGTTATATTTATGTAGAAGTTCTGGAAGAATATTAATCCATTTATAATTACCTTGAAGTGTAAATTGTTTATACATAAGATTTTTTAAGGTTCTGTTGAATCTCTCTACAATAGAGGCCTTGAGGTCACTGTAACTCGAGTAATGTTTTATTGCCTGGCTTTTAATAAATTGTTGAAACACTGAATTATAAAATTCTTTGCCATTATCTGTTTGCAAATAGCGCGGTGATCTTCCTGAATGATTGATGATTGTCCTGAGGGCTTCTGTAACACATTTTCCAGTCTTGGATTTGAGTGGCACAGCCCAGGCAAATTTTGAAAATGTGTCTATTACAGTGAGTAGATACTTGTAGCCCTTGTTGATTTTGTCTAAGTTTTTCAACTGCCCACTTGCTATTTCAATCAAGTCGCTCTGCCATAAATCATCTATGCCCTTTGTGACTACTGGAAGTCTCTTATAATTATGTCGGGCTTGTCTGTGTAATTCATCAACAATAATTTGTCTAGACATAATATGTAAACAAGAATATTGCAACTATAGGGTGTTCAGCAGCTGAGACTGCAGGATTTTCTAAATATAATTTGTCCCCAATATGTATTTTAAATTCCAAAGAGCCATCATCTTCAGTATAGGCTGTTTCTAATGTATTGGGGTCTGTAAAATCCTCTAACTCTACACTGGTGATTTTTGCTTTGTTCTCAGCATTTGTTATTGATAAGGTGGGGTAGTGGTGTGCCTGTGGCTGATGCCAATATTTGATCTTGATTGGTCTCAGTGTGCCTCCAACAAAAAACTGGTAATAAAATTGTGCAGGGGACAGCATATATATTTTGCCACCTGGTGTAAATGGTGAATCATATTCTTTGTTGGGGACGCTGTACAATTCAAGAATTACTGTATGTTTAGGATTCTCGATTATGCCTGTTATTTCTTTTTCTGCTGTAAGCAATCTGCTTGTTACAGATTCAAGGTGCTCATTGATGGTCCTAACAACATCATCATGGCCTGGCTTTATTTTTATGTCCACAGCAAGTCTCTTGTATTGTTGCACAATCTCTTGTAGCTGGGTGGCAAAAACAGACAGGGCATTTGCTTGATTGGATTCCATGGTTCCTAGCTGTTGCTTGATATTAGCTACAATTTGCTGTAAATTTTCAACAACTGCCAATTTTGAATTTTGAGCAGTGAGATCATGGACCTGTCTTCTGATATCCTCAAACAGGGCATGCAATTCATTAATATGTTGATTGGTTGGAAGAGTGGCCACTGTCTGAGTGAGTTGTTTGATCTCTGCTTGGATATTCTTGATATCCTCTGATTTCAATATGCGATTCACTGCCCTCTTAATATTTTTAAGTTCCTGCGATGTGGGAAGATTTGATACAGTATTCTGCAAAGATTCAAGTGCCAATTTTACATTGTTTAATTCAGATGCATCAGCCACATTTTGCATAGCATTTTGGAGCAGGGCTATATCTGCCTGAGAGGGTGTTGATTGTTGTAAAATTTCAAGCTTTGTTTGGATATCATCGATCAAATGATGAAAATGAGATAGTTCAGATTCAGTGTTGAGGTTTTCAAGCTTTGTGATTTGGTGCTGGACACTGACAAGAGTATCTACAATCCCAGGCAATCTGGATTCTAGTACATTTGCCAAATCACTTTGCACTGCTGCTATTGTACCTTCAAGATGGGTTATGGAACTTTGAATTTTTCCAAAATCTTCATATGTTTCAAGTTGCAGCTTGATGTTTGCAACACTCCGAGTTATTGCATTCAAAGCATCAGAAGATGGCAAGTTGTTCATAAAATTTTCAAGTGTCTCGATTTTTTCTTTAACCTCGGCTATGGCATTGTTCAGAGGGTCCAGATTAGGTATCTGGAGTGATTGAATCTGTTCTTTTAGAGTGGAAATCACTAGATCAAAATCTTCCTGTGATTTTATGCTTTTGACAATTGTTTGGAGCTGTGCCTGGACATTATTTATTTGCTCTTCCAATTGCTGTTTCAATTGCTCAGAGTTGGTGGCCTGGGTCTTAAATTTGCCTTGAAGAGCTGCTACAGCTTCTTCTAAACTTTGAAAATTATCCAATGTTGCCAGATCAGTATATTTCTGAAGCAGCAATTTGAGTTCAGAATCAATTTTAAGAAGAGGGTCCATGCATTGTGATTGTAAATTTGTAATTTCTAATTGAAGACTGGCATTGAGTGTAGTCTGTAAAGCTTGTAAATCACTTCTCAATTTCTTGACTCTGACATCAAGCATCAGAATCTCATCACTGTGATCTTCATGTCTTGTATGGCCAAATATATCATTAGGCATTTTTGTTTTAATGGTTATTTATTATAGAGTATCTGATTCTTAATTCTATAAAATAGGGTATAAGCTTGTCATAGGATCCAGGGACCTCAATATATAAGCAGTCACCAGCAGAAACAGTATATACAGTGCCAGAAATCATGTTTGAGTGCTTAATTCTATAAATATTTCTCCCTACTGAAATTTTAACATCACCCTCAGGAGTTGTAATAAATTGCAATTGACCACCTACAGGTAATTGGTAATGATTTAAATTATTGTTAAATATGTACAATATTTTGCCTGTTTCTTCATCATTATCTGTAAATATGCTGTTCAGATGAATAATTAACAAGCCACTCAGTTTAGACATTACAGATTGTAAATCAGGAGAGGCTTGTGGTGTCGGCAGCTCCATAATAGCCTGTTTTTTGAACCCAAATAAGTTCATAGGCATGTTTATTTATTTCAAATCATGCTCTGTAATTGGGCATTGTTTGCCATTTTTCAAATCGCAATGACCCCAAGGTAAAGTATGTATGCCACATGATAAAATACATCTCTTATCATCATGTGGGTCCAGAGCCACTTTTGTTACAACATTTGAAGTCAACAAGTGATCCTCACTCTGAATTCTATTTTCTGATGTTCTGATTGAACTCTGTGATTTGATGCAATTTTTATAATCTTCAAATACAAGCTCTTTTTCAACAGTCACTCTGCCAATGCCCTTGGCCTTTTTGGCAACAGCACCACTACATGTTTCAAAACTGTACATCTTGGCTCTTAACCCGGCAAATGCCACAATAACATCACCAAGTGTCTCATCTTTTAACTTGCCAGGTACCTTTTTGTTGTGGGGTTGAATTCTTGTATGTTCACTGGTATCAAAGTATTGAAGCAATTCAGGCTGTGACATATCTTGATAAACATCTTCTGTTTGAATATCAAGAATAAAACTATCCGTGTCCATGTACAATAATTTTACACGATCACCATAAAAAGGTTTCAGCACATCATAATACAATATTAACATATGTAATTTGGACAATTCCAATATCACAGCCCCTACATAAATAGGTTTATCAAACTTGATCTTTGTTTTCATCATGTTGAAAAGTGCCATGTGCTCATCATAAATTCTTCTATAATTGAAGTTGGGCTTTGCAACCAATTTTTTGCTCAGGCTGGGGTCAGTAATTATTTTAACATCGGTATGTTTCCTGACATTTTCAATAGTTTTGCCATACACTGAATTCACCATCAATTTAAACAAGCTCTTATCAAATTGGCTCTTTGCAGATGTTCGAAGCTCCGTGTTTGTATCAATGTATGGTTTCAACCATTCTGAGTGCCTGAACCTCAAGACTTTGCCAACTTTGGTTACTTGAACACCATGTTTCATCAGGAACTGGAGGTTTTTGTAATATAAGACACAACCCTGTTTCGGCTCCAGGGTCATCATGAGCTTCTTCTGTTTAGAACCAGGTGAGCACTGAGCCTCGGGAATTGGGGGCAGATCAGAAAATTTATTGTGCAAATGATCTGGAAATATCAGTTCAGTCTCTAAGAAGAGGCCATATTCACTGTCATCAAAATCCTGAAGATCCTCAATATTGAAATCTTCGACCCATTCAAGCCCTGCATATGGCAATTTATCCATCATAGCATGACCATAGAGGTTGTTTGCATCCACATACAGTATATAATTTGATGGCCGTGCTGGATCATAATCAGGCATATACTTGTTATTTGCTCTGGCATATTTCTGGGAACATTGCACCATCCCTCCTCTTATACATTTCTCCATAAACAGATACATATCTTGATTTTGGATTAGATCCAATTGCTTTTTGGTATTGAAAAACATTGCGGCCCATGCTAGGCCCGGGGCACTGTAAAAATACACTGGATCCAGTCCATAATTTTGCATGGAAGATTTTCTGAATGCCTGCATTATATCAGCTGAGAGGGTGACATCAAGTTTCAAATAAGCCATGTGATAATCACGAAATGTCTTGCATTTTAAACTCTTCCACATCAATTTGGCATGGTGATAATCTTCATCAGTGATTCCAGATCCTCTGATTTTGCTGTAAAATGCTTCTTGTGGTGGCAGGGAACACTCATCAAATTTAGAAAAATCTGTGACATAGTCATATGGATATACACCCTTCCGCCTAATTAATTTCAGGTCCTGATTTGGAAACGAGGCACGTGTGATTTTCAAGTCATCATCAGATAATTGAGAGGCCAGTGTAGCCAGGCTAGCAGGTAAAAATCTGTAAGAATCAAGAAATCTTATGTGAATAGGAACACCATCAACTTTAATTATCTTGCTAATAGATATATATTTTTCATCATTTTCAGCTAAAATGTTTAAATTCTGCTTGTCAAACCCCTCGTACCTGATCAGATGATGGAAATCATAATTGGATGCACCATGGCAGAATATGGGGATAAATTTTGGTCTCTTGATCTTAATATTACAGCTACTACACAGGGCCATTAAGAATTTACCATCTGTATGAGAATGGTGATGAACCTTAATATTTGTATCTGAAAATTCAGAATCACATACCGGGCATTTTTCTGCATTGTTGAAATCTTCAATCTGTTCTTCTGTTAAAGGCAACATAGGCTTTGATTTTAATATATTGTTAGATGCTATGTCACGGCACACATTTTCCATTCTATGTGCAAATTCTTTGATGGCATCTTCTCCCATGTATGAATATTCTTTACTAGCTACACCATCCTGTACAACCACATAACAAAAGCTGGAAGGTTCATGTTGCTGGTATGGTGTACTTGATGATTCTTCTGGATCTGGGCTACAGAATGCAAGAGGTTTGAGGTTCGATTCAAAATCACAGGCAATATATACTGGGTGTTCCAACAAGGCTTCATACTTTTTGAATTTGCAATTTTCACTTGGATTGGGCATCACCATATGAACAGGTTTATGGTTGCCACAGTATTTCAGATGCTCAATTAACTTGTTTTTAGCAATTTCTGCATTTTTTTCAGGAACCCTATTTACCATTTTTTGACCATCAAATACAGTTAAACATCTTCTGCACAACTTGAATATTCTATTAGATTTGTCTAGTTGTGTTCTGACTAAAGCTTCAAGATTATGTATCAGAGTGTAATGGTTTGTGCCATCCCCTTCAATTAAGAGCAGATCAATCGGAATTGCAGATTCATCATCAAGTGTACTGATTCTGAGAGGTGCTATCGGGCAATTGCCAGTGGAACAAATAAATACATTAATAGATAATTGTTTGCCATCGATGTGCCTGGCCTTTTTTTCAAATTTGTCAATATTCTGAACAGACATTGGATATTCTAAACCCTCCATTGCATCGTCAAAATCGTGCTCATGTTGTTTGTAATAAGTTATTCTCTGAGGATCCTTTGAAACTGGATACAAAGCAGCTAATATACACCACAAAAAGCATTTCTGGTCGGCGTTTTTTATATTGACCACGGCTCTTTTGTTTTTGATATTAGCAGGCAAAGGCACATAAGTAGATCCTTGTAATGGGCTGAATTCAGAAATATTAACATATAACTTGTGTGATGAACCGCATAGGCTCCATCCTGATTCTTTTGCCGCAAATTCAGAGTGTTTGATGTTCAGTTGATTTATCAAATTGCCTATTATTGTGTCTGAATTTGCATTTGAATATACCGGTACAGTTTCTGTTATGTGGGGCTGTGTAAATTTTGTGCCATTTGGTTTCTTATATTGTACAAACAATTTGAGGGATAGCTTATAAGAGCCATTTTGTGCATTAAGAATTGCCTGCAGATCAGAATTTATACTGTTCAAGAAATTCTCAATGCCACATCTTGGCTCTGATACAAACCGGTGATCCCTTAATTGGCCGTTAAAACTGCTACGGATGGGTGCATAGCGTAGCTGTTTTGCTGCTCTGGTATTAACAGGTGCTTCGTGCCTTCTTTTCTGAGCAGATGTGGATGGTTGAGAGGGCAATGCAGAGCAAGTATCTTTATGTTTATATGTGAAATATTCCATGTTATATTTTCTATTGCATTTGGGGCAAATTTTTGTGGGAGTTTTGTATTTGTCCGGATTACAAATTTTTTGATGTCTGGCCCAATTAGAGCTAAATATATTTTTATTGCATTGATTACAATATTTTTGATTCGGCATTTTTGTTGTTGTTTATTATATACAATTTCCTGGGTTTCAATTCAAAACTTTATACTGGATAAAAAATATCAGTTGGGTTCAGCACTGTGATTTGTATGTGTATATGTATATATGTATATATACACTTAATATTTTTGGTTTTGGTATTTATATAAAATTTCCTGGGATTCAAATCTAATCTCTATGGATTAATATTATTAATATTAATCTTAAGACAGGTTGTAAAGCCAATAGCTTACAAGTGGAAAATCATTCACACTGACCCAAATGCCTGCACGAACATGCATCTATAGAATAGCAATAACCTTGTTATGTATAACAGGCTGGGACAAATATAAGCTTGACTCTAAATATGACTGGATTACAACAAATAACAGATTTTATATTGTTCAATTAAACCAAACAGGCCTGTAAGTATAAGAAGCACTGTATCAACACGTCTGTTCCCCTCAGTCACTCTCACATAAATGGCTGATGCAATAATCGGGAATTTCTGTAAATACTGGCGCTGAGGAAAAAAATCAATACTACCGTCTCGGGAATTGCGCACATTGCCACAGAGGGGAAACATGCAAAAACAGACCAATTCTAGAGGTAGGCTCTGCATATTGCATTGTTTTAATATTGGATAAGCAAATTGAACAGTATCCAATTAAACTTAAACCTGAAGTAAATATGTATAGGTAGGTATGGATACAAGTTTATAGACAAACTGATGCAATTTTTGTAAATCTGCTTGAGGAGAGTTAATACTTTCCGAATTACAAAACTCTTTGGGTTAGGCAGGTGCTACACTTAAACAAATGAACATGTTATGCAAGTTTTAAGTATAAACAAATCAATCTGAGGAAGCTCTTCGTTTCTGAAAAATTCCCGAGGGCATTTTTACAAAAATCTTGAATTAGACAAGATTCCACACTTGCTCAAAAACTCATATGCTCATGTTAAGCAAGTTTTAAGTGTAGCAAAGCTGCTTGAGGGGATGCTCTTCCTTTCTCGCGCTGTCCGTAGCATAAAACCCACTACTTTCCTATCTGAAAATTTGAAAATTCTTAAAAAATTCGTCGAAAATCTTGATGTCTCCAATCTCTTGTTTTGTACGTTTTTTCCACGTGTCTTGATATCCAATGTATCCCTGCAAAGTTTGGTGAAGATCTGAGTATGTCGTTTTTAACCTTATCTGGAACATCCTTTCTGAAAATTTGAAAATTGTTAAAAAATTCGTCCAAAATCTTGATGTCTCCAATCTCTTTTTTGTACGTTTTTTCCACGTGTCTTGACATCCAATGTATCCCTGCAAAGTTTGGTGAAGATCTGAGTATGTAGTTTTTGACCTTATCTGGAACCTCCCATCTGAAAATTTGAAAATTCTTAAAAAATTCGACCAAAATCTTGATGTCTCCAATCTTTTGTTTTGTACGTTTTTTCCACGTGTCTTGACACATAATGTATCCATGCAAAGTTTGGTGAAGATCTGAGTATGTAGTTTTTGACCTTATATGGAACCTCCTATCTGAAAATTTGAAAATTCTTAAAAAATTCGTCCAAAATCTTGATGTCTCCAATCTCTTGTTTTGTACGTTTTTTCCACTTGTCTTGACCTCCAATGGATCCCTGCAAAGTTTGGTGAAGATCTGAGTATGTCGTTTTTGACCTTATCTGGAACCTCCCATCTGAAAATTTGAAAATTCTTAAAAAATTCGTCGAAAATCTTGATGTCTCCGATCTCTTGTTTTGTACGTTTTTTCCACGTGTCTTGACATGCAAAGTATTCCTGCAAAGTTTGGTGAAGATCTGAGTATGTAGTTTTTGACCTCATCTGGAACCTCCTATCTGAAAATTTGAAAATTCTTAAAAAATTCGTCCAAAATCTTGATGTCTCCAATCTCTTGTTTTGTACGTTTTTTCCACGTGTCTTGACATCCAATGTATCCCTGCAAAGTTTGGTGAAGATCTGAGTATGTAGTTTTTGACCTTATCTGGAACCTCCTATCTGAAAATTTGAAAATTCTTCAAAAATTCGTCGAAAATCTTGATGTCTCCAATCTCTTGTTTTTTCGTTTTTTCCACGTGTCTTGATATCCAATGTATCCCTGCAAAGTTTGGTGAAGATCTGAGTATGTCGTTTTTGACCTTATCTGGAACATCCTTTCTGAAAATTTGAAAATTGTTAAAAAATTCGTCCAAAATCTTGATGTCTCCAATCTCTTTTTTGTACGTTTTTTCCACGTGTCTTGACATCCAATGGATCCCTGCAAAGTTTGGTGAAGATCTGAGTATGTAGTTTTTGACCTTATCTGGAACCTCCCATCTGAAAATTTGAAAATTCTTAAAAAATTCGACCAAAATCTTGATGTCTCCAATCTTTTGTTTTGTACGTTTTTTCCACGTGTCTTGACACATAATGTATCCATGCAAAGTTTGGTGAAGATCTGAGTATGTAGTTTTTGACCTTATATGGAACCTCCTATCTGAAAATTTGAAAATTCTTAAAAAATTCGTCCAAAATCTTGATGTCTCCAATCTCTTGTTTTGTACGTTTTTTCCACGTGTCTTGACATCCAATGTATCCCTGCAAAGTTTGGTGAAGATCTGAGTATGTAGTTTTTGACCTTATCTGGAACCTCCCATCTGAAAATTTGAAAATTCCTAAAAAATCCGTGCAAAATCTTGATGACCCCAATCTCTTGTTTTGTACGTTTTTTCCACGTGTCTTGACATCCAATGTATTCCTGCAATGTTTGGTGAAGATCTGAGTATGTAGTTTTTGACCTTATATGGAACCTCCTATCTGAAAATTTGAAAATTCTTAAAAAATTCGACCAAAATCTTGATGTTCCGAATCCTATGTTTTGTATGTTTTTTCCACGTGTCTTGACATCCAATGTATCCCTGCAAAGTTTGGTGAAGATCTGAGTATGTAGTTTTTGACCTTATATTGAACCTCCCATCTGAAAATTTGAAAATTCTTAAAAAATTCGTCCAAAATCTTGTTGACCCCAATCTCTTGTTTTGTACGTTTTTTCCACGTGTCTTGACATCCAAAGTATCCCTGCAAAGTTTGGTGAAGATCTGAGTATGTAGTTTTTGACCTTATATGGAACCTCCTTTCTGAAAATTTGAGAATTCTTAAAAAATTCGTCCAAAATCTTGATGTCTCCAATCTCTTGTTTTGTACGTTTTTTCCACGTGTCTTGACATCCAATGTATCCATGCAAAGTTTGGTGAAGATCTGAGTATGTCGTTTTTGACCTTATCTGGAACCTCCCATCTGAAAATTTGAAAATTCTTAAAAAATTCGTCGAAAATCTTGATGTCTCCAATCTTTTGTTTTGTACGTTTTTTCCACGTGTCTTGACATGCAAAGTATCCCTGCAACGTTTGGTGAAGATCTGAGTATGTAGTTTTTGACCTTATCTGGAACCTCCTATCTGAAAATTTGAAAATTCTTAAAAAATTCGTCGAAAATCTTGATGTCTCCAATCTCTTGTTTTGTACGTTTTTTCCACGTGTCTTGATATCCAATGTATCCCTGCAAAGTTTGGTGAAGATCTGAGTATGTCGTTTTTGACCTTATCTGGAACATCCATTCTGAAAATTTGAAAATTGTTAAAAAATTCGTCCAAAATCTTGATGTTTCCAATCTCTTTTTTGTACGTTTTTTCCACGTGTCTTGACATCCAATGTATCCCTGCAAAGTTTGGTGAAGATCTGAGTATGTAGTTTTTGACCTTATCTGGAACCTCCCAACTGAAAATTTGAAAATTCTTAAAAAATTCGACCAAAATCTTGATGTCTCCAATCTTTTGTTTTGTACGTTTTTTCCACGTGTCTTGACACATAATGTATCCATGCAAAGTTTGGTGAAGATCTGAGTATGTAGTTTTTGACCTTATATGGAACCTCCTATCTGAAAATTTGAAAATTCTTCAAAAATTCGTCCAAAATCTTGATGTCTCCAATCTCTTGTTTTGTACGTTTTTTCCACGTGTCTTGACATCCAATGTATCCCTGCAAAGTTTGGTGAAGATCTGAGTATGTAGTTTTTGACCTTATCTGGAACCTCCCATCTGAAAATTTGAAAATTCCTAAAAAATCCGTGCAAAATCTTGATGACCCCAATCTCTTGTTTTGTACGTTTTTTCCACGTGTCTTGACATCCAATGTATCCATGCAAAGTTTGGTGAAGATCTGAGTATGTCGTTTTTGACCTTATCTGGAACATCCTTTCTGAAAATTTGAAAATTGTTAAAAAATTCGTCCAAAATCTTGATGTCTCCAATCTCTTTTTTGTACGTTTTTTCCACGTGTCTTGACATCCAATGTATCCCTGCAAAGTTTGGTGAAGATCTGAGTATGTAGTTTTTGACCTTATATGGAACCTCCTTTCTGAAAATTTGAAAATTCTCAAAAAATTCGTCCATAATCTTGATGTCTCCAATCTCTTGTTTTGTACGTTTTTTCCACGTGTCTTGACATCCAATGTATCCCTGCAAAGTTTGGTGAAGATCTGAGTATGTAGTTTTTGACCTTATCTGGAACCTCCCATCTGAAAATTTGAAAATTCTTAAAAAATTCGACCAAAATCTTGATGTCTCCAATCTTTTGTTTTGTACGTTTTTTCCACGTGTCTTGACACATAATGTATCCATGCAAAGTTTGGTGAAGATCTGAGTATGTAGTTTTTGACCTTATATGGAACCTCCTTTCTGAAAATTTGAAAATTCTCAAAAAATTCGTCCATAATCTTGATGTCTCCAATCTCTTGTTTTGTACGTTTTTTCCACGTGTCTTGACATCCAATGTATCCCTGCAAAGTTTGGTGAAGATCTGAGTATGTAGTTTTTGACCTTATCTGGAACCTCCCAACTGAAAATTTGAAAATTCTTAAAAAATTCGACCAAAATCTTGATGTCTCCAATCTTTTGTTTTGTACGTTTTTTCCACGTGTCTTGACACATAATGTATCCATGCAAAGTTTGGTGAAGATCTGAGTATGTAGTTTTTGACCTTATATGGAACCTCCTATTTGAAAATTTGAAAATTCTTAAAAAATTCGTCCAAAATCTTGATGTCTCCAATCTCTTGTTTTGTACGTTTTTTCCACGTGTCTTGACATCCAATGTATCCCTGCAAAGTTTGGTGAAGATCTGAGTATGTAGTTTTTGACCTTATCTGGAACCTCCCATCTGAAAATTTGAAAATTCCTAAAAAATCCGTGCAAAATCTTGATGACCCCAATCTCTTGTTTTGTACGTTTTTTCCACGTGTCTTGACATCCAATGTATCCATGCAAAGTTTGGTGAAGATCTGAGTATGTCGTTTTTGACCTTATCTGGAACCTCCCAACTGAAAATTTGAAAATTCTTAAAAAATTCGACCAAAATCTTGATGTCTCCAATCTTTTGTTTTGTACGTTTTTTCCACGTGTCTTGACACATAATGTATCCATGCAAAGTTTGGTGAAGATCTGAGTATGTAGTTTTTGACCTTATATGGAACCTCCTATCTGAAAATTTGAAAATTCTTAAAAAATTCGTCCAAAATCTTGATGTCTCCAATCTCTTGTTTTGTACGTTTTTTCCACGTGTCTTGACATCCAATGTATCCCTGCAAAGTTTGGTGAAGATCTGAGTATGTAGTTTTTGACCTTATATGGAACCTCCTTTCTGAAAATTTGAAAATTCTCAAAAAATTCGTCCATAATCTTGATGTCTCCAATCTCTTGTTTTGTACGTTTTTTCCACGTGTCTTGACATCCAATGTATCCCTGCAAAGTTTGGTGAAGATCTGAGTATGTAGTTTTTGACCTTATCTGGAACCTCCCATCTGAAAATTTGAAAATTCTTAAAAAATTCGACCAAAATCTTGATGTCTCCAATCTTTTGTTTTGTACGTTTTTTCCACGTGTCTTGACACATAATGTATCCATGCAACGTTTGGTGAAGATCTGAGTATGTAGTTTTTGACCTTATCTGGAACCTCCTATCTGAAAATTTGAAAATTCTTCAAAAATTCGTCGAAAATCTTGATGTCTCCAATCTCTTGCTTTGTACGTTTTTTCCACGTGTCTTGACATCCAATGTATCCCTGCAATGTTTGGTGGAGATCTGAGTATGTAGTTTTTGACCTTATCTGGAACCTCCTATCTGAAAATTTGAAAATTCTTCAAAAATTCGTCCAAAATCTTGATGTCTCCAATCTCTTGTTTTGTACGTTTTTTCCACGTGTCTCGACCTCCAATGTATCCCTGCAAAGTTAGTGAAGATCTGAGTATGTCGTTTTTGACCTTATCTGGAACATCCTTTCTGAAAATTTGAAAATTCTTAAAAAATTCGTCGAAAATCTTGATGTCTCCAATCTCTTGTTTTGTACGTTTTTTCCACGTTTCTTGACATCCAATGTATCCCTGCAAAGTTTGGTGAAGATCTGAGTCTGTAGTTTTTGACCTTATATGGAACCTCCTTTCTGAAAATTTGAAAATTCTCAAAAAATTCGTCCATAATCTTGATGTCTCCAATCTCTTGTTTTGTACGTTTTTTCCACGTGTCTTGACATCCAATGTATCCCTGCAAAGTTTGGTGAAGATCTGAGTATGTAGTTTTTGACCTTATATGGAACCTCCTATCTGAAAATTTGAAAATTCTTAAAAAATTCGTCCAAAATCTTGATGTCACCAATCCTATGTTTTGTATGTTTTTTCCACGTGTCTTGACATCCAATGTATCCATGCAAAGTTTGGTGAAGATCTGAGTATGTCGTTTTTGACCTTATCTGGAACCTCCCATCTGAAAATTTGAAAATTCTTAAAAAATTCGTCGAAAACCTTGATGTCTCCGATCTCTTGTTTTGTACGTTTTTTCCACGTGTCTTGACATGCAAAGTATTCCTGCAAAGTTTGGTGAAGATCTGAGTATGTAGTTTTTGACCTCATCTGGAACCTCCTATCTGAAAATTTGAAAATTCTTAAAAAATTCGTCCAAAATTTTGATGTCTCCAATCTCTTGTTTTGTACGTTTTTTCCACGTGTCTTGACATCCAATGTATCCCTGCAATGTTTGGTGAAGATCTGAGTATGTAGTTTTTGACCTTATCTGGAACCTCCCATCTGAAAATTTGAAAATTCCTAAAAAATCCGTCCAAAATCTTGATGACCCCAATCTCTTGTTTTGTACGTTTTTTCCACGTGTCTTGACATCCAATGTATCCCTGCAAAGTTTGGTGAAGATCTGAGTATGTAGTTTTTGACCTTATCTGGAACCTCCTATCTGAAAATTTGAAATTCTTAAAAAATTCGTCCAAATCCTTGATGTCTCCAATCTCTTGTTTTGTACGTTTTTTCCACGTGTCTTGATATCCAATGTATCCCTGCAAAGTTTGGTGAAGATCTGAGTATGTCGTTTTTGACCTTATCTGGAACATCCTTTCTGAAAATTTGAAAATTGTTAAAAAATTCGTCCAAAATCTTGATGTCTCCAATCTCTTTTTTGTACGTTTTTTCCACGTGTCTTGACATCCAATGTATCCCTGCAAAGTTTGGTGAAGATCTGAGTATGTAGTTTTTGACCTTATCTGGAACCTCCCATCTGAAAATTTGAAAATTCTTAAAAAATTCGACCAAAATCTTGATGTCTCCAATCTTTTGTTTTGTACGTTTTTTCCACGTGTCTTGACACATAATGTATCCATGCAAAGTTTGGTGAAGATCTGAGTATGTAGTTTTTGACCTTATATGGAACCTCCTATCTGAAAATTTGAAAATTCTTAAAAAATTCGTCCAAAATCTTGATGTCTCCAATCTCTTGTTTTGTACGTTTTTTCCACGTGTCTTGACATCCAATGTATCCCTGCAAAGTTTAGTGAAGATCTGAGTATGTAGTTTTTGACCTTATCTGGAACCTCCCATCTGAAAATATGAAAATTCCTAAAAAATCCGTGCAAAATCTTGATGACCCCAATCTCTTGTTTTGTACGTTTTTTCCACGTGTCTTGACATCCAATGTATTCCTGCAATGTTTGGTGAAGATCTGAGTATGTAGTTTTTGACCTTATATGGAACCTCCTATCTGAAAATTTGAAAATTCTTAAAAAATTCGACCAAAATCTTGATGTTCCGAATCCTATGTTTTGTATGTTTTTTCCACGTGTCTTGACATCCAATGTATCCATGCAAAGTTTGGTGAAGATCTGAGTATGTAGTTTTTGACCTTATATTGAACCTCCCATCTGAAAATTTGAAAATTCTTAAAAAATTCGTCCAAAATCTTGATGACCCCAATCTTTTGTTTTGTACGTTTTTTCCACGTGTCTTGACACATAATGTATCCATGCAAAGTTTGGTGAAGATCTGAGTATGTAGTTTTTGACCTTATATGGAACCTCCTATCTGAAAATTTGAAAATTCTTAAAAAATTCGTCCAAAATCTTGATGTCTCCAATCTCTTGTTTTGTACGTTTTTTCCACGTGTCTTGACATCCAATGTATCCCTGCAAAGTTTGGTGAAGATCTGAGTATGTAGTTTTTGACCTTATCTGGAACCTCCCATCTGAAAATTTGAAAATTCCTAAAAAATCCGTGCAAAATCTTGATGACCCCAATCTCTTGTTTTGTACGTTTTTTCCACGTGTCTTGACATCCAATGTATCCATGCAAAGTTTGGTGAAGATCTGAGTATGTCGTTTTTGACCTTATCTGGAACCTCCCAACTGAAAATTTGAAAATTCTTAAAAAATTCGACCAAAATCTTGATGTCTCCAATCTTTTGTTTTGTACGTTTTTTCCACGTGTCTTGACACATAATGTATCCATGCAAAGTTTGGTGAAGATCTGAGTATGTAGTTTTTGACCTTATATGGAACCTCCTATCTGAAAATTTGAAAATTCTTAAAAAATTCGTCCAAAATCTTGATGTCTCCAATCTCTTGTTTTGTACGTTTTTTCCACGTGTCTTGACATCCAATGTATCCCTGCAAAGTTTGGTGAAGATCTGAGTATGTAGTTTTTGACCTTATATGGAACCTCCTTTCTGAAAATTTGAAAATTCTCAAAAAATTCGTCCATAATCTTGATGTCTCCAATCTCTTGTTTTGTACGTTTTTTCCACGTGTCTTGACATCCAATGTATCCCTGCAAAGTTTGGTGAAGATCTGAGTATGTAGTTTTTGACCTTATCTGGAACCTCCCATCTGAAAATTTGAAAATTCTTAAAAAATTCGACCAAAATCTTGATGTCTCCAATCTTTTGTTTTGTACGTTTTTTCCACGTGTCTTGACACATAATGTATCCATGCAACGTTTGGTGAAGATCTGAGTATGTAGTTTTTGACCTTATCTGGAACCTCCTATCTGAAAATTTGAAAATTCTTCAAAAATTCGTCGAAAATCTTGATGTCTCCAATCTCTTGCTTTGTACGTTTTTTCCACGTGTCTTGACATCCAATGTATCCCTGCAATGTTTGGTGGAGATCTGAGTATGTAGTTTTTGACCTTATCTGGAACCTCCTATCTGAAAATTTGAAAATTCTTCAAAAATTCGTCCAAAATCTTGATGTCTCCAATCTCTTGTTTTGTACGTTTTTTCCACGTGTCTCGACCTCCAATGTATCCCTGCAAAGTTAGTGAAGATCTGAGTATGTCGTTTTTGACCTTATCTGGAACATCCTTTCTGAAAATTTGAAAATTCTTAAAAAATTCGTCGAAAATCTTGATGTCTCCAATCTCTTGTTTTGTACGTTTTTTCCACGTTTCTTGACATCCAATGTATCCCTGCAAAGTTTGGTGAAGATCTGAGTCTGTAGTTTTTGACCTTATATGGAACCTCCTTTCTGAAAATTTGAAAATTCTCAAAAAATTCGTCCATAATCTTGATGTCTCCAATCTCTTGTTTTGTACGTTTTTTCCACGTGTCTTGACATCCAATGTATCCCTGCAAAGTTTGGTGAAGATCTGAGTATGTAGTTTTTGACTTTATATGGAACCTCCTATCTGAAAATTTGAAAATTCTTAAAAAATTCGTCCAAAATCTTGATGTCACCAATCCTATGTTTTGTATGTTTTTTCCACGTGTCTTGACATCCAATGTATCCATGCAAAGTTTGGTGAAGATCTGAGTATGTCGTTTTTGACCTTATCTGGAACCTCCCATCTGAAAATTTGAAAATTCTTAAAAAATTCGTCGAAAACCTTGATGTCTCCGATCTCTTGTTTTGTACGTTTTTTCCACGTGTCTTGACATGCAAAGTATTCCTGCAAAGTTTGGTGAAGATCTGAGTATGTAGTTTTTGACCTCATCTGGAACCTCCTATCTGAAAATTTGAAAATTCTTAAAAAATTCGTCCAAAATTTTGATGTCTCCAATCTCTTGTTTTGTACGTTTTTTCCACGTGTCTTGACATCCAATGTATCCCTGCAATGTTTGGTGAAGATCTGAGTATGTAGTTTTTGACCTTATCTGGAACCTCCCATCTGAAAATTTGAAAATTCCTAAAAAATCCGTCCAAAATCTTGATGACCCCAATCTCTTGTTTTGTACGTTTTTTCCACGTGTCTTGACATCCAATGTATCCCTGCAAAGTTTGGTGAAGATCTGAGTATGTAGTTTTTGACCTTATCTGGAACCTCCTATCTGAAAATTTGAAATTCTTAAAAAATTCGTCCAAATCCTTGATGTCTCCAATCTCTTGTTTTGTACGTTTTTTCCACGTGTCTTGATATCCAATGTATCCCTGCAAAGTTTGGTGAAGATCTGAGTATGTCGTTTTTGACCTTATCTGGAACATCCTTTCTGAAAATTTGAAAATTGTTAAAAAATTCGTCCAAAATCTTGATGTCTCCAATCTCTTTTTTGTACGTTTTTTCCACGTGTCTTGACATCCAATGTATCCCTGCAAAGTTTGGTGAAGATCTGAGTATGTAGTTTTTGACCTTATCTGGAACCTCCCATCTGAAAATTTGAAAATTCTTAAAAAATTCGACCAAAATCTTGATGTCTCCAATCTTTTGTTTTGTACGTTTTTTCCACGTGTCTTGACACATAATGTATCCATGCAAAGTTTGGTGAAGATCTGAGTATGTAGTTTTTGACCTTATATGGAACCTCCTATCTGAAAATTTGAAAATTCTTAAAAAATTCGTCCAAAATCTTGATGTCTCCAATCTCTTGTTTTGTACGTTTTTTCCACGTGTCTTGACATCCAATGTATCCCTGCAAAGTTTAGTGAAGATCTGAGTATGTAGTTTTTGACCTTATCTGGAACCTCCCATCTGAAAATATGAAAATTCCTAAAAAATCCGTGCACAATCTTGATGACCCCAATCTCTTGTTTTGTACGTTTTTTCCACGTGTCTTGACATCCAATGTATTCCTGCAATGTTTGGTGAAGATCTGAGTATGTAGTTTTTGACCTTATATGGAACCTCCTATCTGAAAATTTGAAAATTCTTAAAAAATTCGACCAAAATCTTGATGTTCCGAATCCTATGTTTTGTATGTTTTTTCCACGTGTCTTGACATCCAATGTATCCATGCAAAGTTTGGTGAAGATCTGAGTATGTAGTTTTTGACCTTATATTGAACCTCCCATCTGAAAATTTGAAAATTCTTAAAAAATTCGTCCAAAATCTTGATGACCCCAATCTCTTGTTTTGTACGTTTTTTCCACGTGTCTTGACATCCAAAGTATCCCTGCAAAGTTTGGTGAAGATCTGAGTATGTAGTTTTTGACCTTATATGGAACCTCCTTTCTGAAAATTTGAGAATTCTTAAAAAAATCGTCCAAAATCTTGATGTCTCCAATCTCTTGTTTTGTACGTTTTTTCCACGTGTCTTGACATCCAATGTATCCATGCAAAGTTTGGTGAAGATCTGAGTATGTCGTTTTTGACCCTATCTGGAACCTCCCATCTGAAAATTTGAAAATTCTTAAAAAATTCGTCGAAAATCTTGATGTCTCCAATCTCTTGTTTTGTACGTTTTTTCCACGTGTCTTGACATGCAAAGTATCCCTGCAACGTTTGGTGAAGATCTGAGTATGTAGTTTTTGACCTTATCTGGAACCTCCTATCTGAAAATTTGAAAATTCTTCAAAAATTCGTCGAAAATCTTGATGTCTCCAATCTCTTGTTTTGTACGTTTTTTCCACGTGTCTTGACATCCAATGTATTCCTGCAATGTTTGGTGGAGATCTGAGTATGTAGTTTTAGACCTTATCTGGAACCTCCTATCTGAAAATTTGAAAATTCTTCAAAAATTCGTCCAAAATCTTGATGTCTCCAATCTCTTGTTTTGTACGTTTTTTCCACGTGTCTCGACCTCCAATGGATCCCTGCAAAGTTTGGTGAAGATCTGAGTATGTCGTTTTTGACCTTATCTGGAACATCCTTTCTGAAAATTTGAAAATTCTTAAAAAATTCGTCCAAAATCTTGATGTCTCCAATCTCTTGTTTTGTACGTTTTTTCCACGTGTCTTGATATCCAATGTATCCCTGCAAAGTTTGGTGAAGATCTGAGTATGTCGTTTTTGACCTTATATGGAACCTCCTATCTGAAAATTTGAAAATTCTTAAAAAATTCGTCCAAAATCTTGATGTCTCCAATCTCTTTTTTGTACGTTTTTTCCACGTGTCTTGACATCCAATGTATCCCTGCAAAGTTTGGTGAAGATCTGAGTATGTAGTTTTTGACCTTATCTGGAACCTCCCATCTGAAAATTTGAAAATTCTTAAAAAATTCGACCAAAATCTTGATGTCTCCAATCTTTTGTTTTGTACGTTTTTTCCACGTGTCTTGACACATAATGTATCCATGCAAAGTTTGGTGAAGATCTGAGTATGTAGTTTTTGACCTTATATGGAACCTCCTATCTGAAAATTTGAATATTCTTAAAAAATTCGTCCAAAATCTTGATGTCTCCAATCTCTTGTTTTGTACGTTTTTTCCACGTGTCTTGACATCCAATGTATCCCTGCAAAGTTTGGTGAAGATCTGAGTATGTAGTTTTTGACCTTATCTGGAACCTCCCATCTGAAAATTTGAAAATTCCTAAAAAATCCGTGCAAAATCTTGATGACCCCAATCTCTTGTTTTGTACGTTTTTTCCACGTGTCTTGACATCCAATGTATTCCTGCAATGTTTGGTGAAGATCTGAGTATGTAGTTTTTGACCTTATATGGAACCTCCTATCTGAAAATTTGAAAATTCTTAAAAAATTCGACCAAAATCTTGATGTTCCGAATCCTATGTTTTGTATGTTTTTTCCACGTGTCTTGACATCCAATGTATCCCTGCAAAGTTTGGTGAAGATCTGAGTATGTAGTTTTTGACCTTATATTGAACCTCCCATCTGAAAATTTGAAAATTCTTAAAAAATTCGTCCAAAATCTTGATGACCCCAATCTCTTGTTTTGTACGTTTTTTCCACGTGTCTTGACATCCAAAGTATCCCTGCAAAGTTTGGTGAAGATCTGAGTATGTAGTTTTTGACCTTATATGGAACCTCCTTTCTGAAAATTTGAGAATTCTTAAAAAATTCGTCCAAAATCTTGATGTCTCCAATCTCTTGTTTTGTACGTTTTTTCCACGTGTCTTGACATCCAATGTATCCATGCAAAGTTTGGTGAAGATCTGAGTATGTCGTTTTTGACCTTATCTGGAACCTCCCATCTGAAAATTTGAAAATTCTTAAAAAATTCGTCGAAAATCTTGATGTCTCCAATCTTTTGTTTTGTACGTTTTTTCCACGTGTCTTGACATGCAAAGTATCCCTGCAACGTTTGGTGAAGATCTGAGTATGTAGTTTTTGACCTTATCTGGAACCTCCTATCTGAAAATTTGAAAATTCTTAAAAAATTCGTCGAAAATCTTGATGTCTCCAATCTCTTGTTTTGTACGTTTTTTCCACGTGTCTTGATATCCAATGTATCCCTGCAAAGTTTGGTGAAGATCTGAGTATGTCGTTTTTGACCTTATCTGGAACATCCTTTCTGAAAATTTGAAAATTGTTAAAAAATTCGTCCAAAATCTTGATGTCTCCAATCTCTTTTTTGTACGTTTTTTCCACGTGTCTTGACATCCAATGTATCCCTGCAAAGTTTGGTGAAGATCTGAGTATGTAGTTTTTGACCTTATCTGGAACCTCCCATCTGAAAATTTGAAAATTCTTAAAAAATTCGACCAAAATCTTGATGTCTCCAATCTTTTGTTTTGTACGTTTTTTCCACGTGTCTTGACACATAATGTATCCATGCAAAGTTTGGTGAAGATCTGAGTATGTAGTTTTTGACCTTATATGGAACCTCCTATCTGAAAATTTGAAAATTCTTAAAAAATTCGTCCAAAATCTTGATGTCTCCAATCTCTTGTTTTGTACGTTTTTTCCACGTGTCTTGCCATCCAATGTATCCCTGCAAAGTTTGGTGAAGATCTGAGTATGTAGTTTTTGACCTTATCTGGAACCTCCCATCTGAAAATTTGAAAATTCCTAAAAAATCCGTGCAAAATCTTGATGACCCCAATCTCTTGTTTTGTACGTTTTTTCCACGTGTCTTGACATCCAATGTATCCATGCAAAGTTTGGTGAAGATCTGAGTATGTCGTTTTTGACCTTATCTGGAACCTCCCATCTGAAAATTTGAAAATTCTTAAAAAATTCGTCGAAAATCTTGATGTCTCCAATCTCTTGTTTTGTACGTTTTTTCCACGTGTCTTGACATCCAATGTATCCATGCAAAGTTTGGTGAAGATCTGAGTATGTCGTTTTTGACCTTATCTGGAACCTCCCATCTGAAAATTTGAAAATTCTTAAAAAATTCGTCGAAAATCTTGATGTCTCCAATCTTTTGTTTTGTACGTTTTTTCCACGTGTCTTGACATGCAAAGTATCCCTGCAACGTTTGGTGAAGATCTGAGTATGTAGTTTTTGACCTTATCTGGAACCTCCTATCTGAAAATTTGAAAATTCTTAAAAAATTCTTCGAAAATCTTGATGTCTCCAATCTCTTGTTTTGTACGTTTTTTCCACGTGTCTTGACATCCAATGTATCCCTGCAAAGTTTGGTGAAGATCTGAGTATGTAGTTTTTGACCTTATCTGGAACCTCCCATCTGAAAATTTGAAAATTCCTAAAAAATCCGTGCAAAATCTTGATGACCCCAATCTCTTGTTTTGTACGTTTTTTCCACGTGTCTTGACATCCAATGTATCCCTGCAATGTTTGGTGGAGATCTGAGTATGTAGTTTTAGACCTTATCTGGAACCTCCTATCTGAAAATTTGAAAATTCTTCAAAAATTCGTCCAAAATCTTGATGTCTCCAATCTCTTGTTTTGTACGTTTTTTCCACGTGTCTCGACCTCCAATGGATCCCTGCAAAGTTTGGTGAAGATCTGAGTATGTCGTTTTTGACCTTATCTGGAACATCCTTTCTGAAAATTTGAAAATTCTTAAAAAATTCGTCCAAAATCTTGATGTCTCCAATCTCTTGTTTTGTACGTTTTTTCCACGTGTCTTGATATCCAATGTATCCCTGCAAAGTTTGGTGAAGATCTGAGTATGTCGTTTTTGACCTTATATGGAACCTCCTATCTGAAAATTTGAAAATTCTTAAAAAATTCGTCCAAAATCTTGATGTCTCCAATCTCTTTTTTGTACGTTTTTTCCACGTGTCTTGACATCCAATGTATCCCTGCAAAGTTTGGTGAAGATCTGAGTATGTAGTTTTTGACCTTATCTGGAACCTCCCATCTGAAAATTTGAAAATTCTTAAAAAATTCGACCAAAATCTTGATGTCTCCAATCTTTTGTTTTGTACGTTTTTTCCACGTGTCTTGACACATAATGTATCCATGCAAAGTTTGGTGAAGATCTGAGTATGTAGTTTTTGACCTTATATGGAACCTCCTATCTGAAAATTTGAATATTCTTAAAAAATTCGTCCAAAATCTTGATGTCTCCAATCTCTTGTTTTGTACGTTTTTTCCACGTGTCTTGACATCCAATGTATCCCTGCAAAGTTTGGTGAAGATCTGAGTATGTAGTTTTTGACCTTATCTGGAACCTCCCATCTGAAAATTTGAAAATTCCTAAAAAATCCGTGCAAAATCTTGATGACCCCAATCTCTTGTTTTGTACGTTTTTTCCACGTGTCTTGACATCCAATGTATTCCTGCAATGTTTGGTGAAGATCTGAGTATGTAGTTTTTGACCTTATATGGAACCTCCTATCTGAAAATTTGAAAATTCTTAAAAAATTCGACCAAAATCTTGATGTTCCGAATCCTATGTTTTGTATGTTTTTTCCACGTGTCTTGACATCCAATGTATCCCTGCAAAGTTTGGTGAAGATCTGAGTATGTAGTTTTTGACCTTATATTGAACCTCCCATCTGAAAATTTGAAAATTCTTAAAAAATTCGTCCAAAATCTTGATGACCCCAATCTCTTGTTTTGTACGTTTTTTCCACGTGTCTTGACATCCAAAGTATCCCTGCAAAGTTTGGTGAAGATCTGAGTATGTAGTTTTTGACCTTATATGGAACCTCCTTTCTGAAAATTTGAGAATTCTTAAAAAATTCGTCCAAAATCTTGATGTCTCCAATCTCTTGTTTTGTACGTTTTTTCCACGTGTCTTGACATCCAATGTATCCATGCAAAGTTTGGTGAAGATCTGAGTATGTCGTTTTTGACCTTATCTGGAACCTCCCATCTGAAAATTTGAAAATTCTTAAAAAATTCGTCGAAAATCTTGATGTCTCCAATCTTTTGTTTTGTACGTTTTTTCCACGTGTCTTGACATGCAAAGTATACCTGCAACGTTTGGTGAAGATCTGAGTATGTAGTTTTTGACCTTATCTGGAACCTCCTATCTGAAAATTTGAAAATTCTTAAAAAATTCGTCGAAAATCTTGATGTCTCCAATCTCTTGTTTTGTACGTTTTTTCCACGTGTCTTGATATCCAATGTATCCCTGCAAAGTTTGGTGAAGATCTGAGTATGTCGTTTTTGACCTTATCTGGAACATCCTTTCTGAAAATTTGAAAATTGTTAAAAAATTCGTCCAAAATCTTGATGTCTCCAATCTCTTTTTTGTACGTTTTTTCCACGTGTCTTGACATCCAATGTATCCCTGCAAAGTTTGGTGAAGATCTGAGTATGTAGTTTTTGACCTTATCTGGAACCTCCCATCTGAAAATTTGAAAATTCTTAAAAAATTCGACCAAAATCTTGATGTCTCCAATCTTTTGTTTTGTACGTTTTTTCCACGTGTCTTGACACATAATGTATCCATGCAAAGTTTGGTGAAGATCTGAGTATGTAGTTTTTGACCTTATATGGAACCTCCTATCTGAAAATTTGAAAATTCTTAAAAAATTCGTCCAAAATCTTGATGTCTCCAATCTCTTGTTTTGTACGTTTTTTCCACGTGTCTTGCCATCCAATGTATCCCTGCAAAGTTTGGTGAAGATCTGAGTATGTAGTTTTTGACCTTATCTGGAACCTCCCATCTGAAAATTTGAAAATTCCTAAAAAATCCGTGCAAAATCTTGATGACCCCAATCTCTTGTTTTGTACGTTTTTTCCACGTGTCTTGACATCCAATGTATCCATGCAAAGTTTGGTGAAGATCTGAGTATGTCGTTTTTGACCTTATCTGGAACCTCCCATCTGAAAATTTGAAAATTCTTAAAAAATTCGTCGAAAATCTTGATGTCTCCAATCTCTTGTTTTGTACGTTTTTTCCACGTGTCTTGACATGCAAAGTATCCCTGCAACGTTTGGTGAAGATCTGAGTATGTAGTTTTTGACCTTATCTGGAACCTCCTATCTGAAAATTTGAAAATTCTTCAAAAATTCGTCGAAAATCTTGATGTCTCCAATCTCTTGTTTTGTACGTTTTTTCCACGTGTCTTGACATCCAATGTATCCCTGCAATGTTTGGTGGAGATCTGAGTATGTAGTTTTTGACCTTATCTGGGACCTCCTATCAGAAAATTTGAAAATTCTTCAAAAATTCGTCCAAAATCTTGATGTCTCCAATCTCTTGTTTTGTACGTTTTTTCCACGTGTCTCGACCTCCAATGTATCCCTGCAAAGTTTGGTGAAGATCTGAGTATGTCGTTTTTGACCTTATCTGGAACATCCTTTCTGAAAATTTGAAAATTCTTAAAAAATTCGTCGAAAATCTTGATGTCTCCAATCTCTTGTTTTGTACGTTTTTTCCACGTGTCTTGACATCCAATGTATCCCTGCAAAGTTTGGTGAAGATCTGAGTATGTAGTTTTTGACCTTATATGGAACCTCCTTTCTGAAAATTTGAAAATTCTCAAAAAATTCGTCCATAATCTTGATGTCTCCAATCTCTTGTTTTGTACGTTTTTTCCACGTGTCTTGACATCCAATGTATCCCTGCAAAGTTTGGTGAAGATCTGAGTATGTAGTTTTTGACCTTATCTGGAACCTCCCATCTGAAAATTTGAAAATTCTTAAAAAATTCGACCAAAATCTTGATGTCTCCAATCTCTTGTTTTGTACGTTTTTTCCACGTGTCTTGACATCCAATGTATCCCTGCAAAGTTTGGTGAAGATCTGAGTATGTAGTTTTTGACCTTATCTGGAACCTCCCATCTGAAAATTTGAAAATTCCTAAAAAATCCGTGCAAAATCTTGATGACCCCAATCTCTTGTTTTGTACGTTTTTTCCACGTGTCTTGACATCCAATGTATTCCTGCAATGTTTGGTGAAGATCTGAGTATGTAGTTTTTGACCTTATATGGAACCTCCTATTTGAAAATTTGAAAATTCTTAAAAAATTCGACCAAAATCTTGATGTCTCCAATCTTTTGTTTTGTACGTTTTTTCCACGTGTCTTGACACATAATGTATCCATGCAAAGTTTGGTGAAGATCTGAGTATGTAGTTTTTGACCTTATATGGAACCTCCTATCTGAAAATTTGAAAATTCTTAAAAAATTCGTCCAAAATCTTGATGTCTCCAATCTCTTGTTTTGTACGTTTTTTCCACGTGTCTTGACATCCAATGTATCCCTGCAAAGTTTGGTGAAGATCTGAGTATGTAGTTTTTGACCTTATCTGGAACCTCCCATCTGAAAATTTGAAAATTCCTAAAAAATCAATGCAAAATCTTGATGACCCCAATCTCTTGTTTTGTACGTTTTTTCCACGTGTCTTGACATCCAATGTATCCATGCAAAGTTTGGTGAAGATCTGAGTATGTCGTTTTTGACCTTATCTGGAACCTCCCATCTGAAAATTTGAAAATTCTTAAAAAATTCGTCGAAAATCTTGATGTCTCCAATCTCTTGTTTTGTACGTTTTTTCCACGTGTCTTGACATGCAAAGTATCCCTGCAACGTTTGGTGAAGATCTGAGTATGTAGTTTTTGACCTTATCTGGAACCTCCTATCTGAAAATTTGAAAATTCTTCAAAAATTCGTCGAAAATCTTGATGTCTCCAATCTCTTGTTTTGTACGTTTTTTCCACGTGTCTTGACATCCAATGTATCCCTGCAATGTTTGGTGGAGATCTGAGTATGTAGTTTTTGACCTTATCTGGGACCTCCTATCAGAAAATTTGAAAATTCTTCAAAAATTCGTCCAAAATCTTGATGTCTCCAATCTCTTGTTTTGTACGTTTTTTCCACGTGTCTCGACCTCCAATGTATCCCTGCAAAGTTTGGTGAAGATCTGAGTATGTCGTTTTTGACCTTATCTGGAACATCCTTTCTGAAAATTTGAAAATTCTTAAAAAATTCGTCGAAAATCTTGATGTCTCCAATCTCTTGTTTTGTACGTTTTTTCCACGTGTCTTGACATCCAATGTATCCCTGCAAAGTTTGGTGAAGATCTGAGTATGTAGTTTTTGACCTTATATGGAACCTCCTTTCTGAAAATTTGAAAATTCTCAAAAAATTCGTCCATAATCTTGATGTCTCCAATCTCTTGTTTTGTACGTTTTTTCCACGTGTCTTGACATCCAATGTATCCCTGCAAAGTTTGGTGAAGATCTGAGTATGTAGTTTTGACCTTATCTGGAACCTCCCATCTGAAAATTTGAAAATTCTTAAAAAATTCGACCAAAATCTTGATGTCTCCAATCTCTTGTTTTGTACGTTTTTTCCACGTGTCTTGACATCCAATGTATCCCTGCAAAGTTTGGTGAAGATCTGAGTATGTAGTTTTTGACCTTATCTGGAACCTCCCATCTGAAAATTTGAAAATTCCTAAAAAATCCGTGCAAAATCTTGATGACCCCAATCTCTTGTTTTGTACGTTTTTTCCACGTGTCTTGACATCCAATGTATTCCTGCAATGTTTGGTGAAGATCTGAGTATGTAGTTTTTGACCTTATATGGAACCTCCTATCTGAAAATTTGAAAATTCTTAAAAAATTCGACCAAAATCTTGATGTTCCGAATCCTATGTTTTGTATGTTTTTTCCACGTGTCTTGACATCCAATGTATCCATGCAAAGTTTGGTGAAGATCTGAGTATGTAGTTTTTGACCTTATATTGAACCTCCCATCTGAAAATTTGAAAATTCTTAAAAAATTCGTCCAAAATCTTGATGACCCCAATCTCTTGTTTTGTAAGTTTTTTCCACGTGTCTTGACATCCAAAGTATCCCTGCAAAGTTTGGTGAAGATCTGAGTATGTAGTTTTTGACCTTATATTGAACCTCCCATCTGAAAATTTGAAAATTCTTAAAAAATTCGTCCAAAATCTTGATGTCTCCAATCTCTTGTTTTGTACGTTTTTTCCACGTGTCTTGACATCCAATGTATCCATGCAAAGTTTGGTGAAGATCTGAGTATGTCGTTTTTGACCTTATCTGGAACCTCCCATCTGAAAATTTGAAAATTCTTAAAAAATTCGTCGAAAATCTTGATGTCTCCAATCTTTTGTTTTGTACGTTTTTTCCACGTGTCTTGACATGCAAAGTATCCCTGCAACGTTTGGTGAAGATCTGAGTATGTAGTTTTTGACCTTATCTGGAACCTCCTATCTGAAAATTTGAAAATTCTTCAAAAATTCGTCGAAAATCTTGATGTCTCCAATCTCTTGTTTTGTACGTTTTTTCCACGTGTCTTGACATCCAATGTATTCCTGCAATGTTTGGTGGAGATCTGAGTATGTAGTTTTAGACCTTATCTGGAACCTCCTATCTGAAAATTTGAAAATTCTTCAAAAATTCGTCCAAAATCTTGATGTCTCCAATCTCTTGTTTTGTACGTTTTTTCCACGTGTCTCGACCTCCAATGGATCCCTGCAAAGTTTGGTGAAGATCTGAGTATGTCGTTTTTGACCTTATCTGGAACATCCTTTCTGAAAATTTGAAAATTCTTAAAAAATTCGTCGAAAATCTTGATGTCTCCAATCTCTTGTTTTGTACGTTTTTTCCACGTGTCTTGACATCCAATGTATCCCTGCAAAGTTTGGTGAAGATCTGAGTATGTAGTTTTTGACCTTATATGGAACCTCCTATCTGAAAATTTGAAAATTCTTAAAAAATTCGTCCAAAATCTTGATGTCTCCAATCTCTTGTTTTGTACGTTTTTTCCACGTGTCTCGACCTCCAATGGATCCCTGCAAAGTTTGGTGAAGATCTGAGTATGTCGTTTTTGACCTTATCTGGAACCTCCCATCTGAAAATTTGAAAATTCTTAAAAAATTCGTCGAAAATCTTGATGTCTCCGATCTCTTGTTTTGTACGTTTTTTCCACGTGTCTTGACATGCAAAGTATTCCTGCAAAGTTTGGTGAAGATCTGAGTATGTAGTTTTTGACCTCATCTGGAACCTCCTATCTGAAAATTTGAAAATTCTTAAAAAATCCGTGCAAAATCTTGATGACCCCAATCTCTTGTTTTGTACGTTTTTTCCACGTGTCTTGACATCCAATGTATTCCTGCAATGTTTGGTGAAGATCTGAGTATGTAGTTTTTGACCTTATATGGAACCTCCTATCTGAAAATTTGAAAATTCTTAAAAAATTCGACCAAAATCTTGATGTTCCGAATCCTATGTTTTGTATGTTTTTTCCACGTGTCTTGACATCCAATGTATCCATGCAAAGTTTGGTGAAGATCTGAGTATGTAGTTTTTGACCTTATATTGAACCTCCCATCTGAAAATTTGAAAATTCTTAAAAAATTCGTCCAAAATCTTGATGACCCCAATCTCTTGTTTTGTACGTTTTTTCCACGTGTCTTGACATCCAATGTATCCCTGCAAAGTTTGGTGAAGATCTGAGTATGTAGTTTTTGACCTTATCTGGAACCTCCCATCTGAAAATTTGAAAATTCCTAAAAAATCCGTGCAAAATCTTGATGACCCCAATCTCTTGTTTTGTACGTTTTTTCCACGTGTCTTGACATCCAATGTATTCCTGCAATGTTTGGTGAAGATCTGAGTATGTAGTTTTTGACCTTATATGGAACCTCCTATCTGAAAATTTGAAAATTCTTAAAAAATTCGACCAAAATCTTGATGTCTCCAATCTTTTGTTTTGTACGTTTTTTCCACGTGTCTTGACACATAATGTATCCATGCAAAGTTTGGTGAAGATCTGAGTATGTAGTTTTTGACCTTATATGGAACCTCCTATCTGAAAATTTGAAAATTCTTAAAAAATTCGTCCAAAATCTTGATGTCTCCAATCTCTTGTTTTGTACGTTTTTTCCACGTGTCTTGACATCCAATGTATCCCTGCAAAGTTTGGTGAAGATCTGAGTATGTAGTTTTTGACCTTATCTGGAACCTCCCATCTGAAAATTTGAAAATTCCTAAAAAATCCGTGCAAAATCTTGATGACCCCAATCTCTTGTTTTGTACGTTTTTTCCACGTGTCTTGACATCCAATGTATCCATGCAAAGTTTGGTGAAGATCTGAGTATGTCGTTTTTGACCTTATCTGGAACCTCCCATCAGAAAATTTGAAAATTCTTAAAAAATTCGTCGAAAATCTTGATGTCTCCAATCTCTTGTTTTGTACGTTTTTTCCACGTGTCTTGACATGCAAAGTATCCCTGCAACGTTTGGTGAAGATCTGAGTATGTAGTTTTTGACCTTATCTGGAACCTCCTATCTGAAAATTTGAAAATTCTTCAAAAATTCGTCGAAAATCTTGATGTCTCCAATCTCTTGTTTTGTACGTTTTTTCCACGTGTCTTGACATCCAATGTATCCCTGCAATGTTTGGTGGAGATCTGAGTATGTAGTTTTTGACCTTATCTGGGACCTCCTATCAGAAAATTTGAAAATTCTTCAAAAATTCGTCCAAAATCTTGATGTCTCCAATCTCTTGTTTTGAACGTTTTTTCCACGTGTCTCGACCTCCAATGTATCCCTGCAAAGTTTGGTGAAGATCTGAGTATGTCGTTTTTGACCTTATCTGGAACATCCTTTCTGAAAATTTGAAAATTCTTAAAAAATTCGTCGAAAATCTTGATGTCTCCAATCTCTTGTTTTGTACGTTTTTTCCACGTGTCTTGACATCCAATGTATCCCTGCAAAGTTTGGTGAAGATCTGAGTATGTAGTTTTTGACCTTATATGGAACCTCCTTTCTGAAAATTTGAAAATTCTCAAAAAATTCGTCCATAATCTTGATGTCTCCAATCTCTTGTTTTGTACGTTTTTTCCACGTGTCTTGACATCCAATGTATCCCTGCAAAGTTTGGTGAAGATCTGAGTATGTAGTTTTTGACCTTATCTGGAACCTCCCATCTGAAAATTTGAAAATTCTTAAAAAATTCGACCAAAATCTTGATGTCTCCAATCTCTTGTTTTGTACGTTTTTTCCACGTGTCTTGACATCCAATGTATCCCTGCAAAGTTTGGTGAAGATCTGAGTATGTAGTTTTTGACCTTATCTGGAACCTCCCATCTGAAAATTTGAAAATTCCTAAAAAATCCGTGCAAAATCTTGATGACCCCAATCTCTTGTTTTGTACGTTTTTTCCACGTGTCTTGACATCCAATGTATTCCTGCAATGTTTGGTGAAGATCTGAGTATGTAGTTTTTGACCTTATATGGAACCTCCTATCTGAAAATTTGAAAATTCTTAAAAAATTCGACCAAAATCTTGATGTTCCGAATCCTATGTTTTGTATGTTTTTTCCACGTGTCTTGACATCCAATGTATCCATGCAAAGTTTGGTGAAGATCTGAGTATGTAGTTTTTGACCTTATATTGAACCTCCCATCTGAAAATTTGAAAATTCTTAAAAAATTCGTCCAAAATCTTGATGACCCCAATCTCTTGTTTTGTACGTTTTTTCCACGTGTCTTGACATCCAAAGTATCCCTGCAAAGTTTGGTGAAGATCTGAGTATGTAGTTTTTGACCTTATATTGAACCTCCCATCTGAAAATTTGAAAATTCTTAAAAAATTCGTCCAAAATCTTGATGTCTCCAATCTCTTGTTTTGTACGTTTTTTCCACGTGTCTTGACATCCAATGTATTCCTGCAATGTTTGGTGGAGATCTGAGTATGTAGTTTTAGACCTTATCTGGAACCTCCTATCTGAAAATTTGAAAATTCTTCAAAAATTCGTCCAAAATCTTGATGTCTCCAATCTCTTGTTTTGTACGTTTTTTCCACGTGTCTCGACCTCCAATGGATCCCTGCAAAGTTTGGTGAAGATCTGAGTATGTCGTTTTTGACCTTATCTGGAACATCCTTTCTGAAAATTTGAAAATTCTTAAAAAATTCGTCGAAAATCTTGATGTCTCCAATCTCTTGTTTTGTACGTTTTTTCCACGTGTCTTGACATCCAATGTATCCCTGCAAAGTTTGGTGAAGATCTGAGTATGTAGTTTTTGACCTTATATGGAACCTCCTATCTGAAAATTTGAAAATTCTTAAAAAATTCGTCCAAAATCTTGATGTCTCCAATCTCTTGTTTTGTACGTTTTTTCCACGTGTCTCGACCTCCAATGGATCCCTGCAAAGTTTGGTGAAGATCTGAGTATGTCGTTTTTGACCTTATCTGGAACCTCCCATCTGAAAATTTGAAAATTCTTAAAAAATTCGTCGAAAATCTTGATGTCTCCGATCTCTTGTTTTGTACGTTTTTTCCACGTGTCTTGACATGCAAAGTATTCCTGCAAAGTTTGGTGAAGATCTGAGTATGTAGTTTTTGACCTCATCTGGAACCTCCTATCTGAAAATTTGAAAATTCTTAAAAAATCCGTGCAAAATCTTGATGACCCCAATCTCTTGTTTTGTACGTTTTTTCCACGTGTCTTGACATCCAATGTATTCCTGCAATGTTTGGTGAAGATCTGAGTATGTAGTTTTTGACCTTATATGGAACCTCCTATCTGAAAATTTGAAAATTCTTAAAAAATTCGACCAAAATCTTGATGTTCCGAATCCTATGTTTTGTATGTTTTTTCCACGTGTCTTGACATCCAATGTATCCATGCAAAGTTTGGTGAAGATCTGAGTATGTAGTTTTTGACCTTATATTGAACCTCCCATCTGAAAATTTGAAAATTCTTAAAAAATTCGTCCAAAATCTTGATGACCCCAATCTCTTGTTTTGTACGTTTTTTCCACGTGTCTTGACATCCAAAGTATCCCTGCAAAGTTTGGTGAAGATCTGAGTATGTAGTTTTTGACCTTATATGGAACCTCCTTTCTGAAAATTTGAGAATTCTTAAAAAATTCGTCCAAAATCTTGATGTCTCCAATCTCTTGTTTTGTACGTTTTTTCCACGTGTCTTGACATCCAATGTATCCATGCAAAGTTTGGTGAAGATCTGAGTATGTCGTTTTTGACCTTATCTGGAACATCCTTTCTGAAAATTTGTAAATTGTTAAAAAATTCGTCCAAAATCTTGATGTCCCCAATCTCTTTTTTGTACGTTTTTTCCACGTGTCTTGACATCCAATGTATCCCTGCAAAGTTTGGTGAAGATCTGAGTATGTAGTTTTTGACCTTATCTGGAACCTCCCATCTGAAAATTTGAAAATTCTTCAAAAATTCGACCAAAATCTTGATGTCTCCAATCTTTTGTTTTGTACGTTTTTTCCACGTGTCTTGACACATAATGTATCCATGCAAAGTTTGGTGAAGATCTGAGTATGTAGTTTTTGACCTTATATGGAACCTCCTATCTGAAAATTTGAAAATTCTTAAAAAATTCGTCCAAAATCTTGATGTCTCCAATCTCTTGTTTTGTACGTTTTTTCCACGTGTCTTGACATCCAATGTATCCCTGCAAAGTTTGGTGAAGATCTGAGTATGTAGTTTTTGACCTTATCTGGAACCTCCCATCTGAAAATTTGAAAATTCCTAAAAAATCCGTGCAAAATCTTGATGACCTCAATCTCTTGTTTTGTACGTTTTTTCCACGTGTCTTGACATCCAATGTATTCCTGCAATGTTTGGTGAAGATCTGAGTATGTAGTTTTTGACCTTATATGAAACCTCCTATCTGAAAATTTGAAAATTCTTAAAAAATTCGACCAAAATCTTGATGTTCCGAATCCTATGTTTTGTATGTTTTTTCCACGTGTCTTGACATCCAATGTATCCATGCAAAGTTTGGTGAAGATCTGAGTATGTAGTTTTTGACCTTATATTGAACCTCCCATCAGAAAATTTGAAAATTCTTAAAAAATTCGTCCAAAATCTTGATGACCCCAATCTCTTGTTTTGTACGTTTTTTCCACGTGTCTTGACATCCAAAGTATCCCTGCAAAGTTTGGTGAAGATCTGAGTATGTAGTTTTTGACCTTATATTGAACCTCCCATCTGAAAATTTGAAAATTCTTAAAAAATTCGTCCAAAATCTTGATGTCTCCAATCTCTTGTTTTGTACGTTTTTTCCACGTGTCTTGACATCCAATGTATCCATGCAAAGTTTGGTGAAGATCTGAGTATGTCGTTTTTGACCTTATCTGGAACCTCCCATCTGAAAATTTGAAAATTCTTAAAAAATTCGTCGAAAATCTTGATGTCTCCAATCTTTTGTTTTGTACGTTTTTTCCACGTGTCTTGACATGCAAAGTATCCCTGCAACGTTTGGTGAAGATCTGAGTATGTAGTTTTTGACCTTATCTGGAACCTCCTATCTGAAAATTTGAAAATTCTTCAAAAATTCGTCGAAAATCTTGATGTCTCCAATCTCTTGTTTTGTACGTTTTTTCCACGTGTCTTGACATCCAATGTATTCCTGCAATGTTTGGTGGAGATCTGAGTATGTAGTTTTAGACCTTATCTGGAACCTCCTATCTGAAAATTTGAAAATTCTTCAAAAATTCGTCCAAAATCTTGATGTCTCCAATCTCTTGTTTTGTACGTTTTTTCCACGTGTCTCGACCTCCAATGGATCCCTGCAAAGTTTGGTGAAGATCTGAGTATGTCGTTTTTGACCTTATCTGGAACATCCTTTCTGAAAATTTGAAAATTCTTAAAAAATTCGTCGAAAATCTTGATGTCTCCAATCTCTTGTTTTGTACGTTTTTTCCACGTGTCTTGACATCCAATGTATCCCTGCAAAGTTTGGTGAAGATCTGAGTATGTAGTTTTTGACCTTATATGGAACCTCCTATCTGAAAATTTGAAAATTCTTAAAAAATTCGTCCAAAATCTTGATGACCCCAATCTCTTGTTTTGTACGTTTTTTCCACGTGTCTTGACATCCAATGTATCCCTGCAAAGTTTGGTGAAGATCTGAGTATGTAGTTTTTGACCTTATCTGGAACCTCCCATCTGAAAATTTGAAAATTCTTAAAAAATTCGACCAAAATCTTGATGTCTCCAATCTTTTGTTTTGTACGTTTTTTCCACGTGTCTTGACACATAATGTATCCATGCAAAGTTTGGTGAAGATCTGAGTATGTAGTTTTTGACCATATATGGAACCTCCTATCTGAAAATTTGAAAATTCTTAAAAAATTCGTCCAAAATCTTGATGTCTCCAATCTCTTGTTTTGTACGTTTTTTCCACGTGTCTTGACATCCAATGTATCCCTGCAAAGTTTGGTGAAGATCTGAGTATGTAGTTTTTGACCTTATCTGGAACCTCCCATCTGAAAATTTGAAAATTCCTAAAAAATCCGTGCAAAATCTTGATGACCCCAATCTCTTGTTTTGTACGTTTTTTCCACGTGTCTTGACATCCAATGTATTCCTGCAATGTTTGGTGAAGATCTGAGTATGTAGTTTTTGACCTTATATGGAACCTCCTATCTGAAAATTTGAAAATTCTTAAAAAATTCGACCAAAATCTTGATGTTCCGAATCCTATGTTTTGTATGTTTTTTCCACGTGTCTTGACATCCAATGTATCCATGCAAAGTTTGGTGAAGATCTGAGTATGTAGTTTTTGACCTTATATTGAACCTCCCATCTGAAAATTTGAAAATTCTTAAAAAATTCGTCCAAAATCTTGATGACCCCAATCTCTTGTTTTGTACGTTTTTTCCACGTGTCTTGACATCCAAAGTATCCCTGCAAAGTTTGGTGAAGATCTGAGTATGTAGTTTTTGACCTTATATGGAACCTCCTTTCTGAAAATTTGAGAATTCTTAAAAAATTCGTCCAAAATCTTGATGTCTCCAATCTCTTGTTTTGTACGTTTTTTCCACGTGTCTTGACATCCAATGTATCCATGCAAAGTTTGGTGAAGATCTGAGTATGTCGTTTTTGACCTTATCTGGAACCTCCCATCTGAAAATTTGAAAATTCTTAAAAAATTCGTCGAAAATCTTGATGTCTCCAATCTTTTGTTTTGTACGTTTTTTCCACGTGTCTTGACATGCAAAGTATCCCTGCAACGTTTGGTGAAGATCTGAGTATGTAGTTTTTGAACTTATCTGGAACCTCCTATCTGAAAATTTGAAAATTCTTAAAAAATTCGTCGAAAATCTTGATGTCTCCAATCTCTTGTTTTGTACGTTTTTTCCACGTGTCTTGATATCCAATGTATCCCTGCAAAGTTTGGTGAAGATCTGAGTATGTCGTTTTTGACCTTATCTGGAACATCCTTTCTGAAAATTTGAAAATTCTTAAAAAATTCGTCCAAAATCTTGATGTCTCCAATCTCTTTTTTGTACGTTTTTTCCACGTGTCTTGACATCCAATGGATCCCTGCAAAGTTTGGTGAAGATCTGAGTATGTAGTTTTTGACCTTATCTGGAACCTCCCATCTGAAAATTTGAAAATTCTTAAAAAATTCGACCAAAATCTTGATGTCTCCAATCTTTTGTTTTGTACGTTTTTTCCACGTGTCTTGACACATAATGTATCCATGCAAAGTTTGGTGAAGATCTGAGTATGTAGTTTTTGACCTTATATGGAACCTCCTATCTGAAAATTTGAAAATTCTTAAAAAATTCGTCCAAAATCTTGATGTCTCCAATCTCTTGTTTTGTACGTTTTTTCCACGTGTCTTGACATCCAATGTATCCCTGCAAAGTTTGGTGAAGATCTGAGTATGTAGTTTTTGACCTTATCTGGAACCTCCCATCTGAAAATTTGAAAATTCCTAAAAAATCCGTGCAAAATCTTGATGACCCCAATCTCTTGTTTTGTACGTTTTTTCCACGTGTCTTGACATCCAATGTATCCATGCAAAGTTTGGTGAAGATCTGAGTATGTCGTTTTTGACCTTATCTGGAACCTCCCATCTGAAAATTTGAAAATTCTTAAAAAATTCGTCGAAAATCTTGATGTCTCCAATCTCTTGTTTTGTACGTTTTTTCCACGTGTCTTGACATGCAAAGTATCCCTGCAACGTTTGGTGAAGATCTGAGTATGTAGTTTTTGACCTTATCTGGAACCTCCTATCTGAAAATTTGAAAATTCTTCAAAAATTCGTCGAAAATCTTGATGTCTCCAATCTCTTGTTTTGTACGTTTTTTCCACGTGTCTTGACATCCAATGTATCCCTGCAATGTTTGGTGGAGATCTGAGTATGTAGTTTTTGACCTTATCTGGGACCTCCTATCAGAAAATTTGAAAATTCTTCAAAAATTCGTCCAAAATCTTGATGTCTCCAATCTCTTGTTTTGTACGTTTTTTCCACGTGTCTCGACCTCCAATGTATCCCTGCAAAGTTTGGTGAAGATCTGAGTATGTCGTTTTTGACCTTATCTGGAACATCCTTTCTGAAAATTTGAAAATTCTTAAAAAATTCGTCGAAAATCTTGATGTCTCCAATCTCTTGTTTTGTACGTTTTTTCCACGTGTCTTGACATCCAATGTATCCCTGCAAAGTTTGGTGAAGATCTGAGTATGTAGTTTTTGACCTTATATGGAACCTCCTTTCTGAAAATTTGAAAATTCTCAAAAAATTCGTCCATAATCTTGATGTCTCCAATCTCTTGTTTTGTACGTTTTTTCCACGTGTCTTGACATCCAATGTATCCCTGCAAAGTTTGGTGAAGATCTGAGTATGTAGTTTTTGACCTTATCTGGAACCTCCCATCTGAAAATTTGAAAATTCTTAAAAAATTCGACCAAAATCTTGATGTCTCCAATCTTTTGTTTTGTACGTTTTTTCCTCGTGTCTTGACACATAATGTATCCATGCAAAGTTTGGTGAAGATCTGAGTATGTAGTTTTTGACCTTATATGGAACCTCCTATCTGAAAATTTGAAAATTCTTAAAAAATTCGTCCAAAATCTTGATGTCTCCAATCTCTTGTTTTGTACGTTTTTTCCACGTGTCTTGACATCCAATGTATCCCTGCAAAGTTTGGTGAAGATCTGAGTATGTAGTTTTTGACCTTATCTGGAACCTCCCATCTGAAAATTTGAAAATTCCTAAAAAATCCGTGCAAAATCTTGATGACCCCAATCTCTTGTTTTGTACGTTTTTTCCACGTGTCTTGACATCCAATGTATTCCTGCAATGTTTGGTGAAGATCTGAGTATGTAGTTTTTGACCTTATATGGAACCTCCTATCTGAAAATTTGAAAATTCTTAAAAAATTCGACCAAAATCTTGATGTTCCGAATCCTATGTTTTGTATGTTTTTTCCACGTGTCTTGACATCCAATGTATCCATGCAAAGTTTGGTGAAGATCTGAGTATGTAGTTTTTGACCTTATATTGAACCTCCCATCTGAAAATTTGAAAATTCTTAAAAAATTCGTCCAAAATCTTGATGTCTCCAATCTCTTGTTTTGTACGTTTTTTCCACGTGTCTTGACATCCAATGTATCCATGCAAAGTTTGGTGAAGATCTGAGTATGTCGTTTTTGACCTTATCTGGAACCTCCCATCTGAAAATTTGAAAATTCTTAAAAAATTCGTCGAAAATCTTGATGTCTCCAATCTTTTGTTTTGTACGTTTTTTCCACGTGTCTTGACATGCAAAGTATCCCTGCAACGTTTGGTGAAGATCTGAGTATGTAGTTTTTGACCTTATCTGGAACCTCCTATCTGAAAATTTGAAAATTCTTCAAAAATTCGTCGAAAATCTTGATGTCTCCAATCTCTTGTTTTGTACGTTTTTTCCACGTGTCTTGACATCCAATGTATTCCTGCAATGTTTGGTGAAGATCTGAGTATGTAGTTTTAGACCTTATCTGGAACCTCCTATCTGAAAATTTGAAAATTCTTCAAAAATTCGTCCAAAATCTTGATGTCTCCAATCTCTTGTTTTGTACGTTTTTTCCACGTGTCTCGACCTCCAATGGATCCCTGCAAAGTTTGGTGAAGATCTGAGTATGTCGTTTTTGACCTTATCTGGAACATCCTTTCTGAAAATTTGAAAATTCTTAAAAAATTCGTCGAAAATCTTGATGTCTCCAATCTCTTGTTTTGTACGTTTTTTCCACGTGTCTTGACATCCAATGTATCCCTGCAAAGTTTGGTGAAGATCTGAGTATGTAGTTTTTGACCTTATATGGAAC